>NC_079413.1:9137235-9392235 GCF_026213295.1 Gadus chalcogrammus
CACCGCACCCGAGTCCCAACACACAGACAGACACAGACACTTGTGTACACCACACACGCACACACACACACACACACACACACACACACACACACACACACACACACACACACACACACACACACACACACACACACACACACACACACACACACACACACACACACACACACACGTGTTGCCGTGTGGTCTCAAACATACACGGGAAGCACACAAACACACACACACATACACACACACACACACACAAACACATACTTGAAAGCATTGAAAGCACACATATGCACAAACCAAAGTGAAGCAGACACAAAGATACACAAACAAAACCTTATATTTGCTGTTTTGTCGACCCCAAAATACATGTCTTCCTTACCTATGGAGCCTGATGACTTGGTGCCCAACGCCTGCTCCCCGATCCTGGCAAGCGCTTTGAAGTAGGCCTCGCTGGTGGTGGCAAGGACTAAAGCACACAGACACATGCACACACATACACAAACACATACACACCAATGTGACACACTTATTCAATTTGAATAGTCGTTTAGGTTTCACAAGCATGGCTGACATTTGTCTGCTTTCCTCGCCAAGGCTCTCTTGTTAAAGAGTGCTACACCTCAGTGAGTCCAGCCTGCTGAAATAATTTGGCTCACACATGTGAGCATTGAGGTCTGAGTAGCGAAAAAAGCGATGAGAGAGCAATGGCAAATGCCAGCTTGGTCAAACCCCTTTGTTCCTTGTACACAACTTTCTTCACACTCATCTCTGCCTCACTATGACCTAATGCCGATATTAAAAAACTCAAAGGATGGACATTGTTCTGTCACCTCTGGTCTGTATCTTGACATAATGACTTTGAAAGATATGAAAGAAAATGTGTCTATTTCCTTCTCAAGATTTCTTTCTTGTTAATGAATGGAGTTTTTTCTTGCCCTCTTGGGGGTTAGGCTAGGGGGTGTCATATATATGGCCTGTTAAACCCTTTGAGACTGTAACTGTGATTAAGAGCTATGCAAGTACAATTGAAATTAATCTAACTGATTTAATCTAATGGAATTGAACTCAATTTAACATTTGCCATTTGGAGTGCTTCTGATTGGTCTGTTATGCTCACCAGAGTAGCACTGTGTTGTCCTCATCATATCAAACATTTGCTTTCCTCAAGCCGGATCAAGCTTATGGAAGTATATGGAGTGAAAACGTATAGGACCATTCTGAGCTGTCATACTGCCAGGCGCCCAACATCTCAACAACACCAGCCCAACCCAGGGGACGAGTCTGTGAACCAGCCAGAACAAACCCCAGACATACACACACAGGATCCCCGGCTCCTGGACAAACATTGTCAGCTCCCTTATCCTCACCCTCCAGCATGGTGCATTTATTGTGCCCATAAAGTTTATGCACATGTACTGCAATGGCTTCTATGGTAAGATACTGATTAGATGTGCTGCTTTTACTGGATCAGACGAACAGTTGTTCGATTGTTATTTTCTTTAATGTTTAACGTGGTTTTTTTTCTCACCATAGAAAGCCTGGATGTAACTATTGCCGAGAGACACCAGTTTCTGCAGGCTTGGATTGAGTTGATTCAACAGCCTCTGATACATACACGCACACACACAAACACACACACACACACACTCACACACACGCACACACACACACACACACACACACACACACACACACACACACACACACACACACACACACACACACACACACACACACACACACACACACACAGATGAACTTTATTATGAATAGGCCTCCATTAAAAGGAGATCAAATTGCAATTTTTTATAAATGTAAAAGGCTGTAAAATATGACATAGGCTATGTATAGGGTACATGTGAGCTGAAACAAATGTAGCTTGTAAACTTACAACACATTTATTTCTAAACAAGACAAACAATGTAAAGTCCCTTAAATGTGCCGTTTACATAACGTTCTTAAGTTTTGGGCCATGGCACAGGTGCAAGGAAACTACCACTTTTGCGCACGCACCACATTTTTTACAATTTATCCAGTTATCTCACTTCTACAGTATGGTTCAGAGCCCGACTAAATTTGCCTACAGTGAAATATTGTCGTCGCTGCCACTTACCGAGTAGATCTCTAGTGTATCCATGTGGAGCTGCACGTCATTAGGAGACAACATGTCGGATCGGTTTTCGTCAAACTCCTGGGGAAACACTTGGTTTGTTGGCGGGCTCCGAAACACGCGGCAGTCCCCAAAAAAAAGACACACAACCTTTACACTGTTCTCGACCAAGAACGCAGTTTATGGTTTGTGGACTTGGGGTAGGACGTCGAGTGAGTAATCGACACCGTGCGCGCAGTGAAAGAGTGAGGTGAATTATTAACAAGGCAGAAACATAAAAACAATAGCTGCTCAGTGTCTGCTCACATATGGTCATAGTGAATGTAGGCGTGTTTTTAGGCTACTTTGTGGTAGGTAATTAGGCTACTATAGAACTCTGCATACTAAGGCTATTCGTCGAAAATAAAATAATGAGCAATAACAAAAGAGAGTAGACCGGTTTTTTAACTTAAAAGATGACGCAACTTTTTTTTATTCTATAGGCCATATTTCATCCTTGAAGATTTGTGTGTTCACGAATCTTAGCTTGCTTGTTAAGGAAATAAAAAACACATTCAATTGCTTTTGATTTGTTGGTTTGACAACTGGTGGTTTATCAAAACTTGTGATAACCTTTATGTTTATATTAGAATATGAAAAAATATCTAGATTAATTAAAACAACTGCTGTCGCCTAGTTAGCCATAGCAGACCCGGGTTGACAGGCAATAAGGAAAATGCACCTTTGCTTCGAATCTTGCTTTTGTTATTGCAATAGTGGATCAAACCTTGTTATTTTATTTGCTAGCAATATCATTATCTTAAATTGTATATTTGAGTGCTTTATTCGTGCTGTTATTATTGCCCTAAAGTTTGGTCAACTTAAAATGCAAAGTTCCCAGGAGGCAGAACAATGAGGGGAAACTAATAATTGTTTTCTTGCAAACTCATAAAAGCGACAGCACACATCGGTGGGGACTGGGTTCATAAAGATTCGCTCTGCAGCGTCAATCACAACCCTGCATCTCTCCGGGACACAAGTACACAATGTGAATGATGATGACCATAATAAATAATGTTGGTATTGAGGATGATGATTCTGATGATGATGATGATGATGATGATGATGATGATGATGATGATGATGATGATGATGATGATGATGATGATGATGATGATGATGATGATGATGGTGATGATGATGATGATTACAAGGAAATGTTAAAGGAGATTAGAGCTTAGATCGGGCCCAGAAAATCAAGCCCGAACCGGCCCGAGCCCGTGCACGTTCTGTCCGAGCCCGGCCCGACCCGACACATTAACTGTAATTACGAGCCCGATTTCAACCCGACATTTTTTTAATAGGCCTACATATGTATCTTTGTATACATTTGTTACTAGGCCTACCCTGCTAAATATAAAAGGGATAATGTATAGAACGCCGGTCATTATCGGGAAAATAAGCCCCGACAGGGTGAACAGGACACCGACGCGCAGCGAAAAATAAATATAAGCCCTGGAGGGGCTTATTGTCGATAATGACCGGCGACGTTCTACACATTATCCCGCTTATTACACGGCTACTTGACAAAACGAAAAAATAACTTCACATGGTGTCTCTTTTTACAATTTATTTGTTACCAGCATTCGTAGTGTTGATCAGCAGAAAAATTATTTGTCGGCAAAGACAGTGACGTAGCTTAGCAACGGAAGTCGCTGGGACTACTACAATATGAGGAGAATGGGCATTCGCTGGTTAGTTCCGGTTTTCTGGACTGGTTGCAGTAATAATCTCTGTCCACGCGGGGCGCTCGCAGGCGAGTCCAGAATGAATGGGAGCCTATGGGGTTTTATCCTCAGAATCCACTTTTCTCACGATGTAATTTTTTGTGAAGTAATTTGAAAGTTGCGTTCAAAAGGAGGGGCTAAGATAATAAACTCAGCTGAATATTGACATTTTTAAGGTCACGTATCTGTTCTAAAAAGGCATTAAAAACATGCGATGATGTTACACATTGTCATACTGTCAGAGGTACTGCTTTACGGCAGTTTCGCACTTCGGCACTTCCGCACTTCCGCATTTCCCCGCAACGATAACTCCAGCTGTTGGAGGTAAGGCTTTTTTTTTGCTTAATACACTAGTTACAGAGTTTTAGTGAGCTAATATAAAAAAAAAGAAATGCGTGAATGTTTTACATATGTATGTTACTTACAGAGAGTGTTTTTTTAATCCTCACTAGTGCCGATGATAAAGCTTTTTTTTAGTAACGATTATGAGCTATTTCTTTCTCCTGAAATAGAAACCTGGATTAGAGTCATAATTTTAACACTGCATCAATTTAGTTTACATCAGTAAACAATCTCCTAGAGAGCAGTGTTCTGTTGACCTCCTCCTCATGCCTCTTCCTTTCTTGATCTCTACAGTTGGACCTTGATGGTGCGACAACGGACAAGTCTTCTTCCTCTGACCTTTTTCTCTGCCTCTGTTCAGTATGTTCAGTGTTGTTTAAATCATTTCTCTCTTTTTTTATTATTTACTATTAGTTACTGTTCTGTTTGTGTTCTTGTTAGTGTGATGTTTGAATAAACTGGCCTGTTGCAATGTTGGTATAATGTTTGTATAATTACTGGTATACAACTGTTACTGTTTCAATGTGACCCAGACCATATTTCTCATTTAACAAACATGTGTAGCTTATAATGTGTTGCAGGGCAGAGCAATTATATTCAATGGCTTAAAACAAAGCCATCTGTAAAGATCAGTGAATGAATAGAAATCAATGACAAGTGGTGTAGATGGTTTTCCCTCTGTGCAAGATCATTAACCCAAGTCCTACAAAAAAAGAACGACTGTAATAGCAGATGTTGAAGTTGTTAAACCGTTAGCTAACAATTTGTATGGAACAATCGGTTAAGGTAAGTTAAGTGTTTGAGTCTCGACACTTGGAGAATGTCTAGCGCGCAACTTGAATAAGCCATGTGCGATTTTACCCGGGCTCCAGCGCAACTTTCCTTACCAGGTGCAGCCTCAGGTAGCCGAGGACCATTCATACAGGAGCAAGGAAGTACGTTACCTTTTTCTGTCCTTGGGAAACGAAAAGACGGACAATCCGTTTCCACTGTTAGTGCAGTTTATCATTGCACATTTACGAGGCATTTCTTTTTTAAACTATCTTTATTTTCGAAAAATAGACAATGACAGATGAAATTATATTGAGCGGGACATTGACTGTATTATTTAAGGTGGTCATACCGTACCTACCATGTATATAACACATTGAACATTGAACACAAGAAATGGAAGAAATTCCATTTATGCCCATGTACTTTCACCGTACATAACTATATAAAAAATAAAAGGGCCTGCAGGAAAATATAAATAAAGTACGCAAAAATTAACTTCGACGGAAGGTCCTCCTTAAGATAATGTTTCTGATTGTGCTTCAGCTTCAGATGCCGTCAAGAGGGGTCTCTGGCATGGACATATTAAAGGATGGACCACAGACTGGAAAATGGCCGCCCATTCACTCCTATACAAACTGCTCAGTGGCGCAGGGTAACATACAGGAGCGATTTGCTTCCGCGTTATGTGGCCAAGACACGTGACCTAGTCCGTGACGTACCGGATGCAGAGATCTTCTTCTTCTTCTAGTTTAGCGGCGGATCATAGTTTTTCCTCATATACCGCCACCTACTGGACTACTACACAGGAGTTTGTGACAAGGACGTTGGCAAATGATACTTTAAATCATAAAAATGAATTCAAAGAAAAAACCAAACTAACGAAACAAAATAAACAAACTAACAAAAGAAATGAATAAATAAAAATAAAAATATATATACTTAAGGTTAAATTCTTCTAATTAGGTTAGTATCTTTTAGCTAATTTATCAGCAATTTCATTTCCATATATTCCATGGTGGGCTGGAATCCAACAAAAATGAATAACTAAACCAAGGCTTATAATATTTAAAAGAAGATGCTTTAACTCTATCACCAAATCTTCACGTATTGAATTATCTGTTATAAAACTTAGTATCTACAACCCATCTAAGAGCGGTTATTATTGTGGCCATCTCGATTGAGTATACTGATAAAGTCACCCACTCTATATCCATATCCTTTTTCAAATTCTGGAATATATATGCCAATACCACATTGACACCATTCTATGATAGCTGATAACCAAGGTACACACTGTAATACTATAATCAAGAGGACATACAGGCAGTTCAAATAAAAAGAGATAGAACTTTATTGATCTGGAAACTTCATAAATATGTAAGATTGCTCCATATAATACCATAGTAACATAGTAAACGTATGTAGGCCTAAAAAATTTAGTTCAATGTTATTGCTTAAGAAACAGATTCCTTCCAACTAACTATTTACGAAAAATGCAATCAATAATTTATATAAAAGTAAATGTTTACATATCGACCAGCAACGAAGTTGGAGTAGCCTACCCAAATAATGAATTGTAATACACCAACATTGTCAACTGTCATACATAGCTAACCATAACCCTGTCATACATAGATAAACAAGCAAATGAAAAGGAAATACCTACCAACGCAACTGAAATGTTAATATTAGACAATTAACAATATTATGAAAATTACGTAGGTCTCCCATAATCATTGAGGTAATCAATACGTCCGTTCCTGTTACAGCTATTTCAATGATATGTGTGTTATATATCCGTGTTCAATGCCATTCATGTTAAGTAAAAGGACAAATATCAGACTTTGGAAGTTAATGGAGTTAATGGAAGTTAATTCGGAATTTAATTTAATTCGGAAGTTAATGGAGCCGTGCACTTCAAAATAGGTCCATAGCAAGGAGCCGTTTGTTTCAGTACGGCTCCTTTCAGCTGCCCACCCAACATAAACTGCTAATAAAACGCTTGAGGAGGCATTTTGAAAAGAAAAAACTTACATATTTTTAGAACAGGGTAGAAATATAATTATGAGCCTTTGATTGATATCCAGACATTTTTTGCGGAGACACAATCCTGTTCCCCACTTGTATTGGAGTGGACGGCGATATCTACTTCTGGGCCACATGAAATGACGGACCCCCGTCCACTCCCAGCTTAAACAGCTGCAATACCAGGCTTGGCCTCTGAGGACTGGTGGATTGCGGAAGTATGCGCCTATCCTGGGGGCCTGGTCTCTGGTCGTAATCACTCGCAAGTCCGTCCCTGACCAATCAGCATTCATTAGCAGAATGCTAGCGTGTATGGCCAACAACGGCCCAAACTGTGAGAAATTGAAAGGACATAAGAAGGCCTACTCATTAATTTGACTTTTGAACCATAATCTATATTGAACTTGCGGAATCTGCAATAAAATTTGCGATATTTCAACGACAAGCAGGTGAAAGAGACATATTTAGCCGTCCAGCCCCATAGACTCCCATTCAATCTGGACTGGCCCGCGATCACCCCCAGTGGATGTCTGATGGAACTACAACCAAGATCGGTACAATGGGGCGTATAGGAAGTGCCCAGGCTCTTCATAGAGTATGGAGCCAGTTTCCTGCCATAATTCAAACCTGAAAAAAAACAGATTCAAAGGCTTGTAAGTCTCGGTTTGAAAACTCAACACCTTGTTAAAAAGGTTTTGCAACACTGAAAAAAGAGATTATAACCTGAAAAAAATTCAAACAAAAATTCAAACATCTGTAAACATGATTTTGTGTTCTATTTTATCTTCTTCATCATTTTCACCAACACATTTTCAAAGTATTTTTTTTTTCACAAACATGTTTTCAAAGTTCAAACAATTTCACCAGCGCATTTGAGTTTCAAATCTGGCACTGTTCTAACAGTGTATTTCATTGTTTCCCGGTTTTGAAACCTTGTAAATGGGATTCTGCAAACAGGTTTTCATACATTGAGAAATAAGTTTTGAAAGGTTGAAAATTAATTTTTAAAAACTTGTAAAGGTACGTTTACGCCATTGCAATGTATTTTTTCGCGGCATTGAGAAGACCCGTGTAATAAAGGCCTATAATATTTGTGTTTATGGCATAGATTTCTCCTCAGATTAGGCCAATAAACAAATGATAAAAAAAGTAATTGTCGATCAAAGGCCCGGCCGGACCCGGCCCGAGGATAGTGGTGGGAAATATCGCCACTATCTGCGTAGCCTACCTATCGGGCTCGGGCTCGGGCAGAGAATCTAAACTCTGAAGGAGATATACGATCCAGACTGTCATTGTGGGTCATCTTCTGATTATTATTTTCTGCGTGTTCGTTTTCAACGTGACTAACGTTGATTTGGTATAGCTCTTCTCTTTTCAAACAACATTTAAGTATTTATTACCCGTGAGCTCCGGGATGAACGCTGAAGCCAACACGATATGAGAGAGAGAGAGAGAGAGAGAGAGAGAGAGAGAGAGAGAGAGAGAGAGAGAGAGAGAGAGAGAGAGAGAGAGAGAGAGAGAGAGAGAGAGAGAGAGAGAGAGAGAGAGGGAGGGGGGGGGGGGGGGGGAGGGGGGGGGCGGAAAAAGAGAGCTGGAGAGGCTAAAGGCGCGATCATAAAACTCATGCAGCATTTATATCCGTGAGCCAACTGAATGAACTGTCGGCTAAAATCGTCCGATAGGTGGCGTCATTAGCATCCCATGGACATGACAGGAATTTTAAACAACTCTCACAAACAGGCACACACACACACACACACACACACACACACACACACACACACACACACACACACACACACACACACACACACACACACACACACACACACACACACACACACATGATCACTATCATTCATCATGTTTCATCTCATCTAGAATTTCCTACTATAGCCCCACCTGTTATGTGCGTGATGAGAATATATTACACGAAGGCCCAAATCGCGGCATTTGATATCTTCCTGATGCATAATGCATATAGTCTCACTAACATCTAAGATGTCTGTCAGACAAGCATACGTATTACACGCATGACCTATTGCACATGTTGATGAGACATTAAGGAACATTAATTAAAATACAAATCCACTCTCATGTAATCATTACAATTCCCTGTATTCATTATAATCACATGTAGCCAGTAGGACTAACTACCATCTCACTCGATCAATAAATGATCAAATCAATCAGCTGTTACTGCGACCGTCTCTCTCACTGCGATGGGTCCGTCAAGAAGTCCACCCATCGCGATAGGTGCATTCATAGCTGTCAAGTTGTCACGATAATAGCAGTAGGCTACACTTCGATAACCTAGCGCTCACCAGCAGCCGGTCCTGTCGGGAGAGTGTGATGTATTTACCGTGTTCAGCTGAAGAAGGTGTTCCAGTGCCATTCTCGTAGGCCTACATCATATAGTGCCCTGTTATAGTCAGCGTCTTATCTTGAACCTGCTTGTGAGACACGAGTGCATGGCGGAATTTATGAAAAGCCAAACACCATGCTTTGCACCGGTATAGCTGTCAGTGCGCGTGCGTGTGTGTGTGTGTATTTGCGTGTGCGTGTGTTTGATTTGAAAGAAAGACACACACACACACACGTACGCACATCCATACAGAAACACACCCAAACGAACCCACAAGTGCGTGTAGGTGTGGGTGAGTATGGATGTGTGTGATGGGTGTGTGTGTGTGTGTGTATGTGTGTGTGTGTGTGTGTGTGTGTGTGTGTGTGTGTGTGTGTGTGTGTGTGTGTGTGTGTGTGTGTGTGTGTGTGTGGTTGTGTGTGTGTGTGTGTGTGTGTGTGTGTGTGTGTGTGTGTGTGTGTGTGTGTGTGTGTGTGTGTGTGTGTGTGACCGTGTGTGTGTGTGTGTGTGTGTGTGTGTGTGTGTGTGTGTGTGTGTGACCGTGTGTGTGTGTGTGTGTGTGTGTGTGTGTGTGTGTGTGTGTGTGTGTGTGTGTGTGTGTGTGTGTGTGTGTGCGTGTGTGTGTGTGTGTGTGTGTGTGTGTGTGCGCCCGCAAACCACCTACAATGCAATCAGTGTCTCGAGCTGCTGTCGGGCCGTCCCAAGAGGAGCCCTGGACTTGAGTTATGACGGACATAACTCTGCTGCCCGCGGGGTTAGGCTAAGCCATGCGGATGATGATCTTTTTTGATTTTTTTTTAAAATATATATATATTTCTCTGTGGATAGTGGGGTGACAGTATGAAAGCTTGTCTAATATAAGTAACGGAAAGAACAAACCTAGCCTATAGGCTCTGTCCCTCCCTCTCTTTCTCCCTCTCTCTCTCTCTCTCTCTCTCTCTCTCTCTCTCTCTCTCTCTCTCTCTCTCTCTCTCTCTCTAAATCTCTCTCTCTCTCTCTCTCTCTCTCTCTCTCTCTCTCTCTCTCTCTCTCTCTCTCTCTCTCTCCTTCTCTCTCTCTCTCTCTCTCTCTCTCTCTCTCTCATTATCCATTGTCTCTCTCTCTCTATCTCTCTCTCTCTCCCTCTCTCTTTATCTCTTCATCTCTCTCTCTCTCGCTCGCAGTAAAAGCATGCGCGCGCGACTGAAGGCTGCTGAGCGGACAGACTGGATGATTTATATCGACTCGGTATGAGAGAAAAGATCTTAGGCTCACGGTAAGGATTGTTGATCCGCTGCAACTGGCTGAAAACTAAACGTACAGAGGAAGATACAGGGAAAAGCAGGAAGAACGCCGTTTCATAGCAGGAAAGAGCAAGAACGGCTTCTTGATATCCAGGAGATTGGATATTTCTTCCGGAAATCAGTGGCTTTACACCGTTCCATTTTTACCTTTTCATTTCTAATTCTTGATCGTTCCCACCGCCAAACTGAAGTTCATCGTTGTGATCTTGGCCGCCGGGATGGTGGCCTTCATTGGAGCAGTTATCTGTATCATCGCCGCCGTGCACACCGGATCGTCTAAGGTTGTACCACACCAGCAGCCGTCGGCGGACAACCAGTCGCTGTATGCGCAATCCGTCGCTCAGACCACGGCGTCGCGGGGCTCCGTGGCTCGGGCCGGACCTCTGGTCGGAGCTCTCCATGGTTCTGAAACCCCACAGTCGGAGACGCCGACGTTCAAGGCGGGACTCGGGGTCACGGGACTCACCGGACACGACCCGAGGGTCAGTCGACTCATCTGCACGCCGATCCCCGCGGGAGAGTGCGACCCGAGAAACTTTAATCAACAAGCGGCGGACGAGCCGTTGTCGCTGTCTGCGACCGCGGAGGGGAACCTCCGAACTGCCGCCGAAGAGCTACGGCAGACCGTCCAGCAGCAGGAAGACCAGATCATCACCGATCAACGGACTATAAGGGAGCTATCGGGTAAACTGACGGATTGTGAGAGGGAGCAAGGCGGCCGCATCATTTCGGAGAGGCGCGGGAGTGTGGCGGGGATGCTGGGGGCCAAAGGTGGTGCCACTGCCGCGGCCGTTGGGGAGAAGGGGCAACATGACCGGATCATGGTGCGGGACAGCCCGGCTTCTGCCCCCGACAGTGTCCACCTGCTCACCGTCCGGGCTGTGGACGAACTGGAGCAGGCAATCACTCAGCTCAAAGATCGCATAGAGAAGCTAGAGGTAGGTGTTTCTAGTCTAGTTTCAAGGTAAGAATACGGAGAAAACAAAGTCCTTAGGCCTACTCTATATTGAATTCAGACATTTCTAATTAATCATGTTCGTATGGTTCCCTTGAAAAGCCACTTCATATCGTGACAAAGCTTGGAAACCCTTCATGAAAATAAATATTAATATTCATGAGTTTTTGCGTGTATTAACATCAGTGCGAGTGTCCCCCCTCAGCTGCCGCTAACACATCTCTATCGCTTGGCAGGTCATGTTACGCACACACACACACACACACACACACGCGCGCGCGCACACACACACACACACACACACACCTCCCCCCCATTCTCAGTCGTATGAGCTCTGTAATGAAACAGGGGTATTTCCACTTTGAAAAGGAGCACAGTGTGTGTGAGGGGGGGAGGGATTGTGTTTGATGTTGTTTTGCATTTGTGTTCCTGTGTT
Organism: Gadus chalcogrammus; assembly: GCF_026213295.1. NCBI lineage: Eukaryota > Metazoa > Chordata > Actinopteri > Gadiformes > Gadidae > Gadus > Gadus chalcogrammus. The sequence continues at coordinate 9,149,286 of NC_079413.1, forward strand.
CCTGTGTGTGTGTGTGTGTGTGTGTGTGTGTGTGTGTGTGTGTGTGTGTGTGTGTGTGTGTGTGTGTGTGTGTGTTGTGTGTGTGTGTGTGTGTGTGTGTGTGTGTGTGTGTGTGTGTGTGTGTGTGTGTGTGTGTGTGTGTGTGTGTGTGTGTGTGTATGTGTGTGCCTGCCTGCATGCATGAATATATGTGTGAGTGTGTGTGTGTGCGCGCGTGCCCTGCCATGTGTAAGAGTGTGTATGTGTGTGTGTTTACTGTGTGAATGTGTGTGCATATGCAAGAGCGTGCGTGTGTATGTGTTTGTGTAAATGTGTGTGTGTGTTTGTGTGTGTGTGTGTGCATTTGCGTGTGTATGTGTGTATGTGTGTGTCCTTGCGTGTCTATTTAATGTGCCATTGATTGCTCTTTCTGCTCAGTGTTTCCTCAGTGTTCCCGCTACACCAGCGAATCATTGGCCAGCCGCTCTGAGAAACCAGGGAGGGTGGAGGGTAGGAAATAGAGCTAGAGGGGGAGGCAGGGAATGAATAGGTGAAGGTGGAGGCTAGGGAAGTGGAAGGTGTGGCGCAGCGAATGCGTAGCGTTGTGAAAATATAACGGAGCAATCTCAGGCAGAGGGGTACGAGAGACGGTTTTAGCTCAGCAGATGGCATCTATAATTCACACAGTTTACTGAGACACACACACGCACACACGCAAAACGTCTCTATTGGTGTCCCTTATGTAGGACAAGGTTGTAGAGGTGCTTTCCTATATTCTTTATGTTGAATATATAACTTGGAATGAAAATAGCAAACGGGGGCGGCAATCCGAAGACTGACTGAAACATGTATATGTCTTACACAGCTTTGGTTTCTGAAATATAGATATCTTTATTGAGCCATATGTTAGCCATCGTATCTACCATGCTCACCAGAGTGGCGTCTGCGGCTACACCCTTAATCCATACCATACATCTGCCTTACCATATCTAGAACTTCAGTCAATCTATGTCATACACCTTCTCCTTACATCTATAACTTCAATCCATAGCTTGACAGTGTACAGTCTACCTTTCTGCTATAATAGTTTGCGTTATTTTTTATAGGGATCGTCATTGGTGCTGGCGTGACCGTTTTGTGAGTTGGATTTGTGAATACTGTCGCTTTAGAAACCAAATAGTCTCACCAAACAGTGGTTTAATAATCTAAAGTTAACAGAAAACCAACTCAAACCTGGGTGTACAGGAGTTTTAATTTTCTCCTCTCCTCTAGTTTTTGCCTATCATGTTGCTGGAGGCAAGAATATGTTTGTAATTATTATTAGAAACAGTCTATTAACAGCGAACATAAACTCGGCCAGCACGGGTGAATGGTAAAAAGTGTCTGTAAAGGTTTCAAATCAACACCGTGTAGAATGGTAACTGTAGAAAAACAACAACATTAAAATACCTTTCTGCAGGACTCATCCGTATGCGTGAGATGAGATTCTCTTCAGTAGAATGTATCCACAACGAAACCGGAATAAAACGTAATAACTCCAGCCTTTTCAGTTTTGGGTTTCCGGCCTGCACCACATTCCCCCCCACCACCCCAGAAGTCCTGCTCTAAGACAGCAGATTAGCAAGCAAGCAACAACTGCAAGCACCTCTAGATTGTAGGTTTCGAGAAAGCTTTGTTTTTCTGGCTTTGTTGCTGGAATCAGAAGAGCTGGTACTCAAGTGTTGCAGGGCTTTGTATTTAGACAGGCATGTCTGTTGCTTTAGTGCTACGCGTTACACCAATGCATATGGTGTGTTTGGGATTTATTTAGCACTCGTCTGAGAGGGCCTGGGGTCATCCGAACACAGTGATTATATATAAGAATACAGATATGATTATTCTATAATGAAGCTGATCCAGGTCACATCACCTAGTGTTAACATTTCAGTCTTGGAATTTGTCTCTGACACTCACATATTTGTTGTCAGGTTGGGTAAGATTATTTATATTATTTCTCTATGTTTCTCCGTTATACTATGGGAAGGAAGAAGTAAGAATGTCTGCAACAGAGGATTGAAAACAGTACATTTCTTAAGCGTTCTTACTAGAAATTCAAATAATGCAGATGTACAGTTATGACTTACAACAAGCATGTTGAAACAAGGCCGTTCAATTGTTAACATATATGACGCATGTCATATACAGATACACAGTATATATGAGATCTTCAGAATGATCTTTGCAGCTTTTTACACTGCATTCACTAGCAATCCATGAGTACCTTCATGTGTACACATCAGATATGCTGCATTACCAATGATATTAACTCTTGCACTCTGACCACATACACACACACACACACACACACACACACACACACACACACACAAACACACACACACACACACACGGGACGCACAACATAGGCTCCAGATACAAAGTTGGGTCTGGCGGTTGATACTGGGCAATATAAAAGCATAGGGAACAAGCTGAGTCCATTGATTTAATATCCCCTGTCTACATCTTCTCCTCCTTTCATCAGCTGTGTTTCAGTGTGCCTATCAATAAGCCATTTGTTTGTTTGCGTGGGAGCATGCAGAGGAAATCTCCTCTCCCCCACTGGATCTGCCCCAGGCGATCACTGATTAGTTTCTTGTGGTGTCTTTACCGATGCATAATTTATGGGATGTTAATTGAGACAAAGCTCATCCGGAGACAGTATTGCTCACCTTAAGAGCGGTCGCATTCATTAGTCAGTCTCGCATCTAGGTTGGCTGTACTTGTCTTTAGAGACTCTGTGATTTGTTAATTTCCTGTACATGTCAGGATCCTATAGGCTCTGTTGAGGGTTGATTAAATTCCCTGTAACACCTGAAGCAGGAAAGCCTTCCTGTTTGCCTGAAGGGAATGTCTGTATATACTGTAGTGTTATTTCATATAAATGCACAATAACAATAACAGGAGCTGTATAGTATCACTGTGTAGGGGAGATTGTCTGAAGTTTTAGGGGCCGAACTTTTCATCACAATTTGAAGGTGCAGCAAAGGTAGCCTATTTTTGTGCAAAGACAGACAAAGACAGAAACCAAAGTCAAGCTACACTTTTAGAGCTGTTACAACAACCCTTGCATTTATGTTGCCTTTGGGGATTTTAAATTGAAAATATCAAAGCCATTTAGATGTTTTGTAGTTGGCATAAATATGCATGATACACAATTAATTGGGGTAATCACTTGTTAAATGCCCAGTTTATAAATCGAAGTCAAAAGGTAAAAAGTTTAACTTGTAGGCCTATCTGAAGGCATATTGAAAATCCAACGGCAGAGAGGTAAACGGTAATCACTTAAATAAATGTGGCAGCAAGACCTAATTAGACAAGTTTTATTGATGCTCAGCTCTGATCGCTAACTATCACTATGACTTTTCATTATTTATTCATTACGTAGACAATTAAGATTAGTTATTTTGGGGGTTTGAAAGAGTACAAGGTTTTATTAGTTATGATTAATAACTATTATAATACGATCCACCTTTCTTGCAGTCAGACATCGGCCCATTCCCCCAAAACCAAACAACGGACACCAACAGCTCCAGGGCAACGGTCGTGGACGACAGCCCAGGGACCCTCTCCGTAACTGGGCATGGAGGAGCCGACGGTGTGGGTGGTGGAGGACGCAGGGCTGTGGAGGACCTGGAGGGTCAGCTGGAGAGGAAGGTGGAGCTACTGGAGAAAGAGAGGAAAGCCCTGAGGATGGAGACAGAGAAGCACCGCCATGACATTGACCAGGGCCTCCATCAGCTCCACCTCCGCTTGGCAGGCCTGGAGCACGGTGAGGGGGGAGGAGGGGGGTAAGAGAGAGAGAGAGAGAGAGAGAGAGAGAGAGAGAGAGAGAGAGAGAGAGAGAGAGAGAGAGAGAGAGAGAGAGAGAGAGAGAGAGAGAGAGAGAGAGAGAGAGAGAGAGACTACAACAAAGTAAAAAAGGATGATACTATTTTTTACGACTTGACTGTTACAATAAATTGCTGAATTAGAGTATGAATAAACAGCCGGCCGGCTGAACTATATTCATGAACCAGGAAGCCTGCAGCTCACTTTAATATTTCCAAACAAGTCCAAATGATTAACAGAACTTATATGAGTGTAACCAATGTTTTCTGGGGACGACAACAGGAGCATTGATGAAGAGAGCGATCATATCCACCACAGCCACATCGGAGGGAAAGAATATAATAATTTGGCTTGTCTACATTCTACATTCTGTTTCCTGTTATCTACATTCTGAATGATTAAAAGTAATAGTAAAGCACCAAGTAAAGAGTACCCTTGTTAAATAAGTAAGTAATTGAATGCATTTTTTTAAGGAATAAAGTAAATAATGAATTGCTGTGCAGACCAGCGACGGTTATAAGAGAAAGCAAGAGAGAGAAAAGAGTGAATCAAACTGAATGCTTTAATTCCTTTCTGAATTAATTATTGAACCCTCATGTTGAACACTCCTGTTATTATTTATTCAGGCTAGACACAGAGCTATAGGTCAGAACATAAAGTCATAGATTACTCTTACGTCTTTTCTTAGTTCAAGTTCATACCTCGAGCTGCTGGGTAATTTATCCTCAGATTTGAAAGAGTCTAGATCAGAAAGATTACAAAAGTGGGGGAAAAACTATATCAGGTATACATGTGAAGAGAGATCAGAGGTTGGTGGAGGAGGAGGAGGAGGAGGAGGAGGAGGAGGAGGAGGAGGGTGTATGGAGGGTGCAGGCTGTGGAACTGAACAAGGGAAGTTAGAGTTAAGCTACAGCCCGAGTTTAACAAGGGAATCCGTGACCTCTTCATCTTGTATTTCTTTAATAAATCTCCTCTCTTATCTCCGTTTCGCACCCTCTCCTCCTGTTCCTGCCTCCCTCTTCGTCCCTCTCTCCCCAACCCCAGGCTCCTCCTCGTCACCTCCGTCCTTCCCAGAGGGCTTCCGGGTATCGTTCCCATCCCGGACCAACTACATGTATGCCCGGGTAAGGGCCAGCCTGCCCCAGCTGAGGGCCATCACCGCCTGCATGTGGCTGCGCTCCACGGAGGAGAGGGGGCCCGCGGGCACCCCGCTGTCCTACGCTGTCCCAGGGCAGCCCAACGAGCTGGTGCTCCTACAGGGTCCCCGCTCGGCCCTCGAGCTGCTCATCAACGACAAGGTACCGGGAGAGGACCCATGAAGGCGGGGATTAGAGGACGAATGAATAAGTGATCAGTGAATCGGTGTAAAATAATAATGGGTGAATTATTGATTGAGTGAATTAATTAGTGAAATTGTGAATTAATGAATGTGAATGACGTATGAATTAATGAGCGGGTAAAATAGTGAATGGGGGAATGAGTAAAGAAGAAAGACCAAAATCTTTCTGTGTTTGAATGAGGGAATCTGTGAAATAGTGACAGAGGGACTGAGTGAAAAAGTAAATGAGAAGAAAAGTAATCAACTAGTGGACCAGTGAAACAGTGAAGGAACGTAGGCAAATCCAAAATCACATGAATCATCAAAAGAGCCCAATTATGTTTTTCAAATCCCAGTAGATGTTGATCATCCATGAATTGTTCTCTCGTTGATCATGTGCCTTGTAATTATGTATTGTGGGGTAAAGAGAGAATGTGTGTGTGTGTGTGTGTGTGTGTGTGTGTGTGTGTGTGTGTGTGTGTGTGTGTGTGTGTGTGTGTGTGTGTGTGTGTGTGTGTGTGTGTGTGTGTGTCTGACAACATGGGAATGATGAATTAATGCATGCGATGATGAATGGGCATTGTCCCAGAATGGTTCCTAGTTTTAGTGGAACTGAATGTATTTTTAGCAAGGTTTCCTCCACCCAAATATCCCTTGTTCTGATTAGACATTGATAACTACCACCTATTGTGTATGAATACCAGCACACTCCGACACCGATGGTTTCCGACAGTATTTCTCAAAAAGAAAACAGCATGCGGCTGCATGAGCAGAATTCATATGCAGGATATATTTCATAAAGATGGAATAAATAACCAGTTTAGCGGACAAGCTAAACTGCTCATGCCGTCTAAGCGGACATTTACATGAGGCAGGACATCCTCCTGCCTCATACATATGCAAAGCAGAAGCCCGCGAGGTAGGAAAGAGATTATTTAGTTGTGGTCGAGGCGCTCTCCAGATATGCCATGACTTGGAGGATTTCTGAATTTAATACTCTTTTGCATAGCAATGCTCTGGTTTAAAGATGGAGAGGCCTTGACACACAGTGTCGACGGACAGCCCTCGGTCGACGTTGGGCCATCGGTGAGCGTCCATGGCCCTAGTTTGTGCAGGGTTTCTGCTTGTTTTCTATGGCCCTTGTCTGCTGTTTTTCCGCCCATTAAGCATCTTTAATCAAGGGCGGAGGTGGTCGACGAGAGAATAGTTCTGATTTGCTGTTCAGCTTGAGCGAACATGTGCCTTAAAATTGAAACGGAATTGAGCAAAGCAGACTCACGACTTTGCCATGCTGTTCTCTGAACAGGGCACGCACAAGAACATTGTCTCCTTTTCAACCTCATCTCCTTTGATCATTCATCATGTTCACATATATTTCAAGGTGCTAAATTATGAAACCTTCTGAGTGATAGTTGTGTGAAATGGTAGGCAAACGCTGCCTTGTTTCACGTCTGTTTACATCCACAGTCCTAGGCGTTCAGGTGTCCCAGTTTTGCATGACAAACACAGACTACCGGCACCTTCTGAAAGGAAGAGTTATCTCTTCTCACGTAGGATCAGAACGTATGTACTAGTGGGCCGTCGGCTGTAGTCTTTGCGGTGTGTTTAAGTGCAATTATTTTGCCAACACGGGGGCGACAGGGAGGCGACGAAACAGTCAGCCTTCATCGCGGCTAGTCCTTTGACGTCGGTTTGGTGTGTCAGGGCTTTTAAACCAATCGTTTGATGTGGAAAAATGTCCCACGGCTATTATACCTGCCCTGGCAACAGTTTCATCTGTACTTATCATTGTTGGCATAAACGCTGCTTTTGTTGTTGTTGTCGTTGGTGGTTGTGGTTATTATTGTGACTGTGATCCATGTCACAATCAAACTCATCATCATCATAAAAAGCAGATATCATGTCATAATACATCCAAATATAGCAAGAAAAGGCTTAGTTAACAACAAGTAGCAACTGACATACCAAAATATAGAATGTAATATGAACCGTTTGATAATTTAAAAAATATATCATAAATAGAAATATATATCATGATAAGGGGGCAGGAGAGCCAGGGTGTTTTGACTACGAGCTGAGCTCAATTTCTGGGTTTAAACCCCAATTATAGCATATAGGCACCCTTTAGCAAGATGCCATAACCCCCTACTCCTTAATGAAGAAAAATATATCCAAATATATCCAAACATAGACAAAGATAACCCTCTTCTATCCAGTCGCCCTGTTTTAACCCGATCCATATTCTTCCCTCCCCTCCCACAGGTGGCCCAGCTGCCGTTGAACCTTACCCGAGGCAGCTGGCAGCACATGTGTGTGAGCTGGAGCCAGAAGGGCGGAGCTTGGCAGGCCTACCAGGGAGGGAGGCTGAAGGGGGAGGGGCACGGCCTGGCCCCTGGACATCACCTCCGGGCCGGGGGGCAGCTGGTCCTGGGGCAGGAGCAGGTGAGGAGGGGGGAAGAACGAATAGCCGTGAGAGGGAAAGTTGAAAAGGTGGAGTGAAGGAGTGTAAAAGTGAGGGGGTTAACGAGCGAGAGACAGAAGGAGTGTAGACTAAGGAGGTGAATAAGTGAAACGGTGAAAGGTTTGAACAGTGTGAGAGATTAATCGAATTGAAAGAGCAAGAGGGTGAACGGGTGAACGAGTGTATGAGAAAATTTAATGAATAATTTAACTGAAAATATGATTCAATGAAGGGAGGACTGCAAAAACATTATTGCTGCAGTTGGCCAGTTTAAATATGTTGGACATATAAACCAAATATATTAATATAGAGAGTGATTGCCCTGTGAATGCCCTGCATGACTCAGTGTCACATACGTGCATGTCTTTATGATGATAGATTAAATGGCCATGGAGACCATACTTGCTAGAGGCTGGACCTCTTTAGTGTGTGTGTGTGTGTGTGTGTGTGTGTGTGTGTGTGTGTGTGTGTGTGTGTGTGTGTGTGTGTGTGTGTGTGTGTGTGTGTGTGTGTGTGTGTGTGTGTGTGTGTGTGTGTGTGTGTGTGTGTGTGTGTGTGTGTGTGTGTGTGTGTATAGCCGGTGGTGTGCAGCTGCAGCCTTAGCATTTCCCTTCATCTCAGATCAGAGTTCTGCGAATGGTCTTTTATGCCTCTCTAATTATCTCAAACATGTTCACCGCCACCCCTACACCAGCCCCTTCTCTGAACTCCACCGACTTTCCACTAACACTCTTACACTACAACCAACACTGCCACAGTCACCGCCTCAACAACCTTACAAACTTCACCTCTCTCTTTCACCCTCACGCTCCCTACCACTCCCACCACCGCTATCTCAACCTCACCACCACCACCACCTCCACCACTATCATCCCTACCACCACTCCTCTAACCGTACTCACCACCAACACTGCCACTACTACCATGCCCCCCCCCCCCCCCCACACACACACACACACACACACACACTCCCCATAACCAGCTCTCTATTCTCCACAATCTCCACCCCCCCAGGACTCGCTGGGCGGGGGTTTTGACTCAACCCAGGCGCTGGTGGGGGAGCTGGCCCAGGTGGGCCTTTGGGACCGTGTGCTTACCCCTGTCCAGGTGGCGGGTCTGGCCCGCTGTGGGCGTGTGGCGCAGGGCAGCCTGACCAGCTGGACGGAGAGGGAGGTGGAGGTCCATGGAGGAGCCACCAAACACCCCGGGGAGCCCTGCAGTAAACATAGCCGGAGCTCCCAGTGAGCGGCCGGAGGGGGAAGACCAGAACCATGTGTAGGGGAAAGGTGTTGCCACGTGTTTCATTAGCCCCCCGCCCCCCCTCCCAGTGTGAGAAGAGAAAAAGTCCCACCTCCCAGTGTGTTATTGAAAGACAAACTTAACAAAATAATTTCATCTCGAGCCATAGATGGAAGAATGGTTAAAAATAATTACTGGCTCGTCTGATCCCTGCTTGGGTCTTGTAGTGTAACAGTTACAGGAATTATTATGATTAGGGCATCCTCGTACTGTGAACCTATTGGACAAAGGGTTTGTCTGTTCAATTCTGCCTTTGGATAGAAAGTTTGTAATTCAAATCACACTGGGAGCCTACTGGACACAGATCTTGTCTATCAAATCATGCTGTGAGTTTATTCGACACAAGAAAGGCCATTTAAGTATGGCTGAGCTAGCTTAAAAAAACAAGGGCTAAAGCACAGTGTCAGTGTTAGCCATTTAACAAATCACCCACATGTACACACTACACACAAACACACACAAAGAATTAGCATTGTGCTAGTTCCCAGGCTGGACTTCACTTCACCTTCCCATGTCGGAGGCGCAGCAGAGATGAAGGGGTTTCGTGAAGGAGGTATGTGGGTATTGCATATTGATGGTGGGGAGAGGGAGAGCCAAAAGTGGGGGAGAGGGAGGTTGTAATTCAAGGAGAGAATAGTCGTTATTCATGTGAGAATACGATGAGAAGCACAGAACAGCATGAGAGTTTTTCACAAAGATAAGCCAAAAAGACGGGAGAGAAGGTGGTGTAGGAGAAGGAGAGGAAGAGTAGGAGGAGGAGGAGGAGGAAAGGTTATGGTATAAATATATGGATTCAGTTGGTAGCTGGCAGACTAGTAGACTTAAAAAAAAAAAAAACTCTATTTGTTTTCCATTTTTGCCCAGTATATTTAGACATGTGTCATGATTGCCACTCCATATTTTTCTGCTATTATGGCGAGGGCTAGTATTTGGCCCAATTTTGCAATTCGTGTCTCAATCTAAAATAAGACTTAGTGATTCGTGCTGCCTATGAGGCCGCTAGTTGCAGAATGGAGAGGTAGTGGTCTTGCCACGTCTCAGCACCACACACTAACTGGAAAGAAGGACTTGAAGTGTGAGGTAATTACACTCCTCTTCGAGGCAAACAAAAGTATACTATAAAAAAAATTCCTATGTATATTAGACAGCAAATCCAATAAGTTCAATATAATCATCAATTTGCCATATTCATTCCGAAACTATGGAACACGAAATTTGGCGCTTGAATGAAAACCAACCGACTTCAACACATTCCACCTGTTTTTGAACCACACTGCAATGTTTCTGATTTTTGTTATGTATAGTAATTCATTCGTTTTTTCGGTCAATTATTGAACGGTACAGCATCCTCCTGTGCTTCAAATGCAACCATCAAATCTCTTTGTTAACACTTTTCTAACCTGTTTTCTGTTTTATTTGAAGGCTTCTGCTGTCTTGTTTGTGAGGAAAAGTGCCTGTTAGGGTATTCACAGCCATGTACAAATTCACATTGCATACAATCTGATTTATTTTTGCTGCTGGACAAACCCACACTGCTATTCACGATATTTTCTGACTGATTAACCACCAGTAAGGCTATCTCGGGGGAATAAAAAGAAAATGATGAAAAAAAATAATTACTCCTAGATTTGCAAAGTGGCAAGGTACTGTTACAGCTGCAACTGGTGCCTAATGAGTGAGTCCACATACGTTGTTTAGCATGTACTTATACTCCTGAGGGCGTTTTGCATTGTGCTTTGTTGTTAATACGACTCTTTTGGTCGGTATGTATCCTGTCATTTTCCTTAGGGCTTTAAATGCAGCAGTGTTGTACTTTTTGTATTGCTTTGAGGACTTTGGGTCTGTGATTATTTCTATCTTTGTTTGTAAATGATGCTACTATGTCAGTGTCCCGTGGCTTTGTTGTGTACTGTTTGCCGTATAAAATGCATTGATGATGGTGTATTTCTCACAATCCAGACAAATAAAGTTTGGATTTTAAATGATCGGATATCAGTTCCTCATTTTTTCTTCGCTCTGCTTCTTGCTGTGTTGTTTCCCCTCCCCTCAGGGTTTACACAATAGGATTTTGTTTTCGTTTACATACGCTGTTGTGTTTCCTTATCGTATTTCACGGTTCAGGACACTGGTGTTAGAGTGCTTATCGCTTATGGGGGGACCTTGTTATTAATTGTTGTTCACTTCACCGCCCCTGCAGATATTACATCGCTCACACTGGCTCTCAAAGTGATGAAGCGTGCAAGATTGCTCTCTCTCTCACACACACACACACACACACACACACACACACACACACACACACACACACACACACACACACACACACACACACACAACACACACACACAACACACACACACACACACACACACACACACACACACACACACACACACACTTATATGCACACATAAACATACAAACATACCTACATGTGTACGCACCCACACACATAAAACAAATCATTGCCTGTGCAAAATATTCAGTAGTGGGTTCATTTAACCCAAAACGCTAGCTCTCCTGTCTCTCCTTCTCAACCTGTTGGACTTTTCTCCCCTCCATCCCACACTCTCATCCTCTCTGTGCGTCACAACATGGGTCCCTTAGGTTCTCATGTGTGATGGATATTACCCCACCCTCTTCATGCATGAATCCCTGGTTTATTTTAATCAATTCAGTCAAAACATCCCACACACGGCTACTACAGACCTAGTGTAACTGAAAATAACATTTTAAAAACGGTTCAAGGTTTCGATGATGCAAAAATCTGACCTACTTACTGATCAGCGGGGCACCTGTGAATAATAATCCAAGAGGACTTCCAGGAATAATACACTAAGCAAAAGTATTTTTTTGTAATCATGAATGGTTTGAAACAGCATGCCTCAATTCATGTCGTCAATCACATTTTAAACAATCAGATGACCTCAAACAAAATTAAGGGAAATCAACTGCAATCTCCCTTCTAACCTGGAGCCCATAATGTCTGGGAAAAGAGGGTCTTACCAACCCCAGCCCTCCAACAGCTGACTCCCCAGCAGCCGATAAAACCAGGGTTGAGGCATGCTTGTTACGCGCGGCGCAATCCTCTCTCGATATAACATACCTAACCTTTAAGCCCATCCAGGACTCCACATGTGTGTGGCTGATACATCACAGAACAGCCGGGATCTAACTTGCAAGATACATCTGTGGTTTGTGGGGACATGATCATCCCGATAAGGTCCTTATGACCCTATTAGGGCCAACGCTGTGCATGTGAAACCTCTTATCGCTTGGCTCAGCTCTTGATACATTTTCCCACCAGCCCTGTTCTACTGGACCAGATTGTCGCTAGATTGATCTAGATTGCTGTAACTTCAGCTCTAAATTAATCTCTCAAAATTATTATTTGAAGTGTGTTGGGAAAGAAAAAGACAGCCTTCTGATTGGCTAATTACCAATCAGGCAGTTCTAATTTAGGTTCAATACTAAACAGTGTCAGGGTTGTAATCACTTTAAACTGAACCTATGTGTTCTTCTTCAATGGCAATGACCAACAGAATACAACTAATCTTTCCAGACTTTTTTAATGATGAATGGCTTATAAACCGTCTTCTTTAACTTTCATACGTCATGAAGCCACCATTCTGCGTAGATATTTCCCTGCATAATTTAATGTTCCTCATTGAGAATGAAACAGAAAGGACATGAATCGTTCTCACATTCAAAAAGGAAAAGCTGAAGGACAGTAGCCACCAGTGTTGTATATATAAATATATATTCCAGGGACATATCACACATTTAATCCCTCAGGCACCTTTTCCCCCGTCTCACACCAAACTGACCTGCTTCCTGGATGGAAAATTAATTTCCAACAAACAAGTAATCGCAGGGAGGAGGTGCTTTCACACTCTTCATGATTTCTCAACTTAAGATGGCTGGCACAAATGAGACGAGGATGGAGGTGGGATCTGCTGTTCTAATATTTTTTTCCCACATGTCCCTTGAATAAGCCCACGGACTCCACGGGCAGGCATGTCCACGTCGGGCTGTGATATCCCTTATACTTGCATTGATGACATGACACTGTAAGTCGCTTTAGGTAAAAGCAGCTGCTAAATTACTTAATAGTATAAATCTGACTTACTTGTGTTTTTTTTTAATAGCCCATTAAAATCTGTGTTCACATTTCGATTTTTTTTATTTGCTTTGAACATAAGCCCTGGATTGGTGATTTTGCTAGTGATTAGGTATTACCCGCCTTTTGAAAGATGTAGGACATGTTCACAAATGGGGAATCCCGGCTTTGAAAGGTTGCTAATTTTGCTATTTAATCATGTAGCAGACGGTTTTATCCAAAGCAACATAAAACATTTTTTTAGATACACTTCATGTCGGACCAGATGGGGGTTAGGGCATCTCGCCCAGGGATGCCTCAGGCAGACTGCAGTCAATGGGGTCTAAACCCCAGAACCTTTAGCTGTCAAACACCATAACCACGAGGGTGTCCTGTAGCAGGCTTTGAAATTAAAACAGCTAGGGTAAGGGTTAACGTAAGGTATCTTTCCTCAGGCAGAATCACTGTTAGATAGACCACCAACCATCAACAACCAGCTGCATTAAGCAGACGAGAACCTAATCGTTACACACATCCACACCCACTGGAAGCATGAAAGATGATGGATTACAGCCCCCTTGTCTAATCCATAATGCCTCATCGAGGATTGCACGGTTCGTAATCCCTAGGAGCATAATCCAAGCAACGAACGGTTAAACAACAGTTAAAGTGATCGCCCCGAATGCCACGTATGGTTCACCGTGTCATGGATGCTTGTTGACGTGGAGAAGATGGGAAAAAATGGCTGTAATATGTTATTGCTTCTTGCTTTTTCTAGACCTAAAGTGTTAAGATAGCATTGAGGTCATTTGGTTTCGAATGTTAAAGCTCTAACAGTTAGACCTGATGGGGCTTCTAGCTTTTGGATCGTCGATAATATTTTTTTATTATAATTTTTATTTTTGAATCATAATAGAGACATACAAGGAGTGTCATTTGAATTGATGATGTACCCTGCTCTTAAAGTAGAGTCTACTCAACACATTCAAAAGGGGCGCAACCGTTGCTGTGTAAAAACCAATATGTATCGTACATGTAATGTTATGTACATCTTAAAAAAGCTAATGGTATATCGAACCAAGTTTCTGGTTCTGACGCCACCATGGTCTATAATATGGTCTATAATACGACAAAACACTATTGATTGCTCAAAACCTTTGAAAAATCGGGCATTAGCGGTGCTTTATGTGGGCAGGGATCGAGTTCTAAATACATTTCAAAGACGAGGGTTAAATCTTCTACATTCTACATTCTTTTAGTCATTTCTGATTATTCTTGCCATCGAATGATGTGATTGTGTGAGGGGAATAACGTACTGATGTAATGCAAGGCTCTCATTGAATTTGAATACCGCACCATGAAGGAGAACATGGAATAACTGCAGACAGGGAGATCAGCAGCGCGGCTACGCCGGGGCCCCACGAGCCCAGGACAACGCCCACTCATCGTTTTTCAGTTTGAACCAGAGCTTGGAACCCGCCCACTCCGCCTCCCCATCGCACAGCCCTCATGTCTCACTTTATCTGAGGACACACAACCACACACACACACACACACACGCACACAAAGGCGCGCAAGTACACATGCACACAAACACAAGCACATACACAAATGCATAAACGCACGCACATGCAAGCACGCAGTCACGCATTGGCACACACGTGTCCACACCCACACACGTGCACGCCCGTACACACACACACACACACACACACACACACACCACACACTCGCATTCACTTTGAACGCACCCACATACATTCACACAAATACACATGGCACTTTCACACACGCACACACACACAAAGAAACACACAGACACGCATATACACACATGCACTTTTTACAATCACAAATCCAAATTCCCTGCAGAGGGTCCATCTGTACAGGAACCACGTTTTACTCTTCCTTCCTCTCCCCCCCGCCTGCTTCTCTATCTCTTTCTCTACCTCTCTCTCTCTCTCTTTCTTTATTTTCACCTCTCTGTCTCTCTTATATCATTGCTGCTCATCAAAGTCCTCTTCCCAATACTATTTTTTTCGCTCTTCCATTTCTATTTTCCCTCAGAGAGGAAAATCGATGGTGGTCGAATGTACATGAGTGTGATAGCATGGGGGTGTTGGTGGGGGCTCTGGCTCTGTGTTCTGCTTTTGTTTATTGTGCTGCCTCTTCAAGGGTTCTAAACCTTCCAGGCTGGGATGAAGTCATGATGATCACGTCGTGGTCGGATGGGGAGAGAGGAGGGGTGTCAGCAGGGATTTTGGTTCCTGCCTTCTCCCTTCGCTTTTCGGCATGCGTCGATAACAGAGAGTTATCCAATGATCCTCTCTGTAGTTCTGATGGCACCATGTATGTACCATGTATGTACCTGTATGTACCGATCGGAGTCAGACCGGCCAAAACGTAAAAAGAGATGTTGAGGTTGAACTTAATGGAGCTAAAACATATAGTACATGTTTTGATTCTTTCACCTTTAGTATTATTATTATAAAAGGTTCGGCCTTATTATTATTATAAAAACATCGCAACATCACATCGCAATGATCGCCTCCATTTTTTAACACTAGGAGCATTTCAGTGATAGTTATGTTGGTCTTTGTTTAATGATTTATTAGGAAATTGTTTGTCATTTTGGGGAGGTTTTGTTGTGTTTTGTTCAATAGCCTCGTTTTCAATAGCCTCATGTTATATCGATGTTGATTTAGGATTTGAAAGTACTACAACTATCTTGAGTCCTACCAATAGGGCTGAGTATCGCCTACAGAAAATCCCATGATGTATCCTTACACCCTAACAATGATCCACTAATCGACCCCTTTAACTGGTGCAATGGTACCTTAGGGAAATCTGAAATACCTTCATGGAATGTCCCCATAAGTAAGGTTTTTCCATTGGGGTTGGTTGTATTACCTTCCTGTTGTTACTAGGTCTTCTGTCAAATGCAGCCTTGTGAGTACAGCTTGCAAGGTGGATAGTCAGTTTGTATGATATACAGGAGCTCTGAGCTGTGATTAAAAAGTGTTGCCCTGAATACAATGCATACATACAAACACCCGGAGCCGTTTATAATCAGTTAAAAGTGTTTTTTTGTGTTGGAAAAACACTTGTTCACGAGTGCTGGGATAAATATCCCACGACAGTAAATCTGTGTTAATTACTGTGTTCATTACTGTGTAGTCAATGCATGTGAGAGAAGAACAGTGATTGGTGAGTGGGAGTGTTGATTTTTAGATATAATCAGGATTTTGGAGGATCCAGAGAAATAAGGGTTTGTTTCTCCGCTTTAAAGAAGGTTCAAAGTGTTTCCGATTTCAGTCAGACTTTTGTTAGCAATTGGTAAAAAAACAGACATTTTCCTAAGCTATGCTTCTCCTAGGCAAATATGTGTGTTTCTAATCAATTGGGGTTTGAAGATGTAAAAGTTTGCTTTGGAAGAGTAAAGCTCTCTTTCAAATCCTGATGCAAGTGCTTAGCCCTTTTTTTCCACCACAAATAATTCATAGATTAAATAAATATACAGTTATCCAAGAAAATGTTCAATAAAGATCATTGAGAAGTGCGCTTTAGTCCACAGATTCTCCCACACATCATCCAGGGTTGTTTCTAGTACATCAACCCCCTAGGAGCTGCTTGTTCTCTGGCTCTCATCTGTGGCTACTCATGCTTCAAGCACTATCAATTCAACGTTTCCACACCTGCAGGATGATAATGAGACAAAACATCCACTGTACACCTGTTCAACCCTGGAGAGAACTCCAGCGCTAGTTTAATCGCTAAAGTAGCAAAGTGTAGATCTTTCTCCTGCAGCGAAGTTCGCTGTTATCAACCACAGAGTGTGAACGGTACGACACTGTTCGGGTGTTATCAGGATTGTTGGTTTAACGTGAACTCCTCCCTATTCCAATTTAGAAAAAGGTGTGATGTGTTTCGGATGACATCATTGACTGACTTTCCCGTCCAATTCTCTCTCCCTTTCTGGTACACTCGGTTGGTTTGCCCCTTTTACTTTTTCGGCCCTTTGTGAATCTAATCCCTAATTTAAGTGAGATGTTCATCTAGAACTTCTCTCTTTCTACATCTCGCTCCTCCATTCTCTCTCCTTACTTTCTCTTTCAACCTCCCTATTAATTATTCCTTCTCACTCTCTGTTAGCACTGTCTACTTCTCCCTCTATATCAGTTGTGTTGGCAGAAAATAGTTAAAAAAAATAAAGTTGGTGGAACAGAATGTTTTCATTTTACACCGACACGCACAAACACACACGTGTGTCAACACACACACACCACACACACACACACACACACAGACACACACACAACACACACACACACACACACACACACACACACACACACACACACACACTACAGTGCTGCAGTCCACCATGGATAAATAAAATACAATATTTCAATTATTCAATTATTACAAATATTCATGTAGCAGACACTTCTATCCAAAGAACTTTAGAGTGAATGCATATGTATCCATGATCAGGTCAGGGTTTGGAACTCTTTCTGTAAGGATGCCTCTGAAAAGGTAGCTTGCAGACATTGATAGGATCAAACACCTGCATAAATAGACCCTTTTCATAGATTCTTTGTGGCAGGATAAACCAAGGTTTCACTCATAACACTAATTAAGGGTCTGCTCCTCTGACGTCCCAGGGCTGCGGGTAGTAGACATGGCTTCACTAGTTTAAGCTATACTACCCTTGCTCTGGTTCATAAAATAAGTGGACCCATAATCGGTGTAATGAGTGACACCTGTGTTTGTCCTACACGATACCACCTCCACCCCCTCCAAAAAGATATATTCTTCAGACAGGTTGCAGACGATGCCTACGCAGGACAAACTAAACAGCTGACTAGTAGAACAGGGGGAGTAATGGAAGCTAGGACACACCTGGGGTTCACAAGGAGACAAAGGAGAAGGTGGCAGAGGAGGAGGAAGAAGAGGAGGAATGGCAGGAGGGCGAATAGGAGGTGGAGGAGGTGCGGTGAGGGAGATGGAACAAAGGGAGAAGGAGAAAGAAGAGGAGGCGCTTTAGGAGAAAGAGGAGGATGAACGGTAGGAAGGGAATGATGAGAAGGAACGGTAGAAGGAGGAGCAGGTGTTGGACTATAGGGGGTGGAGCTGTTTCTGTCAGGGCTCCAGTGTCTCCCTGTGTGTGGTGTGTGTGATGTCCTCTCTTCTCGGCCCTCGCTAGGCAGAGGAGGGCCTCCTCATCCTGGCAGCTCGTGACTAGATGATATCACTGCAGTGCTTTGGCTTCCTTGTCGATTACGTGCTCTGTGTGTGTGTGTGTGTGTGTGTGTGTGTGTGTGTGTGTGTGTGTGTGTGTGTGTGTGTGTGTGTGTGTGTGTGTGTGTGTGTGTGTGTGTTCGGTGTGTGTGTGTGTGTGGTGTGTGTGTGTGTGTGTGTGTGTGTGTGTGTGTGTGTGTGTGTGTGTGTGTGTGTGTGTGTGGTGTGTGTGTGTGTGTGTGTGTGTGCAGAGAGAAGGGGGGACGGGGGATAGGTAATAGTTGAGGCATTCAACTCGGCACTCTGGGTTGATCCCAAGTGTCCGCAGTAGGCATCCTGAGCAAGATGCACTGCGTGTTATGAATAAAAAGTTAACCGTGTGTTGTACTCCACGTGAGCCTGCTATGTGATTACGTGTGATCTATGTATGTATGTATTCACCCACACACAAACAAACCCACAGACACTTGTTTATGTAGGCACATGCTCACTTCGGGACTTCATACCATCTGCTGGATTCACAGCATACACAGACACATACACACACACGCAAAAAAGCATCTTTACCCAGTGACGAAAATACAGTTGGCCAACTAGGCATTGTACCGACACGTTTATGCAGAGTAATTTCTATCGTCGTTTATATAGAATTTCCCTCTGCAATTCTTGCATTTCTGTATCCGCCATGCAGTAAATCTGAAGCAGCAGCTTATCCTGATCACGCACACCCGGCATGCTTCTACAAGTCCATCTGCAACACTTTCAACCCACATATCTCCTCCAATAAGACTGTCGACTGTGACTAAGCGCTCCGATCGGAGAACGACGACGACGCTCGCTGTATTCCACGGTCCACAGAGTTCAACTTTCTTGGGTCCAAGGTAGCCCTGTGTGGAGTAGAGACGATAGTCCCTCCATAAGTTAGCTTTGTCTTTACCATAGCATTCGTGTTTAATTTCAAACCTTTATTACGTCTTGCAATAAACTCCTGTAGACTCCTGCTCCATTGACTCAGATTCCTACACTCTGCACCTCTCTTAGAAAACTTTAGGCTGTAGCACTTTACATTCCTGAAGTTGCTCTAATATCGATTGTGTGATTAGATTGTCCTTAGCCTCGCCGCCTTTGAGTCGCCTTGGATCTATGCGTGTGCTAAATTACCAAAGGTAAGTGTGATTACAATCAATGCTACCGAATAACCCTGGCATCCTTGCCGTCAGTAAAATAAAAAAAGTACTATTTAAGTGATCCTTACTGTTGACGGAATAGCTGTTTTTCTTTCTTTCTGCCTGTACTAGTTTATTTAACACTTTATTTAACACACACACACACACACGCACGCACGCACACACGCACGCACGCACGCGCGCACGCACGCACGCACGCACGCACGCACGCACGCACGCACGCACGCACGCACGCACACAGCACACACCACACACACACACACACACACTACACACCACACACACACACACACACACACACACAGCACACACACACACACACACACTACACGTGTATCTATAGCAACAGCAGATTCCTACCGTGTGGGGGTTGAGGGCAGGAATTAGGTAGGTATTAAATGAGCACTTTATCACAATCTGTTGCCGTGAAAGAGACGAAAAGAGAGAGGAGAGAAAGAGTAAGAGAGAGGGAGAATGAGATGAAGAGAAAGAGAGAGGCAGGGAAAGGGAGAGGGATGGAGAATGAGAGAGGTAGAGATGGAGAGGGATGGAGGGACGAGGAGAGAGCATTTAGAGATAGATGGAAAGAGAGGGAAGGAGACAAGATGGAGAGGTAAGGTTCCCTGCTGCTGAGGGAATTGACCAGTATACTGAATTTCCCGTTATGCAAGGCTTTCATCATTATATGTGTATCAATATGTTTATGTATAATATCTGTGATGTTTGCATGTGTGTCTTACGTACTATTATGTGCAGTACATAGAGTATGTCTGTCTGTGTATGTGCAGTAGTATGTAACAGCTCAAAGCCTTCCTGTCTAAATTAGGCTTTCCATGACAACACATCAGTGTTCCACAGCAGAACGCTAGTTGGTATTCCACTCGAGTCTCCCTCTCCTCCACTCTCTCTCTCTCTCTCTCTCTCTCTCTCTCTCTTCCATGTACTGTACTCTGACGCTCTTCAACTCCTCTCCTTTTCCCTCCCATACCCCAGTGTTTCATTACCCTGTCACGTTTTTGTCTTTATTTATATGTAAGTGTCTTTCACTCCGATCTCATCTCCATCTTCGCTTCTGTGAATAACTCTTGGTCTATCTCGGACTCTCTCTCTCTTTTTTGTTCGCTTGAACTCTATCTATCTTTCTCTCTCTCTCTGTATCACTGTGACCGTCTCTTTCTCTCTTTCTATCTCTGTGTGTGTGTCTCTCTCTCCCTCTACCATTAACAGTGTCCTCTCTGTCTTTCTCACTTCCCCATTAAATATTCATGTCCATCCATAGAGGGAAAGCTGTAGCAGCAGAGGTTCAGCAGTCCAACGCAACAACTTGGCTTTTGAAACGATTGCCGACCTGGAGTGGTAAAGAGAGAGTGGTATAGTTAGAGGGAGTGAGAGAGAGACAGAGAGAGAGAGAGAGAGAGAGAGAGAGAGAAATCCAGAGAGTGAGAGAAAGATGGTGGATGGAGTAGGCGTGTTTTTTCCTCTCAATGTTATAAAATAATTCAGCATTCAATTTGAAATACACCAGTGTACCCAACCTCTTGTTAATTCAACAAACTATTAAAAGCGAGGCGATGCGAAATCAGAGACAGAGCATGAAAAACAGCAAAATAACAGCCCAATCAAGGCTAAAACTCAACTGTTTCCAAAGTTAGTGCTAGCGCTAGCACCAGAACGCGCCATGACAGAACCTTGAGGCTAGGCAAAGACACTGATGCAGGAGTCGATCAAAATTCTTCTGGCGTTTCCAACGAGCGTTGTTGGCGGAACAGTTAGGTGCGTCCAGCCGCCATCCGGATTAA
This sequence comes from Gadus chalcogrammus, assembly GCF_026213295.1. NCBI lineage: Eukaryota > Metazoa > Chordata > Actinopteri > Gadiformes > Gadidae > Gadus > Gadus chalcogrammus. The sequence goes on from NC_079413.1 coordinate 9,170,536, forward strand.
ACCGCCAACGGTTAATCCGGATGGCGATAGCCGCTGAAGCTACGTAAGCATTGTGACATCAAAGCAGTGTTGCATAGTGTAGCCTGCTTATAAATTCAATAAAAGAAGAAAGCGAGACAAAGAGCAACATTGAAGGGACGTCCAAGAAGGCATTTTTTTCAATTAACAAAACTTTTGCGGTTACTTTTACAGAAATACCTTGCGGGCGTTTATTTGTTTTTCTCTCCCTGACGTACGGAAGTGGACGATTCTATCGACCAATCGACAGACGGGCGTGTGTAGCGTGTAGTATGACGGACCCTACCCAACTTTTGCTTAGGAAACGCGAACCGTGCCGCACCTTACCGCACCGAACTGTACCGCACCCCTCGGTGGAAACGCACCATTAGAAGCAACTCTCTCATCCACTCAAGCCCCTTCGTTAGTCTTGGAAACTCGTATGACAGAAATTACAGACTGTTGTTTAAATTATGTTACTTGTATTGGAGAGAGAGCATAGGGCTCTTTTGTAGCTTGGCTAAACTATGTCTGTTCGAGGCGAAAGTGCACTTGTGTTTGCGAAAGTTCTTAACAGTGTGTTTTTTTATGTTGTTTTCCCTTTATGCTGTTATCAGTGTGTTTCAAGGGCTTCACAATGTTCATATCACTGGACTTAGATATGCATTCTAGTCTTTCTTCCAGAGGTGTTAGCATTATTTTTACAAGTTTGAATGTCCGTGGATTGGGGCATTCCATTAAAACGGCAAAAGTAATTCTCTCATTTGAAGTCCTTAGCTGCAGACATTATATTCCTACAAGAAACTCATATTAAGCCCACGAGAGCAAAAATGCGTCGATGCAGCTGAGTCCCAATCAAATTTCCCAGTCCACAATTTCCAATAAAGCTCGTAGAGTGGCTATTTTGATTAGCAAAACTAGCCCATTTAGGCATGTTCTCCACCATGTGTGATCCAAATGGCAGCTATATTTATGGAACGTCATAGGTTTTGAATTACCCCGCAATCGGATTCATCAACACAATTTCACTATATTACGGGTGTAGTGAGGACAGTTAGGACACTTTATCGACAAAAATCACAATGACATTAGTTGTTGTCATCGATATATGTGCGAGAACAGATCTTAAATCTACCTTCAGGATGTTATCTCTCTTAGGGACCGTCAACATTTACACCCCCCAGACTGGTGGCATATAGCCTGGGTTAGAATGGGCGATATGACCAAAATATCATATCCCGATATAGGTCATCATATCCCGATAACGATATATATCACGATATAGCACATTTTCTGTAAATTCGATGAATAAATACTGTATTTTCCGCACTATAAGACTCACCAGAGTGCCGCAGCAGCTAATTGAAGGATGTGTACATATATAAGCACGCACTCGTCTATAAACCGCAGGTGTTTTAATGTTTAATTACCATTAGGGCTTGCCCAAATGCCATTTTTCAGGCTTCGAATACTCGTTGGTTTTTCCGAGCGAATATTCGAATACTCGTTCCAGAAAAAAACACCATCAAAACCAACATTAATAATCCCTATATACTCCCTGGAACCGATTTTGACAGTATCTGCATATTTTGTTGAAGATTTAATAGCTTTTGAAGGTTAATTAGTAGGCCTAAGTAGGTTGAAGTTCCTTATTTTTTTCCCCGTGAAAGCGAACAGCTGTTGTTCCGTTCAAATCAGCTGTCCTCTGCCGCACCGGTATATAAGGCCGAAGAATCGAAAAAAAGAAAAAAAGGCGCGTCCAGAATGACGGCCTAGTTTTATATAAAGTGGCCTATTTCGTAAGCCCCTCTTTTAGGTACGAGCTCACTTTTGTCTTGGCTGGTCGTGGGAGTCCTTCTCCTATTCAGAATTGTCTACGTTCACTCTCCTCCATGTTTGTTTGTGTTTCGTTCATGTGCCGTGTGGAAGAGTCGTCCAAATGACGTAAAATATTACCGTAAAGAGTGTGATTTGCGATAAGACGATATAAACGATAGAAGGATAATAATGCAAACGATAGACATTTTTTATATCATCACCACGATATATATCGTCATATCGCCCAACCCTAGCCTGGGGTATACCCATGCTGCCTTGCGTGCAATTTCATTTGCGCTCCTAAGCCAGCCTGGATTCCATGGATCTGATTTTCGCCTGTGATAGTGGAACCAATCACAGAACGGGGTAGGGGCGGCAAGACGAATGACGACGTCTAGGCAACACACCGAAGCTTGGTAGTATACGGATCCAAAATGGCAGCAGACGCGTACCTTTCGGATGCAGTCTTAGATAGTGTTCTAAGTAGTTTAGAACGCAAGTTTATTTTGAAAAATGAGAAACTTTCGGCGTTAAACTTTCATTACCATGAAGGATGTCTTGCCCTGCTACAAACAGGCTTTGATTGGCTATGAGCTACGTACAGACTCATATGATAGGACATTCTTTAGCGCCAATGAACGTCTCTAGGCAATCGTAAACCACACCTCAAATACGAGAAGAAAATTAATGTGTGGTTCCCAGACCTCATCTCAATGTAGATTAAAGATGAGGGTCGGCGTTAGCCAGGCTAGGTGGCATAGACTTTACCATGGATTGTATCGGGAAAGAAATCACCACAAATCAATAAAATACTTTTCTTATTCTGGACTGCCTGTTAAAACAAAAGTGAATAACCAATAATCTTAGTAGTTTGAAAATATGGCAGCAAATTAAGAAGTGGCTGCAAGTTACCTGGAACCTCTAGCTTGCTCCAATGTGTCATAGCTAGTGCTGTCAGTTTAACGCGTTTATTAACGGCATTAACGCAACCCAATTTTAACGCCGTTAATTATTTTTTTATCGCGACTGATTAACTAATTAACTGGTCGGGCGGATGGCCCTCGGCCATCCGCCCGACGGTTGCATGTACTGTGAACAAGGAGTCAGTCTTTGTAGACGCATACTGCAAGCCAATGAAATCGCCTCCCTCTACAAAGCCGATGTGTGGATATTAATACAAAAGAGGACACCAAAAAACAGGTGACTAAAAACAATCCTATCATTCCACATTTCTTTAAAAATATATAACGACCGGCTTTTTCCCTTATGGATCCAGGAAACGAAGTGGAGTGTATTGCATAACCGCGATCTGATTTGCCGACGGATCGGCGCTGCCTGAAAAGTTTAACATTTCTCAACTTTTTGACGCAGGCCACGGAGCTGAATGGACGGACGGACCCAAAATGCATTTCGCGAGCGGCCCCATCCAATGAGAACCGTCAACGGACGGAGGTAGTGTGAACAAGGCCCGAGGTTGCGGGCGCAAAGCTCAGGCTGCCGGACGGTGCTGCAAGGAACTTTTATAAACGCAATATTGTTATCCGGCAGCCGACAGCCCCGAAACCGGTAACGGCCCACCGTGCATTTCCTCCTTCATTCTCAGATGCAACTTTTTATAGTTGGGGGCTAAAAGGCATAGTCGTTTTACAAGATTTGTACATTGACAAACATTTGCCTCATTTAGTCAGCTAAACAATAAGGTTTACCTTCCACCAACCAACACACTTCTTTAGATACCTACAGGTTAGGAAAATGTCTGCTAAAAAATGCTTATTTTGAATCCCTCCCCAAGGAAAGCAGGGTTTATAGTTTTTTGCATGGCACACAGGAATCCAAACACCTGATTTCAAATTTTGCAAAGGTATTCTCTGAACAAGTGAACTATGCCAGATAATCTTTGAAGAAAGCTTGGGAAGAGGAACTGGTCTCCAAATTAATGTTATTGTTTGGGTAGAGAGTCTCAGTATAATCCAATATTGTTCTATTAATGCCAAACATCACTTAATCCTGTTTAAGGTCATGCATATACGCCATTATTCCTACAGTATCCCCTTTGTGGGGTGACTGTTCCTTAACCCACCTCTTCTGGACCTGTCTAAAATTGTATGACAGCTGGTGTGGAGTATTGCAATGGTTTTCTGCAATGTACGACTTTGTGTTCAAGCCTGAGCCAGAGGTGGCACTGTTTGGCTACTCCCTGTCTCTATTGACTCATTGTCCCCCTGTACAGCACACCATTATGTATAGATAGATAGATCGAAAACTTTATTGCAATGTCAACACAGTTGATTGGAATTTGTCTTAGGACCATTGCAGGTTAAAATAAGGCAATACACGCACAGTACATACAGTACATTAAAGACAATGACGCGTGCATAATTCAACCCAGTAAAAGATAAAAAGATCTCGTGCTATTGCACTTCCCATAAAGTGTTTGTGCAGTCTATAAAGTGCATGTTAATGGAAAAGAGACAGATTTTAAGGCTTTGGAAGTCAGAAGCAGTGCCACGCTTCAAGACGTGTTAATCAGAACTGCCATTCTTAGACCATCTTGCTCAACTTAATGGAGACCTCGCGCAGTCGTGAGATTCATCATAGGCCACTCACCTCTCTTTGATATATTATGTTTTACCTTTGAGTTCTAGTAATGCAACAATGCATTTCATTGTCTTTCTTTTTACCTTTCTTCCTTTCTTTTGTTTTTTCCATCTGCTTATTTTCTATTCATATTTGCATACTTTTTACTCCTAATCTTTGTACTTCACGACTTGAAAAACATAAGAAATATATTGAACAAATAAAAGAAAGATCATAACAAAGAGACAGACAGAGGGAGAGAGATAGAGACAGATAGACATGGAGACAAAGAGAAAGGACTAGAAGGATGATTAGAGAGAGCGACACACGTACACACAAACACACCCTTAACAATAGAGGGAACGATAGAGAGAGATATATTAAAGAACCCAGAGGGGGCGGAGAGGGAGACAGAGGTATCAAAAGACAGAGAGAGAAATGATGAATGAAAGAGATAGGTAAAAATTACAAAAAACATTTTGCCAGACAGATAGAGGAAGACGATGATGCAGACACAAAGAGAGCTGGAGGAAATACAAAAATATGATAGACAGTGACAGAGAGATGGAGAAACCAAGGCGACAAAAGAGTGAGAGGGTTTTATACATACACACAGAATGCCTAGTGGTATTTTACAGTCACAAACACACACACACACACACACACACACACACACACACACACACACACACACACACACACACACACACACACACACACACACACACACACACACACACATATTCAAATAGCCAAATGAACACAAGCACGTTGTAGGTACTTATATGTAAGCATGCATGCGCACACACACACACACACACACACTGATCGAATTATTTCCAGTGATAATTTGATATGCAATGTTAAATAGCATTTGTGGGAAGATTATATTACCATCTCAGCCTTGAAACAGTATTGAAAATTTGACAGCTGCTACCATAAATATCCCATAGATACAACATGCAGAAAAAATGAGAGAAATGGAGATTAATTTATTGGATGTCAGATGGAGGGCGAGGGAGGTGGAGACGGAGAGAGAGATGGAGAAACAGGAGTAGGGTCGAGAGACTAAACAGAACATTGACCAGTCTCATGTTTTAAACATGTCCCACAGACTGGACGAAACACAAGCAAACAAAGACCCTTTTCATAGCTTGTAGGCAGGTTTATATGCTTAGATGAGCTACGAAATAGCTGAAATAAAATGACATAATGTGTGTCCTCTTGGAGTCCGAGAGACAGAGATTAAAGACAGAGAGAGGTTGAGTGAGGGAGAAATTAACTGAAATGAGTTGCGTTGAGATGAGATAAAATGAGATGAGATTCAATGATCTGAGATGAGACACAGTGCAGCAACAGAAACAACTGCTAGTCAAGATCAAGGCCAGATAACAACAATTATGACATGGAATATTAATTATATTTGCATATCCATAATGTAAGGGTAAGGGTTAGTTATATGTACAAAAATAATCCAATAGGATAAACCAAGTTAAATATGAAAAATGAATGATATGTATGTGTCTACGCATCTATATGTATCTCCATATAACAGAAAGGCTTCCAAAATATTGTAAATACTCTAACACACACTTCTAGCACACCTTCTGTCACTCAATTAGCCTGTGGTTGACACTGATGAATAATACAAGCTCTGTGCGTGTTCCTCAGTGAGGAGAGGTGTAATGTAGCGCTCGCTCTCTTCATCCTCTGGTTTCACCTCACCTTCCTCTGCTCAGCGTCCATGTCCACGTTATGGGTTGTAACCAAGCAACCGACCACAATCACACCGCAGGCTTTGGAGGGTCAAACACACAAGGGGTGCAGTGCTTTTGAAGCACATGTGCTAGGGTGTGGGGGCGTGGTATATGTGTTTGTGTGGGTGTTCTCTTTTTAGAGAGACGGGGGGGGGGGTTAAGAATGCTAAAGTGTATGCGTGTGCGCTCGTGTCTTTGTGTGTGTCGGTCCGAAGAACCTGGAGACAAAACAGCTTGTAACAGCCGCGTCTCAAGCCCTGGTGTGCACACCCGCAGCTCCCAGCCCCCCCCCCCCCCTTTCACATTCCATCAACACCTCGGTTACAGGCTCCACCCCCATCGCCAATGGGGGTGGAGGGGGGGTCAGTGTGATGGAGTTTGGTCGTCACCCAATAATTCGATGGAAGGTGCACGGCGGATTGACCGTTGGGTGGATGGACCCATAGCTGGCTGTGGGCCCCATCCAGACAGGATTTCACCCGGGGATCAACGTCATTTGAGATGTTGAGGTTTGAGGGAAATATGGACGTCCTTGCCACCAATGGGGATTCTGCACCTCAGATACAGTAGTTGTCTTGGGTGACCAGTTTACCTCCTACCGTAGCGACATACAATGAATACGTGAGGAAAGCAGTTTTTAGCACTTAAATTATATTTTCAATGTTTTCCAAAGACTACCTCCCTGATAAAGAACTTAATAGATGATTCACCTTAACCTTACCTTACACATTAACAAGATTCTCTCTTATCCTCCAGTCTGTATAATTGAGAAAGACCAGGACAGTAAAAAAAAAAGCTGTTAATAAATGTTCCTATATTACGTCTCTTTCATTGGCTCTTTGTTCTCCCGCTGACGTTACTTTGATATTTCTCTTGAGGCCTTTCAGGAATCATCTCACATTCCTAATCCTACACACAGCAAGGAGAGAGAATGGGAGGGTTCTACATCAAAGAGATCCACACAGTGGTTACTATGATATTGGATTGGGGATGTGAGATGATTCCTAAAAGCAGAGAGAGAAAATCAAAGGAATGTGAGCGAGAGAAAAATAGGTGGTTCAGGCATCTTGTAAGAATGCCAATGGATGCCTCCCTAGGGAGGTGTTCCAGGCACGATCACTGGGGAGGAGACCTCGGGGGTGACCCAGGACTATGTGGAGAGATGGTATCTCTACACTGGCCTGGGAACGCCTCGGGATCCCCCCGTCAGAGCTGGTCGATGTGGCCCGGGAAAGGGAAGTCTGGGGGACACTGCTTGAGAGGCTGCCCTTGCGACCCGACCCCGGATAAGCGGTTGACGATGAGGATGAGGATGAAACAGACAGAACAGAGGGACATGTTTAGAAGAAAGGGGAAAGGACTGAGGTTGAGTTGCCAGAGGAAAAATGTGAGAAGAAGACAAAGACAGAATAAAGATAGGGAGAGAAGAGAATAAATGCCTTGGGAGGACAATCAGGGAATGAGAGAGGATCAAACGCCAGTAGAGGAAGGGATGGAGAGAGAGATAAGGACAGAGCGCAGCAAAGAGAGGGGAAGGGAGAAATTGAGAAAAAAGTACAACGGGAGAGAATGTAATAGAGAGGGATAGAGTTAGACAAAGAGAAAGAGAAAATTTGGTTGTGATTGACTGAAGAAAGGAAAGTGAAGGAAAGTCGATGAGAGAGAGAGCAGGAAAGAGGGAAGGAGGCAGAGTTGATGGACAGAATGTCGAGTCAGTCAGCATGTGTCAAGAACGTTCAATTTAGTTCTCGCCCAGCCCCACATCTTACATCTCACAAACCCATTTGCACACACTATACATTTCTATATTGGTATTCTTTAAGATAGCCATGAGACTAAATGACCATAATATTTTATTACTTTGCCGTGGATGAAGAAAATCATTGATGTTCTGCAACCTGGGAATTTATTTTTTCAAATTGACATCCAAGCATTGTATATGCAGCATGTGTCTGTGTGTATGTGTGTGTGTGTCTATGTGTCTGTGTGTATGTGTGTGTGTGTGTGTGTGTGTGTGTGTGTGTGTGTGTGTTTCTGAGTGTTGGTATGCTGCATGCCATTGTAGAGACTAGGAAAGAGTTTAGTCAGTTATAAGCTGCTCTTACCTGGTTAGACCCTAGAGTCGAATCAAAAGCCAGGTGAAATTGGAAGATGCCCAGGAAGATATTCCACCTCCATCCTGGAGGTGGAATATATGGGCCTCCCTGTCGTGTGGCTCAGGGTTTATGGACACTTTGGTCAGGTCAGACCATGTATTTGTGGCCAATACGCTGGAAGGTCACTCTAATCTAAGTCGGCACCTTAGAGGAACATGCTGGCAATCGATCAATGCGAACAGTCAGGCACAACCTTTAAAGGGGTAGTTCGGAATTTTGGACATAGGGCCTGATTCCGAAGTGAGCATTGGTATTCTATATCACTGGAGACAGTTTTCAACACATTTCATTTGTAAAATTCCTTCATTCACTGTACTCTGCGTTTGTAGCAATGACAGCGGCAGGTAACCTAGGTATCAGTCCGCCGCTGCCGTAGCCTACGTACAGGAATATAAACACTGCTGCTGAGACCCCGCAATTCCCTCAAAATGCAATGCAATGCAAGGTTGGTTTTATTTCTAACATTATTCTATAAACAGACACTTAGATTTATAGTCTTTATAGTAAATCGTTATAATTGATTTACCTCGGGTGTACTGTGGGGTGGGTAAGACTGTTTTTAATAGCAGGCTAGCATTGCCCGTTGACGTGCGCTAGCCTAGCACGAGCGAACTCTGCAACTAGAAGGACTGAATGAAATGTGTTGAAAACTGTCTCCAGTGATATAGAATACCAATGCTCACTTCGGAATCAGGCCCTATGTCCAAAATTCCGAACTACCCCTTTAAGTACTTTCTCACACACACACATCTTATCCCGTACGCAGTATCTCAATTGATATACTGCTATTCCCTGCTCTCGTTCACAACTTTCCCAGTATTTTCTCATATATCATAAAGACTGCGATTTGAGAGGGAATCTTGTTCATGTGTAAGGGTTTAAATTAAATGTCTCAATGTGTTTGTTGGGGAGGAGGTAATGGACTAAGAAAATGACAATAAATTTGATTTAAGTGTATGCTTTTATTTCATTGGATTTTTTTCATTACTAAACAGTTATCTTCTTAATGACTTATTTTTATTGATTACTTGTAATTATTGAATGATTGAGCAACTAATTTTGAAATCTCAGCATTAATCCAGGATTTGCGTGAGCCATGAAGCTAGCTAATAACTAACTGGCTGACCGTTGAACGGACAGCAGATCAATAAGGTACCGTCCACTCCTCACTCCAGGTCAGAGCGACACGGGGCACAGAAACCTACTGCATACACCACCTCGCTGTGTTTACATTGCTGAAGAATTGGCAACACACACACACACACACACAAACAGGAACACTTAATAATCTTCAAAATAACCAAAAAAAAGACTAACCCTTCATATGTCAGGCGTCTTTGATGTGCTTGTTTCATTGTATCAAAACTACAAAGCAATCGACAGAGGGATCAGACAGATGGAGAGAGAGAAAGAGAGCGTGAGCGATTACTGATTCAAGAGAGGTAGAGACCCCAAGGAGAACCTGAAGAGAGAGAGAGAGAGAGAGAGAGAGAGAGAGAGAGAGAGAGAGAGAGAGAGAGAGAGAGAGAGAGTTTGGATATCCAGCTGAGACAATCCGCACTGGAGGACTGAACACTGGATCAACTTCAGAGTCCTTGAGTCTTTCCGTCGGGAACCGACACTAGCTATTGTATGTACCCCTCACCTCTACTATGTTAATCAGAAACAGTTTAATTCATGGCATTCATTCATTATTTTTTCTCTTATCTATGTATGTGCATATGTTTGTGTAAATGTTAGCCTTTCTCCCTATTTGCTAATTTACTGATTTGTCTGCATTTGTACTGACATGACTATCAAGCTGGATGTCAGGGATCTGGACCTACTCCATTCTAGGCAATTATTCCCCACTTTCCTATCTTCAGGTGAATCCTTCATAGAGTATGTTCATATCAATGTGTACAATAATATACTTAATAGTTGTCTGGATTTCTGAACAGTATCCGTTTTTTTTGTGTTTTTTGTTTGTGTGTTACCAACATTAAACAGTGCCGAAATGTAATGGCCCGTGCGGTGCAGCCTGTTACATTGCGATTTTTGGATTAGTATCTTGGGGAAGAAAAATGATCTTCAAAAATTTTAGTTCCCCCCTGGTGGTTCTTTCTTTCTCCCAGGACCAGCATGTTGAGGCGAAGCGTTGGCGGTCGGTCCACCCGCTCCATCTGTCTGGTTCTGGCATGTCTGTCCCTGGCGCTGCACATCCTCCTGGCCATCTTCTGTCTCTCCGTCCTCCAGACGGCCTGTGTCCCAACTCACTCTGCTTCATCATCTCCCCTCCATGATCCTGGAAGCACTTCCCGCCAAACAAAATCATCTGTCATCATCTCCAACGGAATCTTTGCCAATAATGCCACTGAGTGGGAAAAGGAACCAACTGGAGATAAAATGTCCACCAAGGGTATGAGGGAGGTAGATCCGGTAGGTTCAAAGTTAGAGGCTCTGTTCAGCCACCCGTTGTACAATCTGCAACGGCCTGAAATGCAAGAAGATGATTGGTTGCTGCGAGTCAAGAACAGCGAAGATGAAGAAGAAGAGAGGGACACAGGAGGTGAGGAGGAGGAAGACAGCTACTGGTGAGTGGAAACCCATAAATAATAGATCAGGCCACTGATGCATATCGCTATTTTTCGTAGCATAGCAGTATTCTTTGCACTTGTCAACAAGGGTACAGAGAAGTACTTGAATACTTGAAAAGTAAAAGAAGGAACTCCATACTTTGACATTTACGGTGTAACTGCATGATTGCTGACTTTTTTTATATCAGTAAAATGATCGGTTTGTAGAAAGTTTGGATTTTGTGAAAAACTTGATGCAATAGTGTGAGGTATACTTTTACTTAAAATGTAATGTATTTAATCCCAGAATCCAGATTTGTAGTTGATCAGGGCCTAAACACAATATGTTGTCCATTCTCCCCTCCCATAGGCAGAGCGGTAGTGAGGAGGACGGCTACGACAAAGCTAACTGGACGGTGGCGGCTGAAACCCACCCTCCCTGGCTGCGCTTCCACCTGGGAATCTCCCGCTGGGAGCTTTACCACAGGACCGATCCCCTGCTGGACCAAATCACCCATTACATTTCCACACAGCGTATCCTCAATGTTGGTTAGTTACGACCGGCTCGCAGGGGTGTGTGTGTGTGTGTGGGTGCATTAGAGCATAATTTTGTGTTTGTGTCTGAGACATAGCCCATAATCCTGGAAGTGAAGAAAATGATCTCTAAAACATCGATACATTTGAATAAGCGCCGACTCATAAACATGTATGGTCATCACACACTCACATAAAATGGAGAAGTTGAGGATACAACCTCTCACTCAACAACAACAGCTTGCGTGATCTTTCATTTGAAAGTCTTGATAGAATCTACTCACTCATCCACATTAACCCTAACCCTATTTTCTGAATCCAAATGGATACACACAATACAAACTCCATTCCCACTACATAGCCTACACCAACTAAAACAACTGTGAGGCCCACGCAGATAAAAAAAATATACCCAGAAACACAAACAAAGACAAACACTCGTGAACACACACAAGACCACACACATACAGGCTGTGTTTGATAGAGCACAGCAGAATGAATATCAACAGTATTGTAATTTGTCTGGAGTGCTGCAGATTAAACAAAACAAGTTCCCAGCCGCGCAAGCTTTTAGTACTGGTTTCTGTACCGATATACAGAATCTCATGTTTTCCACACATTTGTTATTCATGATCTAGACTCTAGAGCTACACTGCATAGATTCACTGGCTTTTTTTTCATTTTTTCGGTTTCTGAATTATGATCACTGTGGCAATAGGTATTTCACAATTTGAAAGATAAAAAATGAAGTATGTATCTGTGCAAAATGCCTGCCCATTTTTTTGTTTACTTGAAATACACACAATTTGGCTTTTGCTATATTGCAGCAACGCTGCCTATGGGAATGCAACATGTAGGCCTATTGCAATGAATGAACTGCAGTAGAGCTCTAGATATACCCTACATTATGTATAGACGATGATACATTGGAGACAGCAAAACCTATGGAGGTTGACAGCAATGGAAATTCAATGTTAATGGTCTGGTTATAGTTGTGGCAGGGCACCACGTTGTGGAGAAATAGTGACAAGACATGTTGAATCCACAATCGACAAAGTGTGTTTACAGTTAGGCCTTCCTATAGCAACGTATAAAGATATTGTAGCTTTTATATGAGGAATGATACTTTGAAACTACTAATTAGAGAATACTAAGACTTGACCTATTTAGTTAGCCTACTACCAACTAGCTTTACTACTTTTGTGTCATGACGGTTTGTTAATGCTTTGAACTGGCATGTCCACCGTGACCTCAGCTAAGTATACATCCAACACATGCTTTTATCAAATGATTTAGTGTAGGCCTACCTTGCCTGTTAAAGTGTTTGGATGTATATTAATATTGATGTGTCTGTTTGTATCTCTCAGTGCAGAAAAGAGGGGGTACCCAGCTCAAACTACTCATGTCGTTTCCCAATCACGGAGAGGCTCTGCTCAAACCGATGAGGTAAGACCACAGCTTCATAATAATATAATAGGGTGTCCTGCACAATGAATTACGTGTAGAACAGGAAATTCTATTGGTTATGTTTGAATTTCAGTGGAGAGGATGTGGAGTTAACTTTGAGCCACAATGTCCACCCTCTAGGCCTACGAGTAGACCTCCCTTTGTAAGATCAACTCCTTGATGACTTAAATATTAACTCATTGGATAAAAGCGTCTGCAAAATTACTCCATAAAAAATAGTGAATAATCATTTTTGGGATTACAGGAAGTATAAGAATATTGATGTTTGTCTGTGGGTGTGTCAACGTGTTCCATCGCCATTGTCAGACAGACCAGAGACGCGGAAACAGATGTTAATCTGTTCTACTTCTCAGACTTTGAGCGACACAATGCAGAGATCTCCGCCTTCCACCTGGACAGGTGAGTATCCAGAATATATTTTATTGTAGGCTGCTATATTGACATGAAGTGTAGAACATGCTGTGTGTATCGAATCGATTGATAGCAGTTGAGTTAATCAAACTACCTCCTGGACAATGACCATCTAGTCTAGACCATCTCTGTAAATGATTTTGCATGTGCTTTATAACATAGAGTATATACAGCAATATAAGACTTTCTCTCTCTCTATCTCTCCCCCCTGCCTCTTTCTAATCTCTCTCTCACTCTCAGGATCCTAGGTTTCCAACGGATCCCTCCAGTGGTTGGAAGACTTGTCGACGTCGTCTCGGAAATCAAAGATGTCACCACAGACAAAAAGCTGTTGAGGACCTTCTTTACCTCCCCCGGTTTGTGCGCCACGTGAATGCATGTGTATTACAACAGAGATGGACGTTTCCTCTTGACAGTTTTGGGCTTTTAGCAGGGCTTTAAGCGGCCACCAACGACTTCAACTCTATGTTCTCCTCTTTTCACTCTCTGGCTCCCTCCAGTGGGGAACACGTGTTTCTACGGCCAGTGTGAGTACTACTGCTCCACGGAGAACCCGGTGTGCGGCGGTCCGCTTGCGCTGGAGGTGTCTCTTGCCACCATGCTCCCTGATCTCACCCTGGCACCCCGCCGGTCCTGGAGGTCACCATGGAGACGTTCCTATAGCCGCACCAAACTAGCACAGTGGGTAACAATCTGCTGGTCATGTGTTTGTGTGTGTGGCTGTTTAGTTTAGTGTGTATATGTTCGTATAGAATCTTGTTTTTCCATAAAGTTAAAGTTTCACCTCCTTAGCCAAGAATTTGTGAAAAGTTGTGAGATTTAAATTTTGTGGAGAAACATGTGTTCAGTTAATTACTTTTCAAGTTGTATCAACATATCAAGGAAGAAACCATGAAAAGAAACCGTTATGCACCAAGTGGGATCCATCCCTCCAGGTCTGGTTAGGCCTGAAATTTGTGCCATCATGGGCAGACAAATTATGGTAGCATAACAAGCACAGCAATTGAAATACTTTTTTTAGAAATGTATTATGTCCAGGATAAGACACTGTGTGTGCGCAGGTGGGAGAAAGACCCGGCCTTCTGTGACGGAGTGAAGCAAACCCCTCCCTACGACGAGGGAACCCGGCTGGTCGACCTCATGGATATGGCTGTCCTGGATTTCCTCATGGGTTGGTCACCACCTATATATGCGCAACCCAGTCTCACCAATATGCGTACAGATCGCACGGTTTGACACTTTCAAAATGCGTGCAGTACATACGCCAAATGACCATTTCGCGTGCATATGATACGCAAAACCCAGCATTAACTACTGTGGAGGGAGGATGCGTCCATTTCGCGTGCATATGATACGCAAATCCCAGCATTAACTGAATGGGAAATGCAATATTTTAGGACAGATTCACCATTAAACGTGTTTCTAATGACATTTCTAGCGAGAAATGTACTTTTTCCTTGAATAATCTTCAGTCAGTGAATGTGTATGATCTTTATTAATCTTTATTATCTGAATGGGAAATGCAATATTTAAGGACCGATTCACCGTTAAACGTGTTTCTAATAACGTTTCTAGCGAGAAATATACTTTTTACTTGCATAATCTTCAGTCAGTGATTGTGTCTGATCTTTAGTTTTATAGTTATTAGGAAGATTTTATCGGCTCGCTCGCATGTTTCAACGACGTCAGGTTGTTCAACCCAGTCGCCAAGAAAAAACGTCAGTGGTGTACGTTTCCATGAACACTGGATACGTAGCATTTCAACGTAAAAAATAGCGTGTTATACCTACAGTATCCACGTGTGCCGCTGTGGAGGCGGGTTTCGGGGTTTGGGTTTCACGGCTTTCGCGGCAAATTGTGGACACGATTGTTTAGGGGGGGGGGGGGAGACTGTTGTTGACCGGGGAGGGGGGGGGGGGGAGAGACACGTTTGTTGAGACACGTTAGTTGAAGGGGGGGGGGGGGGGGGGACACGTTTGTTGAGGGGGGGGGAGACACGTTTGTAGGGGGGGGGGCACGCTCGACAACGAGAGTTGGTTTTTATTGAACGCTCGACAACGAGAGTTGGTTTTTATTGAACGAGACTTCAACACGGAACAGCTGCGCGAAACGATGGTCACGTCACTCTCGGTGACGGTGTCGACAATAATGAACACACGAACAATGTTAATAGAACAACACACAACCACATAACATCCCGAACCCATTAACCCCACTTAATCCTAACAACAAAACAAGTTAACAAAAGCCCCATTTGTCAACTGAGAACCCCAATTCCCAGAATCCCCCGCGGCTCCGGAACACGGCGTAGCTTATATTAATCTTTATTATCTGAATGGGAAATGCAATATTTTAGGACAGAAACACCATTAAACGCGTTTCTAATGACATTTCTAGCGAGAAATGTACATTTTCCTTACATAATCTTCAGTCAGTGAATGTGTATGATCTTTATTAATCTTTATTATCTGAATGGGAAAAGCAATATTTTAGGACCGATTCACCGTTAAACGTGTTTCTAATAACATTTCTAGCGAGAAATATACTTTTTAATTGCATAATCTTCAGTCAGTGATTGTGTCTGATCTTTAGTTTTATAGTTATTAGGAGTTGATCGGCTCGCTCGCATGTTTCAACGACGTCAGGTTGCTTTCGCTAAACTAGCAGCTCACGTGCTTCCGGCGTTTGTGTTATTAAACTGTTACTTTATGTAACTTTTAATGATATCATCTTGTTAGAAACACGTATATCTGAGAGCCAACCCAGTCGCCAAAATCATACCTACGTTGACACTGTACGTTTCGTGAACACTGGATTACGTCGCATTTCAACATAAAATTGCGTGTTATACACACACACACACACGCACGCACATGCACAGACACACACACACACACACACAAGCACACACAAGCACACACACGCACGCACAGACACACAGACACACACACACACACACACACACACACACACACACACACACACACACACACACACGCACACACGCACACGGTGCATTTCGCTGCTAAAACCACAACAAAAAATATTCCCTCAAATATTATTACTTTCAAAACGTTGGCCAAAATGGCCAATAATATCATTTTTTTTTGGGATGCTTCTAGGACATTTTGGGTGGATTTTGAACGGTATGTGGGGGGCACGTTTTTTGCAGGAAGATCTGGCTCCACCCCGGCGTGGTGGCGTCTCCTTTTGACCTTTTGACCCCAGACTTCTGGGGGAATAGCTGAATCAATTCATTAGTCAATCAGAAGCATGTAAATATCTTTCCGGTGGCGGAAGAGGACAAACAAGGTATCCTTCAACATCTACGCTTCCAGGCGATTGCAACGGTGCCACACATGAGCATATTCGAACATGTTTAATGGTAGTAATTAGCTGTCGAAATTGGAGGCCTTAATCAATACTGAGCAGCTATTGATTTGCTTCCCGATAAAGATTTGTCACAAATGACATGTTATTTAGCATCTACACGTTGAGCTGAGTCCAATGACACCAAGAACGACTCTCTAGCTAATGGTAACATGTATTTTACATGGTACACCTAGGTCTAGGACATGATCTCGGTGTAGCAAGAGGCCGAGCTTGATCTCATTGGACTCAGCTTAACGTGTAGATGCTAATTAACATTAATTTGTCAAAAATCTCCATCGGGAAGCAAATCTATAGCTGGTCATTATTGATAAAGGCCTCCAAAATCGACAGCTAATTACTACCCCGAAACATATTCAAATATGATCATGTGTGGCACTGTTGCAATCGTCTCGAAACGTAGATGTCAAAGGACACCTTGTTTGCTCTGCTGCACCACCGGGAAGATATTTTCATACTTCTAATGGATTGATTCATATTTTAAGGTTCTCGGAGTGAGACTTTAAGTGGCTGCAGCAGAAGTGTTGCGACGAAAGATGATATCAAGAGATTTATAGAATATTCCCATTCACATTATGATTCTTCGTCGTAACTTCCGACCAAACATCCTTTACATTCACAGAGCGAAGATTATGAAAGTCCAGGCTCAGCAAGTGCTCCATCTCGTTGCACCTGCACCCAGCGGCTCGCTTGCAAGATTTTGGCCTGAAGTTCTTCCCAGACCTATACCCTAACAGTCCAATATGCATATCTGAGAATCAGGCCTCTCTTCAATAATGACAAAATGTAATGAGAGAAATACAGATTCACTTTTTGTTATCTCATAAGCGGCGTGGTGCCGGCTCCTTTTGACCTTTTGACCCCCGACTTCAAAAACGTGGCCACAGGCCAGCTGTGTCTACACACCTTTAGCCACAAATGTACACCTCCATCCCACAAAAAATGGGGACTAGAAACTAACCTCTGTCTTATGTACATACACTGTACTGTTGGAGGTCACGCCCCTTTGCCGACCTTTTCGAGATAGCTAGGGATGCTAAAATGTTTACACACATTTCCCGGGGCCCCGTGTACGACATATCCGAGATTTGGAGTTCTAGCCCTTAGAGATAAAAAGTTTTCCCAAATGGAGTGTCATTTGGACAAAGCCCCTCAGAAGTGTAGCCTGCAAGACCTAATGGTTCAGAATGTGGTGGAAAAAGAGTTTTTGAGATAGGAAGGTCCTACCGCCCTGAAATTTTAATACCTTATTCTAGGGCCTAACTGGGACCTCCGCACCGAAACTTGGCCCGGTCGGACCCCGAGGGCAGGAAGGGGGGGCCCTTCCTGCCCGAGACTTGGCGCGGTCAGACCCCAAGGGCAGGCCCCCCCTTCCTGCCCTCGGGGTCCGACCGGGCCAAGTTTCGGTGCGGGGGTCCCAGTTAGGCCCTAGAATATGGTATTCAAATTTCAGGGCGGTAGGACCTTCCTATCTCAAAAACCTTTTTTCCACCACATTCTGAACCATTAGGTCTCGCAGGCAACACTTCTGAAGGGGCTTTGTCCAAATGACAGTCCATTTGGGAAAACTTTTTTTCTCTATGGGCTAGAACTACAAATCTTGCATATGTCGTTCTCGGGGCCCCGGGAAATGTGTGTCAACATTTTAGCATCCCTAGCTATCTCGAAAAGGCTGGAAAAGGGGCGTGACCTCCAACAGTACAGTCAATGTACATAAGACAGAGGTTAGTTTCTAGGCCCCATTTTTTGCGGGATGGAGGTGTACATTTGTGGCTTAATGTGTGTAGACACCGCTGGCCTGTGGCCACGTCTTTGAAGTCTGGGGTCAAAAGGTCAAAAGGAGCCGGCACCACGCCGCTTATGAGATAACAAAAAGTGAATCTGTATTTCTCTCATTACATTTTGTCATTATTGAAGAGAGGCCTGATTCTCAGATATGCATATTGGAATGTTAGGGTATAGGTCTGGGAAGAACTTCAGGCCAAAATCTTGCAAGCGAGCCGCTGGGTGCAGGTGCAACGAGATGGAGCACTTGCTGAGCCTGGACTTTCATAATCTTCGCTCTGTGAATGTAAAGGATGTTTGGTCGGAAGTTACGACGAAGAATCATAATGTGAATGTGAATATTCTATAAATCTCTTGATATCATCTTTCGTCGCAACACTTCTGCTGCAGCCACTTAAAGTCTCACTCCGAGAACCTTAAAATATGAATCAATCCATTAGAAGTATGAAAATATCTTCCCGGTGGTGCAGCAGAGCAAACAAGGTGTCCTTTGACATCTACGTTTCGAGACGATTGCAACAGTGCCACACATGATCATATTTGAATATGTTTCGGGGTAGTAATTAGCTGTCGATTTTGGAGGCCTTTATCAATAATGACCAGCTATAGATTTGCTTCCCGATGGAGATTTTTGACAAATTACATGTTAATTAGCATCTACACGTTAAGCTGAGTCCAATGAGATCAAGCTCGGCCTCTTGCTACACCGAGATCATGTCCTAGACCTAGGTGTACCATGTAAAATACATGTTACCATTAGCTAGAGTGTCGTTCTTGGTGTCATTGGACTCAGCTCAACGTGTAGATGCTAAATAACATGTCATTTGTGACAAATCTTTATCGGGAAGCAAATCAATAGCTGCTCAGTATTGATTAAGGCCTCCAATTTCGACAGCTAATTACTACCATTAAACATGTTCGAATATGCTCATGTGTGGCACCGTTGCAATCGCCTGGAAGCGTAGATGTTGAAGGATACCTTGTTTGTCCTCTTCCGCCACCGGAAAGATATTTACATGCTTCTGATTGACTAATGAATTGATTCAGCTATTCCCCCAGAAGTCTGGGGTCAAAAGGTCAAAAGGAGACGCCACCACGCCGGGGTGGAGCCAGATCTTCCTGCAAAAAACGTGCCCCCCACATACCGTTCAAAATCCACCCAAAATGTCCTAGAAGCATCCCAAAAAAAAATGATATTATTGGCCATTTTGGCCAACGTTTTGAAAGTAATAATATTTGAGGGAATATTTTTTTGTTGTGGTTTTAGCAGCGAAATGCACCGTGTGCGTGTGTGCGTGTGCGTGTGTGTGTGTGTGTGTGTGTGTGTGTGTGTGTGTGTGTGTGTGTCTGTGTCTGTGTCTGTGTCTGTGTCTGTGTCTGTGCGTGCGTGTGTGTGCTTGTGTCTGTGCGTGCGTGTGTGTGTGTGCTTGTGCGTGTGTGTGTGTGTATAACACGCAATTTTATGTTGAAATGCGACGTAATCCAGTGTTCACTAAACGTACAGTGTCAACGTAGGTATGATTTTGGCGACTGGGTTGGCTCTCAGATATACGTGTTTCTAACAAGATGATATCATTAAAAGTTACATAAAGTAACAGTTTAATAACACAAACGCCGGAAGCACGTGAGCTGCTAGTTTAGCGAAAGCAACCTGACGTCGTTGAAACATGCGAGCGAGCCGATCAACTCCTAATAACTATAAAACTAAAGATCAGACACAATCACTGACTGAAGATTATGCAAGTAAAAAGTATATTTCTCGCTAGAAACGTTATTAGAAACACGTTTAACGGTGAATCGGTCCTAAAATATTGCATTTCCCATTCAGATAATAAAGATTAATAAAGATCATACACATTCACTGACTGAAGATTATTCAAGGAAAAAGTACATTTCTCGCTAGAAATGTCATTAGAAACACGTTTAATGGTGAATCTGTCCTAAAATATTGCATTTCCCATTCAGTTAATGCTGGGATTTGCGTATCATATGCACGCGAAATGGACGCATCCGCCCTCCACAGTAGTTAATGCTGGGTTTTGCGTATCATATGCACGCGAAATGGTCATTTGGCGTATGTACTGCACGCATTTTGAAAGTGTCAAACCGTGCGATCTGTACGCATATTGGTGAGACTGGGTTGATATGCGGCACAATTTTGAGCAGAGCTAGAAGTCATATCACAGCACTGTTGGATGAACACTATGATATGTCATTGAAATAATGTTTCCAATTTCGTAACATTACATGTTGCTTATGGCTTGAGTGTCTGATTACTGACCTGTATCTGAAATAACTGTAAGTGGCTTCATATAAATGTCTCTACCAATGACTTAAAGAGTATATACGAATTGATAGGTGAGGGCCAAGGTATTTTCTGACTCCTCAGGCAACATGGACAGACATCACTATGAGACCTTTGAGAAGTTTGGTAACAAGACATTTATGCTGCATCTTGACAACGGACGCGCGTGAGTTTCATTCGTAGAAGTCACGAAATTTGAATTGATTAATTACTGTAGGCGCCCAGAAAAACCACAGATGAATGAATGAATCAATGTTTTTTTTTTGTTTTTTTATCTTAAATCTTCAGCTTTGGACGTCACTCTCGAGATGAACCCAGCATTCTGGCCCCTCTACGTCAGTGCTGCAGGTACAACAGTGTTTCATTCAAACTACGGAACTAATACATACTATATACATGTTTCATGTAAAATAAGACCTTTTATTTACTACTTGGCTTTTAAATAATCTAAGATCCAGAAGTTTGACAACGCAATAGCTGAACTTCTGGGGGTAGACTCTATGTTGAGAGAAAAACTTTTTGCATTCTAATTTTTGTAAATATATATATATATTTTTTAATATAATTTTTGCAATTATTCTGAAGGCAAAAACTAGCTTTTAAGTTTTTAATGGACTATTGTATTTTATAATCAAGATTCCAATCGAAAATAATTATATTTCACACAAAAATAATAGCATTTTCCCCGCGGTCACGATGTGTTAAAATGGTGCCATATTTAGTTTTTTTAAGGAGTTGATGTGTTATGTGTTTGGTAATTACATTATCCATTAGGCAGTTGTTCCCGCAGTGATTGAAATGTTCTACTGGTCCATCTGTTTGGGTGGGGAATCAAAGCTGCAAGAATGCAGTGATGGGAATTTCAGTTATTTTTAGTGAGCTGGATCATTTGGATCAGCTCATCAACAAGAGCCGGCTCCCAAACGGCTCTTCATATTACCTTTTATAGTTCAGCCCAATGTAGCCCGTTCTGACTTATGATTCATATGTGTAGGCCTATACCGTATTGGTCCGAATATAAGACAGCCTTTATTTCCGCCCGAAATAGGTCCGAAAAAGTCGGGTCGTCTTATATTTGGGGTCTAGTATTCAGAGCGCAGCTTCTCTTCTTCGCCTCTCCCTTTAAATATCAATACACATTCGCGGCCCCAGGGGACGCCAAAAATTGGTTCCGGGAAGAAGTATTCCAGCGCCTGTTACCGGTGTTTAAAGATGGAAAGACAGGCTGACCATTTAGAAACAAGTGGCTCAAAAGTGGGTCAGGTCAATCAACAACAGCGGAGGAGCTATGATGGCAATTTTAAAATAATGGTTGTCAATAAGGCAGAGTCAAGTAACAACTGCCAAGCTGCCAAGAAGTTCGGGGTCACGGAGTGTGACGTAAGAAGATGGCGAGCACAAAAACACTGTCTCAAAGAAGCCAACAGTCAGCACAAATCCTGCCGTGGTCCTCAAAGTGGTCGTTTGGGTGAGGTTGACCGGAGAGTTTTTGAATACGTCAGGGAAAAACGAAGTGAGGGAATGCCCATTACCAGAGGTGGCATCCACCTTAAGGCCCTGGAAATCGCCAGAAGAGCTCAACATCACTGGATTTAAAGCCAGCCTCGGCTGGTGTCGTAGGATGATGCGGCGTAATGGACTGGCACTGGGACGGAGAACGAGTTTTGCCCAACACCTGCCGTCAGACTTTGGAGAGAAGCTTCGTTTTAGCGCTTTGTCATTTACTGAGGAAGAAGCACTCCTACCCACTGGATCAGATCGGCAATGCTGATCAGACACCCATTTATTTCGACATGCCAACATCGGTGACGATAAATAGAAAGGGAGAAAAGTCTGTGTCAGTGGAATCAACGGGCAACGAGAAGAGCCTGTCATGTTGACATGTCTCGCTGATGGCAGCAAACTCCCCCCGTATGTCATTCTAAAGCGTAAGACATTGCCAAAGGACCCAATGCCGGGTGTTGTGTCGAGATCTGTTTCCCCGTCGAGATGTGTTTCCCCTAGTCCCCGCCCCCGTCCGAAATGGCCCTCTGTTCCATAGGAAAGGAGGCTCACACATCTTTCAAATTCATACTGCTGACTTATTTCCCCACAAGAGATAAGTGCTGTGATTTTCAGGCTGATATCATTCAATTTGACCATTTAGAACAGGGGGAACGCATCCTGACAGCTTGGAATATTACTGTCAGATACTGTTCCCCCTCTGTTCCATAGGAAAGGAGGCTCACACATCTTTCAAATTCATACTGCTGACTTATTTCCCCACAACAGATAAGTGCTGTGATTTTCAGGCTGATATCATTCAATTTGACCATTTAGAACAGGGGGAACGCATCCTGACAGTCATTATCTGGGACTAGGGGAAACACATCTCGACGGGGAAACAGATCTCGACACAACACCTGTTGGCATTATCGTGCGTGCCCAGGAGAAGGGCTGGATGGAAATGGGGCTTGTAGTGGACTGGCTAAAGGTTGTGTGGGGTGCACGCTGACTGAGGAAGAGGAGGAACATGCTCGTTCAGGATGCGTTCTGCAGACATCTGAGTGAGCCCGTAAAAAGTCAGGTGCGAGCAATGAACGGTGATCTTGTGATCATACCAGGGGGAATGGCAAGCCAGCTACAGGTGTTGGACTTTGTTGTGAACAAGCCTTTCTAGGATAACCTGCGAAGGAAATACACAGAGTGGCTCCTGTCTGGCAACCACGCACTCACACCGACCGGGAAAACACAGAAGCCGTCAGTCCGTCGACTAGGTGAATGGATCCGGAATGCATGGGATGCTGTTTCCTCACAGAGCATCATCCGTGGCTTTAAAAAATGTTGCATCTCCAATGCATTGGACGGCAGTGAGGATGACAAGCTTTGGGAGGAGCCGGTGGAAGTGGAGCAGCTGGGGAGCGATAACAGTGAGAGCGAACACAGCGGGGCAGAGGACGTGTGTGAGGGATAGATAGACATTGGAGGTGAAGTTTGGTGAATTTTAGTTAAGTTTAGTCAAATATCTGGCCTGTATTTTCTCTGTTATTTAAGAATGTTCACAATGTTGCTTGATTATTGCTTGATATTAATTTTGAATCATACTGTACATATTTTGCCTTGAAAGTGCCGTGGCCTTTACCGCCATTATTATTATTGTCATTAATATAACAAGTGTTTAATTCACTGTGTTTTTAATATTGTTATTTGTTCTGCAAATCTTTTTTTCTAAATGTTTGTGTTGAAATACGGGGGGTCGTCTTATAATCAGGGTTGTCTTATATTCTGACCAATACGGTATATTACTTACATTTTTTAATACTTCCTGATACTTCCTCAATACTTGGTGATTCGGAGAGGGTGTCTTCTGTGCATGGATCCCGATTTATCTTAACAGTCTATATTAAGCGTTACGGCCAAATAGTATCCTGGGTTTGCACCAAATAAAACAGCATGTATTGTCACATTGTTCTTCATGTAAATAGGCATTTGTTGCAGCTTACCACATTAAAGGAACGAAAAGCCAGAGTGACGATCTAAAATAATGTCTCCTTACTTGTCATGTCTGTCTAATTCAATAACACTCTCATACTAATGTAATTGCCAGCCTAAGTGGATGTCGCCCCGTCACCATGACATAGGGGAGACCAGGGACAGTTGTAACACTTTTTGCATTTTTTAACAATAAATCAAAAACCATTTACACTGGAATAACCAATTTGTTATATTATAAACTTCAATCTGTCATCTACTGAAACATGGTATTTAAGTGGTTTTATGAAAATATGTACAGGTTGCAAAATTGATTTTAATACAGTCTCACCCACTGTTACAACCATCCCAGTGTAAGGGATGGTTGTAACACATGTCAGGGACGGTTGTAACATGTCCAAAATATATGTAATTAGTCAATCATATACTGTTATATTTATTGTAGGCCTATAGTTATATGTATTGTAGGTATAGATATTGTTATTTATACTGTAAACATTTAAGTTAGTTCAATTAGTTCTAGCCTACCTCCTTTGGGCTCAACCCATAAAATAAATCAGCTGCCTGCTTCAAATAATCTGATATGAGGAGCTCCTGCTCTAGAGAGAAAACCCTTTTTGGAGTCCAGTATCCAACTCTGGGATGTGTTTGGCCCTGGCTCTTCTTCTTGTAAAATCGATACAGGGTCACATGGCAAATGCCATATGATTTGGCCACTGACCTTACTGACTTTCCCTCTGTAATATCATTGGAAGCCCTCTCCAGCAAAGGAAATGGGACTCCCCTGTTTGTCTTCCTCTTTCTGATGTTTGGCATGCTTTAATGTTAACTCATTACTCAGATTCAAAAGCTGTGATGCACATGAAACATTTAAGACATAGGCTACCACGCAACAATGATCGACAAGGAACACATGGCAGGAACAAGGAAGTACAAAACACTAAACAGGAAGTAAACAATGGGAAACAGGATAATTGTATGTATGAATTAATATTATTATTATTATTATTATTTGCAATGCACAGTGTACATTTGACTTTTAACTTGCACATTAATACCAACATCTGCATCTCTATACCTAACCCTAGCTAGTTTTTAAAATATAAATGAAACTTCGTTCGTCATACTGGGACGGTTGTAACAGGGCGTTACAACCGTCTGCTAGTTTGACACTTGATAGCCATATATATTATAGCTTACAAAACAGGGATTCTAATAATACTTGTTTGAATTCGTAGACATTTTATCTTTGGACAGCATCCAAAAAAGAACATCGGGAAGAAAAGTGTTTTTTTGACCTCAAAAACAGACTTTGCTTTATAGCGCCCCCTGTAGGTTTCAAATGCGACTCCCGTTTTCGCAAGTAAGGAGGGAAACTAAATGTGCACAAGCACAGTGAGTTTCGTCATCATAGCTGGTTTCTGATTGGAGGAATTCACAGTGTTACAACCGTCCCCTGTTACAACTGTCCCTGGTCTCCCCTACCTACTAGCTTTTGTCTGTGAATAAAAAATCGGAGGTTATTATTCGAATAACCGCTTGTGCAATTCATTTAAAAACCAAATGTCGATAACGTTCCTAGATGATACGAGTACAGCTATCGATCGAGCAAAACAAAATTGGTAGAACCAGCAAAAAATAATCCTGGTTTGCTGGTTAGTTGGAAGGGTGAAATCGGGCTAATCATCCTGTAGTGTGTCCCTAGCATTGGGAAACAAAGCAACGTATTAATTTTGCCCAAGGATGCCTACAGGTACATTGGAGATAAAACCCATTACCTGTTGGTTGGGTGTCAAGGACCCTTACCGTACAGAACCAATTCGCGTACAAAGATATAAATAGTTGGATTACATCAAATTATAAAAACACCTACTTTTCACTTATTCTCTTTACAGAATCCGACGTTCCACTCTCCTACGTTTACGCCTCATGTCCCGGCCGGGATTCCGTTTGAGTGATGTCATGCGTGAGTCGCTGGACCGGGACCCCCTTGCTGTCATCCAACCCCTTCTCTCAGAAGCACATCTCTCCGCATTGGACCGTCGCCTAGCAATGGTATTGCAGGTGTTGCACACCTGTCAAGATCTTCATGATGATGCTGTCTACGATGATTTAGAGGGACACTATGAAGAACCAGACTGAAAAATAAACGACATGAAAACTTTTGAAACCTGTTTCCAAGCGCTTTCAGTGGGACAGCAGTGCCCACTTTAGGGTACTTATGATCAGGGACAGCAATGACATCGCACAGAGGAAGCGGTGTTGAGGAGCTCATTAGCGGTAAATAGCAACAGCTGAGGCGGCTGGTAGTCTCAGGAATTGAGACTCTGGGTTGAGAGTCTCTCTCGCGGGTTGGTCACCTGGAGACGAGGTGCCAGTGCAGCGTGTCAGAGAGAGTTGTTCACCTACGATGGTTCTGGATCTGGGGTGAGTAACACGCAACTAACCCCCTACATAGGCAAGGCAAGGCAACTTTATTTATATAGCACTTTTCATGCACAAGGCAGACTCAAAGTGCTTCACATATAAACATTGTTATAAAATAAAATAAAATAATAGATAAGTAAAAGAAAACATATGCAAAGAAATGGGTAAAATATAAAGTTAAAAAGGCATTTTAGTGTTAAAATAGAAAATAAAGGCAAAGTTAAAAAAGCTTTTTCGAAAGTGCAATGTATTTAAGATTTCAGCTGAATTTTATAAATAATAATATCAGCATTTTTAAATTGGAATGGAGTCTCTAGGTGAAAAATTGAGGAAGTATATACGTTCCCAAGTTTGGAGAGAGAGGATTAGGTTGTTTTAAATTAATTTCCCTGCATTTCTATCCTTGTAAAAGTTGCAGTTTGCTGTTTTTATTGAAATCTCCTCACAAACTTTAAGAGAATTGTGGACTTTTAATGAGTTCATGAACACAAGAAAGGTAGTGGTGTAGCCATTTAGGTTAAATCAGAATTTGAGGCTTCAATTGTTTTGTCTGAGTCTGCAAGCAAATGGAATTTTTGGCATTGAAGGTGGAAATAGCCAAGTCCCTCTTGTCCAAATTAAGCATCTCTTGTCCCAATTAAATTATAATGGATGGAGATCTGAATTGGCACTGGCTAAATGCAGTTTCTGATTAATTTAAATCTTTGTGACTCTATTAATCTTAGCCAGCTGGTCAACCTACATACAAGGCCAAATCTTAAATCCACTTTGATTGACCTAATTCTAACAAATGTTCCTCATAAATGCTCATCTTTGTGAGTCTTCTGCAATGATAATCCCCAAATGTAAACCACGCATTATTTTCAAGAGGAATTTAAAAACAATTAATAAACAAGCTTATCATCATGATTTGTCTTGGTTAATTGGGGGCATATAGGTTTGTTTCCGGAAGTAGCGCTAACTTGGACATTCTCTGAGGAAAATGTTGTGAAATTGTAAATAAACATGCTCCTACCAGGAAATTCAGGGTGAAGGGACGAGAAACACCTTTGTTTTCCCAAGAGTTGTCAGCTAGAGTGTTCAAACATCAACACATTAACTGTATTGTGTGCGTTTAACACAACAATAACACAGGTTAGCGTAGGATGAAGCCAAATATGAGATCCTTAGGGAGAGTAAAAGAAAGTAAATACTTTTATAATAGGGAAATTAAGTTGGTTAAACATTCTCTATGACGAACACTTGTGTAGAAAACATGTAAAAGCTGTCAGATATCAAGAAAAGAAAGCTAAAGGAGAAATCCAACCACGAAACATAACCAGCCTCCCAAAACATAAGAGCTTTGTGAGGAATGGAAGAATACAAAGACAAGGAACAGGAAGAAGATGGATCTGGCAGCCATTTTGGACATTACTCCCCCATCACCCGAAGAACATGATGAGTCCTTTAGTCCAGTTCATCTTACTCCTACTATGGTTCTCTTTCCCCAATTCCAAGTACCCCCAAAAAGGTTTTTCATTCCAAGTTGACAGAAAAAATGAAGAGGCTTGAAAGAGAAAACAAGGTGCTAAAAGCAATGCTCGATGGCATGAAAAAAGCCAATAGTAAGATGAGGGTTCAAAAGCATTTCTGGATAAAGGTAAGAAAGCACGTCAACCAACCATCAGACCTTCGCCGAAAAGAGCCGCGACACAAAAAAACCCGAATGATTTCAACCGAAAGTCTGTCTAATCTTCTTTCTTCCATTACTTGTAACACAGAGGAACAAGAAAGTCACACCTGGTGGTATTATATGTCCCCTTTAAATCATTTATACCTCCTATTTTAAATATTGGCTGATTGACAGTTTGTCATTATGGTCTGATCATTTGTTCTATAAGTGATGTCAAATTTAAACTAGCTTTGATGATTATGTTCATTTGAAAACATTGCATAATACAACTATCAAAAGAAAAAAATCAACATTTTCAAATATTTTGTCTCATTTTACACAATATTTCCACGGGGGCAAGTGATAAAAATGGCACAAGTAAGGAATAGAATCCAAAAACAGCTTTGCAAAAATACATATGCAGAATTGTAATGATCGTTCCTTAAGAGTAATTCTTAGACATAAAACATACCTGATTTATATTTGAAATCAATATTTAAACATTTTAATTTTATTGTAATGTCATGTCACAGCGCATGACACACTTTGTCTGGAGATGTGAGAAAAGCTTCATAAATTGCTTAGTGTGAAAAAAAATCTGCTAACCTCTAGCAGTTTCAAAAACTACACATTTGACCATCTGTCCATCTGTTTAAACACACGCAAACTAAACACATAACGCATAATACAGTCCTTGGCAATGTATATTAAAAGGGGGACACATGCATATTAGGAACACACGTCGATAACGATAATGCATACAACACTGATAAGAAACAATGTTTATAATATATTGGGTCTATCATTAAATAGAACCACAGTTACGCATATCATGTTATATCATATACGTTTTCTTTGCCGACATTTATTTGAGGACTCAGTATTTCTGAAGTTGTGGAAGAAAACCTTATTCCATGTGTGAATTAGGCCATACTATTTGGCCATAAACTGAGGCATTTAAAGTTAGAAATTCATGTGCATCTGTCTCATCGGAGACTTCAGACGCGATGTCAAAATATAAACTCGTCAGATTCAAATGCGCTCATGGCCCTTAAATGGGATGGGAGATGGCACTCTCATTGGTTGATTGCAAGTTACGCCCAAACCACACCTACGGGTAATTAGGCTACTTCAGACCAACCCTTTTTAGATATGGGCCGTGCGCAACAGTCATTTTTTGCGCCGGTAAAATATCGACATCGCCATCGAACCGCCCACAAAGCTACTTGCGCTTGGCGCTTCTCACTTGCGTTTCAGACCGTTAAAATAGGGCCCAAGATGTGTTGTCCTTAACTAAACACATGGATGCGTTAAGAATATGTTGTTTCCAACACATCCTTTTTGAGAGTGAAGCAATGTATAACTGTGAGGGGTATCCTAGAAGCCAATTCATTCTATGATATCACATTTAGCACCCCCATCCTACCAATGGAATGTCCTCACAATTATCCTGGTAAATTATCAGACTATTAACTTGATGTTGACTAAATATCTTCATCCTGAGATGTTGAAAATCTCCATTAGTTATATTAATACTTTGGCTGTGATTTTTGCTTACAATTCCCAAATCTGTGGCGCTACTTATTTGAATTGAACTTCACTTGTAGTAATGTAGTAGTAGTAGTAGTGTTGGTTTACAATTGTACTAAGTAACTTCCCGTTTACAATTCCCAAATTTGTTGTGTTCTATAAGTTTCATATTCAACCCACACTGAGTAAGTCAATAAAACTCCCTCAAAATCACTTATAAAAAATAAAAAAATAGTTTTTATTTATTAAGTATATTTTGTATTAATGATAATGTGTCATTCCATTTGATAATATTTGACAGCCCTAATTTTATACATTAAAGACCAGAACATTATAAAAAGTTATTTTATGTTAAAGTAAAGAATGTTATGCCATTCACACAGACGAGTACCCGTTCTTATTGCTAAACTGCCTTGTTCCTCAGCGTGCTAAACGCAGCACAGTGACAAATCCACGCATTTAATTCTAGCATGTCCAAGGTCCATCAGCACGTTGCATTTCTCTGCTACTGCCTGCGAAAAACCTTTTCTACAACTTGTTCATAGAACTCTTTCAGTTTGATTCCCATGTCCCGGAACTCTGGTCTATTCTGAAAAAACAAAACAAATCTATTAAACATTACCAAAGAACTTTAACATGCATGGCAAAAATAACAAATGAAAAAAAAACAATGACTTGTCTAGCTCACATATCTAACTCCACGGCCGGTGGTAATGCCGTGTTCGGGATGCATCGCACACCACCTTCCCGAGCTACAAAGTGGATAATCTACCAGCTTTCTTTCGACTTTTCAGAGGCCTTTTGGTCGTAATATAACTTGTCCCACTCAAAGTCCTGAGAGTCCACCAAGTTCAGCGAGGTTAACTGTACGACTGGTTTGCTAAAGAGGCTAATGTAGCTAACAATGACAATGAATAGCCAATGACTGTTCTTCCCCGATTGCCCACAAAGAGAAACGGAAACGCTATAAGTGCTACGAGCCAGGAAATTACGTTAAAAGAGCAACTCGGGGCGGGTGGTGTACAATGCATCTCGAACGCAGCATTATATGTGAGCCGGGAGGGAGGAGTCCTTCTCACTAACCTGGTTAAATTTATCACAGTTGGAGAAAATGAGTTGGATATCGGTCAATAACTGTCCAACGGTGTACTGCTGGCCTAGGAGCTCTGTGATCTTGTCCAGCCACATAGGAGTCACGATTTGAGAGCTGTATCCCCTCACCTGAAGTGAGGGAGGGGGGGAGATAAAGTGAGAGCAAGAGAGAAACTGAAAATCTTTCTGATTTGGTCCAGTCGTACAATTGCCAGTATGTTTGTTCATATCTGTCTGCTCGAGAGTTAAGGAGGGATAGATGGAGAGATGGAAGCAGCGAGGGAGGGAGGGAGGGAGGGAGGGAGGGAGGGAGGGACAGAGAGACCGAGCGAGATCACATACATACACAATAGAGAATAATGTTGAAAAC
This sequence comes from Gadus chalcogrammus, assembly GCF_026213295.1. Taxonomy (NCBI): domain Eukaryota; kingdom Metazoa; phylum Chordata; class Actinopteri; order Gadiformes; family Gadidae; genus Gadus; species Gadus chalcogrammus. The sequence continues at coordinate 9,201,829 of NC_079413.1, forward strand.
AGTGATGCTTACATGGATGCATGGGTCTTTTGCAAAAATTTGATCCTTGTCTGCATTGTAGAGAGACAGGAGCAGGTAGTGGCACGGCTGTTAGGGCACAAGGGCAGCTTCTATATTACAAATTACGATATGAATAGTGTATGTTGCTATGTCGAGAATGCAATATTACCATGAGTTGTGTCACAGCTAAAAAATAGGCTACACTAGCAGGGAGCGCTAGTAGGACGATCTAGCTGAAGAGCTAGCACTTGATATTCAAGGACTTAGGGCCCTATCTTGCATCCGGCGCAATTGACTTAATCACTGGCGCATGTGTCATTGCTAGTTTCTAACTGGCGCAGAGCGTTCTTTTCCCTCCTGCGCCACGCGTCGGCAAGTTAGGGAATGATCTTGCGCCCCACGGGGCGGCTGGGGGAAAGGAGGAGGCATGTTCTGGAGCAAACGTTCCCTGTTGCTATTTTGACGTTTCAGAAACCACTTGCGCCACAAACCAGTAAATACCTGGTTTAAAGTCAATGCCGCGTTCTTCATATGCTATTTTAAGGGCGCATACATAATGTTGCTTGTGCACCTCGCGCATACACTTTGCTTCTCTCATCTACCTAGCCACACATTCATGGTATATTATTTGGGAAGAACAGCTGATACAGCGGTAATAAGTTGTACTTTTAAATCAATGGATCTGCAAACACCGTACAGCAAACACATATTTTCTTGACACAGACATCGTGTACATGCCCATAACTTTTAGGATTGATGAGTATTTGATCGTGAGAAAACATTGTTTTACCGCGAGTGTAGGGCTGGGCGATATGACCATCTGTCCATCTGTTTAAACACACGCAAACTAAACACATAACACAGTCCATGGCAATTTATATTAACGGGGGGACACATGCATATTAGGAACACAAATAGATAACGATAATGCATACAATACTGATAAGAAACAATGTTTATAATGTATTGGGTATATCATTAAATAGAACCACAGTTACCGCATATCATATGTTATATCATAATCGTTTTCTTTGCTGAAATTTATTTGAGGACTCGTGTGGAGGAGTTGTGGAAGAAAACCTTATTCCATGTGTGAATTAGGCCATATTATTTGGCCATAAACTGAGCCATTTGCAGTTGGAAATTCATGTGCATCTGTCTCATCGGAGACTGCAGCCGCACTGTCAAAATATCACTCGTTGTGCACCGGGCGCAAGTCATTTTTTGCGCCGGTAAACTAGCGACATCACCGTAGAACCGCCCACAAAGCTACTTGCGCTTGACGCTTTTCACTTGCGTTTCAGACCGTTAAAATAGGGCCCTTTGTCTGAAGAGTTAGCATGGGAGCTAGAAGAGAGTTAGCATGGAAGCTACTGTGTGAGCTAGGATGATAGCTAGCAAGAGAGGTAAAATGAGTGGTTACCAGCATGTGGTTGGAGACAGGATGCATGAGGGTCTCTTCGTACGTCATTCGAAAGAAATACTCATTCATATTCCAGATGCAGAACGTACACATCCATTTACTGTCGTCCCTTTTCTCACACACAAAAACACACAGGCAAACATACACACACACACAAGGTTAGGATGTTTTACTTTTTGGGGGAGGCAATGTGTTTGTGTGCCTGTGTATATGTGTCAGTCCGTGCGTCGGTGTGCTTTTGTGTGTTTGTGTAAACACCAGATGTGTACCTAGGTGTCCCTGTGTGTGCGTGTGGCTGTGGGTTTGTGTGCACATGCACATGCATATGTTGTGTAGTAGTATGAACAGTGATATCTTAGCTTGTTGTCCTTGTGTGTGTGTGTGTGTGTGTGTGTGTGTGTGTGTGTGTGTGTGTGTGTGTGTGTGTGTGTGTGTGTGTGTGTGTGTGTGTGTGTGTGTGTGTGTGTGTGTGTGCTCACCCGAGTATAGAGGGGTCCAGCTGGGGCAGGTGACACTTTTGGTGGAAGGAGCGTGGACAGTGGTCACACATCACCAGGTCACCCAGTCTCCCACACACAAAGCAATAATCATCGTTCTTCTGTTCCTCCTGCACACACACACAGTGGTAAGTGATGTAGTTTGAACCTATGTCTAGTAGTATGATTAGCATTAGTTTAGTAGTAGTGTAAGGATGATAAGTAAGCCTAACAGAAGTAATACGTGTATAATGCATAATAGTATCGGAAATTCGAATGATTCCTTATAAGTAGTAGTATAAGTAGTATGAGTCATAGTAATATTGCTATGATACCTTATTAGTATTTTAAGTATTAGTAGTAGAATTAGTACTAGTCTGATACATAGTAGCATTGGTATGATAACTTACAAGTAGTAGCATTTGTCTGATAAATAGTAGAAGTAGTACTAGTAAGATACATAGAAGTATTGGTTTGAAAACGTATAAGTAGTAATATAAGTATGATAAGTAGCATTTAAATGAGTGGAAATAGAATAATATTAGTATTTTGCATGATAAATAGAAGTAATGGTATGATAAGTAGTCCTGAACAGCCTTCCCAGCTGTTTGGAATCTTTTCTTTGACCAATCAAACATGTTGCAACTATCTCCAACAGACAGATGAACTCACCAGGACTTTAGGGTCTGGATGGCACAGTGGACAGTCACACTGCTCAGAGTGTAAGTGCAACATCTTCCTCTGGAAGGATCAAGAACACACGCTCTCAGAAATATGTAAAGGGTATGAATGATACTAATGTGAACTCTCACATAAACCCACACCTATTCCATATTTTATATATTTTGCTGTACACACACAAACACACACACTTACATAGGGCTGGGAAAAATCGATATAGGAGCAATTACATAAAACGTTGTTTGTGGCCCTGAGCAGCTTGCAGCCACGGTACCATGCGCTCTGTTTACATTGGATGTATCGCAACGGCGAGGCGCACACAGCCTTTTAGCCGTGTTCTGTAAGTATTCTAGAACACAGTGGAGTCCTGGAGCTCTATATCTAAATAATATCATATTATACATAGATATCTATGTCATATAATATTATCACGGCCAAAGCTGTGTTAGCCTCCAGATGATATTATGAATCTCAAACGGCCGCGTCGGGTTCTCAGACGATTCTGGTTCTTCCACGTCCACATCAATCTGAAGTAGACTGAACCACGACATGGAGAACAAAGGGATTTTTGCCCGCAATTATTGACAGCGGTTGTCTCCCGCCGGAGCCTCGCCGCCTCGGCAGCGGTCAGCGCTTAGGCACCACCGCGGTCCCTCGGCAGCGGGAAGCAGGGCTCAAACGGGAGACATTTGCTGCCAACAATCCCTTTCTCCTCCATGCCATTGTTCATGTACTTCGGGGAGTCAAAGCCAAAGTTCCTTTCCCCCAATGCATTCTCAACCACGGCTGAGATAACCCCCACTACGAGTCTCGTGGAAACACCAGAGATGAGAATCCGCCGTGTTATGCGCCATAACACCAACAGCAGAACGGTTATCCAAACCGGCTGGCCGCTGCCGGGCGGTGGTGCTTCGCGGCGGTGGTGCCTCGCGGCAACCGGCGGCAGGCAGCATGTCGCAGTTCATGTACTTCAGGGAGTCAAAGCCAAAGTTCCTTTCCCCCAATTCCTTCTCAACCATGGCTGAGATAACCCCAACGACAGTCTCGTTGTAGAAAAACAAGATACGTCAAAGAACCGGCTTGTTATGCGCCATAACACCAACAGTAAACACTTGCGTTACAGTGGCGCTCGCACGGTCGTGTCTCATTGGCGGGCCAAATTCTCTGGTCGGGCAAGGCAGAGAAACGGGAGGAGCTTAGATCCTTTATGACGACATATGGGACCACATTTCAAATCAGCAAAAAAAAATATGGCATAGGTGTGGTTGTGAGTTCACATTAGTATCATTCACGCACACACAGAAAGTGTGTTACCTCAAGGAGACTGCTGAGCGGCTGTCCTTTCCATTGGATGTCCCTCCTCCAGGGGGCGTTAAGCATTGCTGAACCCTGCGCCACGAACTCCACTGGACTCATCCAACGGTCCTCCGTCCGAATACTTTTCCCACACCTCCCTGGAGAAAGAGGACCTTCAGCCATCCGACTACGCCTGACCAGACCATAACTCCCCTCACTTTCCTACAGCGTTCATAATGCCACGCAACATTTAACAAATGCTGTTGTTCATGCCATGATCATAATCAATGTGTATGCATTTGCCATGTCTTTTTTAAATAAGTTCATCGAAGTTCATTAAATTAGCTATATTTTGGTCCAGGAAGACAATTGGCAGTCAGGAATAGGTAGACAGACAGACCCTTATACCTGAGGCAAAGCGGCTCCTGTGCAGCATCCCACTCAGAGCTCCACATATCACTCTGAACTCATTCTGGCCGACCCTGGGCCTCTCGTCTGTCACTTCGTCCAGATTATCTCCTTGGTCTGGATATATATATATATACACATACAACATTTGAATGAATAATTAAGTCTACAATGCTAATAATTCCATTGCTCAAAATGGAAGTTAAATTTAAGACCTGTTGAAGACTTATTGATGCAATTTAAGACTTATTTAACCTACATACTGGCAAAAAAGTATAAAGGATATGAAGGAAAATCAAAGTACCATAATTACTTGCAAAGTAAATAATTGCATTTGCATTCAAAATAACAAGACTACACAGAACTGTGTGTACGTAAGAGATGTAAGAGTATAATATGCAATGCTACATTCAACAAAAACATAGATCCCAGACATAAAATGTCTGCAGCTGGTGGTTAATCTAACTGATTAGCCACATACAGTGAGTCACATAATATATCAGAGCGTGATTCATATAATCGCGTGTTATAGGTGCCTATAATGTAGTACTCTCTAAGACATATCTGTTTACAATTAGGAGATAGGACAGATACAAACCAAAGTTAGGTTTGTGGAATTTCGCTGAATATGCTGACGTGGGCTATGCCTCATTTAGGTAAAAATGTTTTGTCTGCCACATACAACCGTTTGTGAACCATTACAGAGTTACAGGGTCATCGTTAATGCAGTGCGTATGGAGCCAGTTTCCTGCCATAATTCAAACCTGAAAAAAAAAGTTTCAAAGGCTTGTAAGTCTGGGTTTGAAAACTCAACGCCTTGTAAAAAAGGTTTTGCAACACTGAAAAAAGAGATTATAACCTGAAAAAAATGCAAACATCTGTAAACATGATTTTGTGTTCTATTTTATCTTCTTCATCATTTTCACCAACACATTTTCAAAGTTCAAACAATTTCCCCAGCGCATTTGCAGAGTTTCAAATCTGGCACTGTTCTAACAGTGTATTTCATTGTTCCCGCTTTTGAAACCTTGTAAATGGGATTCTGCAAACAGGTGTTCATACATAGAGAAATAAGTTTTGAAAGGTTGAATATTTAGTTTTAAAAACTTGTAAAGGTGTACGTTTACGCCATTGCAACGTATTTTTTCAGAACTGACTTTTCAGCACTGACTTTTCAGAGATTTGACCACACAGGCGCAAGCTTTGAGTCACGTAAATATTGGCAGTGTTCTGTCGCGCACTCGTTTTGAAACTCCTGACAGTCAAATCTGAAGAAAAAAAAAAACGTTCCTTGGGGAGGGACCATTTAGCTCTAAACCTATTGGTTGCTCTCGGCTGACGTACATTCCAATCACATGTGCCGTTCACCGGGCTGTGCGTGATTGACAGTGCTCTGCCGATGAAAATAATGTGATTGGAATGTACGTCAGTACATTCCAAGGGGTCAGACAACTATCATGCCGTCGCAGTCCACCGCCCAGACTCCCCCATCCGCCAACACCCGCATGGGGATAAGGGAGGGACGAAGGATGTACACGTGCCGTTCACCGGGCTGTGCGTAATTGACAGTGCTCTGCCGATGACAAGAATGGGATTGGAATGTACGTCAGCCGAGAGCAACCAATAGGTTTAAAGCTAAATGGTCCCGCCCCCAGGAACGTTTTTTTTTTCTTCAGACTTGACTGTCAGGAGTTTCAAAACATATGCGCGACAGAACACTGCCAATATTCACGTGACTCAAAGCTTGCGCCTGTGTGGTCAAATCTCTGAAAAGTCAATGCTGAAAAGTCAGTTCTGAAAAAATACGTTGCAATGGCGTAAACGTACACCTTTACAAGTTTTTAAAACTAAATATACAACCTTTCAAAACGTATTTCTCAATTTATGAACACCTGTTTGCAGAATCCCATTTACAAGGTTTCAAAACCGGGAAACAATGAAATACACTGTTAGAACAGTGCCAGATTTGAAACTCTGCAAATGCGCTGGGGAAATTGTATGAACTTTGAAAATGTGTTGGAGAAAACGATGAAGAGGATAAAATAGAACACAAAATCATGTTTACAGATGTTTGATTTTTTCAGAGAGGTTATAATCTCTTTTTTCAGTGTTGCAAAACCTTTTTTACAAGGTGTTGAGTTTTCAAACCCAGACTTACAAGCCTTTGAAACTTTTTTTTTCAGGTTTGAATTATGCCAGGAAACTGGCTCCATAAGTGTGGGTCACGCTGGAACCACCTCGATTCTCCCGATGTGAATACTGAACAATATTGGGTGATGGCAGGAGTTTGCCGATGGCTTGTAACAGCGGTTTTATTTTTTTCTGACTTCCCATGCGACTCTAATGCCGTTATACCCAAAGTTCCTAATTTTAGCGTTTTCTTGCACCAGGTGCAGTGCTGTTCTCGTTCCAGATCTTGTTGAAGTTGCACTTAGCCATAGTAGATGAAATTAATGTTAACACAAACATGTATCCATTTTTTTGATGAGAGGAGACGCCACTAAGCCCTACAACACACTGTTTTTGGGCACATCACGCTGTAATTTTATCACTGTTACTAGAAAAAAGCAAAACATTTGGCGTCAGACTACTTTTTCCGAGGTAGTCTGATGTCACGATGAAGGGGCTCCGGCGGCGCGCTGTGTGTGGATTTGTGGATCTCTGTCTGGGAAGCGGTTGACTGTGGTGTCGCAAGAAAGTTGGGCTTTTCAGACACTCATAGCAGAATGACACGATGTGTGTGGCTGGTGAAGCTCCATCTGAGCAGCAATGTATTCATATCTGAGGATAAGGATTCCCGGACACATACAGCATAACGCTACTGTGTGTGTTAGGGCTGGGTAAAAATATCGATTCATCAATGCACTGCAAATTATTTGTTCTCGATTCAATTTCAATTCAGATATTTTTTTTAATAGATTATATTTTAGATTATATTTTCATCCGTTCTTTTTTTCAATATGTTGCTGTGAGCTATTATTTTTTTTATTTTGAACATTGAGCCCCTTCTGGTTTGTTTAGGATGAAATAGAGTGGTTGAATCAAGTATCGTAGCGAAATACAGTTTCTATCGTGTTTTATTGCACATTTAGCGCATTTTGTAAATCCCATTGATTTCTGTTGGAAGACTCATTGCTCGTTGGCCGGAAACGTAAAGGGGGGGTGTTCACGTTTGGTTGTAGTCTTTTTGCTCGGTTCTAGCCCTACTGTTAAGACAGTGAACCGAGCGAAAAGACTGCAACCAAACTTAAACAGCCCCCCTTTCCGTTTCCGGCCAACAAGCAATGATTCTATGAGGTATTCTAGTCTGCTGATCGAGCCAGAGAGCTAATGTAATGGATTGTACATATTTATAATTTGAAATTTGTCCCAGCCTTTATACCACAGATACTATAGGGTCTATAGTAGGGGTGTGGAAAATAATCGATTCTTCGATGCATCGCGATTCTCGCTAGAACGATTCTGTCTCGATGCAGATAAATTAATAATCATAACTTTTATTTATTTGTTGCCTGCTGCAACATTCTGTTCGCCAGAGAGGGATCATTTTGTAATTTAAAAATTATTGAATTTATCTTCAGTGTGTATTGGCCAATCTGATTTGTCTTGACACGATTGCAATTCAGCCTACGCATAGCATGCGCTCAAACTCACAGCCAGACACAGGAACTCCTTCTAATTCAAGAGCAGCTTTTCCTTTAATGAAATAGAAAAGAAAGATTATACAGAAAATAAAACTGAAACCTATTTTTTGCATGCTTCGATACTGTGTTAAAATGCAAGCTGCATTGATTATTGCATTGTTCATATAAAGTCATATTTGTGACAAAAGCGTTCTCTCTTATGAAATATAAGATAAGTTAATTCATCTGTTGATGTCTTTAATGATCATCACAAAAGTAGGAAGTGATTAGCAAACTCTGAGCAGCAAACTCAGATGTATATATATGTTTTTGAAAATCACGCATGGAAATGTACGTAAAAAGAATTGTTGCATCGAGATGCATCGAGAATCGCTTCAGAATCGAATCGTTGATCTCATAATCGGAATCAAATCGTGAGGTGCCAAGAGATTTCCACCCCCTAGTCTATAGCATATAACCGCGTTTTCTGATCACAGTTTAATGTAACAGTAAGCTGACAACACCGCAACTGCAAATGAACCACACGGAGATAACACTGGCAACCGGTCAAACAAATCTTCTTTTTGCGATCATTCTGCGTGCGCATCCGCCGTGTTGATAGACAAATAATTATGAACGAAGTTAAACTGAGTGAGCGTGCCGTTCAGACACCAGAATGAACGAGTTCACAGTAACGTTCATCAGGCAGTAATACAGTACGTTCAGTTCACGTTCGCCCAAAATATGAACGAGTAACATGTCACTGGCTAACCGCACCACTCAGTGGAATTGGCCATTTAAATTGGCATGGGTCGTAACCAGTGTTGGGAATAGCGCCGTTTAAAAGAACGGCGTTACGTAATGCCGTTATTATTTCAGTAACGGGGTATTCTAACTAATTACTATTTCCGTCGTTACAACGCCGTTACCGTTACTGTATGAAAAATGCAGTGCGTTACTATGAATTGATTGAATAAACTGCGTAATCCGAACGCATCCCTGGCTCCAAACACAAACTGCTAGTGAGGAGACCGGGTGGTTTAACAACGAGATAAGCGATTATGATTGGCTAAGGTGGGGTCATGTTTCATGGTGGCCAATCGGAGCCAGTGTTTTTACACACAAGCCAGGACACGCGCGCCACACACACGCAAACGCACACACCAAACCGAATCGATGAAGCAGCAGAAATGGCGAGTACGGAGCAATCAGATGAAAAGTTAGAATTTTCTGTAGTATCTGGCAGATGTTCCACAGCCTTTGCAACCAAGCAAATTGAAATCCAGGCCCCATCCACACTAACCCGGGTAAATGTAAAAACGCCCATCCACAATGAAAAAGATCACCGTCCACACTATCGTTTTCATATCGTTTTCACAATGTTTTGCATCCACGTTCCACACAGAAATCATTTTGATAAACAGTTGTTGTCATGGTTACGTTACTCCGCCACCCCTCTCTGTTAAGATTACAGGCGCACGATCAGATGATATTCACAGTTCATCAGCTGGTTAATCATTTTCGACCCGGTCTTGTCCAGAAACGCCGCTCCAAGTAGGCGACGGTTTGAACTGTCGTCTTTCGTTTTTTCATACCATCACTTAAGAACATTAAGTACAGCGCTCGCCTCCGGCGTTGGAGCAACGATTATGTTTGACTCAATATGTCGAGTTGTTTCTGGAGATAAATTAGTACAATGTACAGAGAGATCCTCATTTGCATTTCACCTGCCATTCTTTTGATGAGCTTCTCGGTCTATAGCGCAAGCTTGTGGCAGTGTCATGGCAGTGTCATGGCAATCGAACGTCATCGTTTCTGAAAGCCTCCGTCTGTCCACACTACAACGCAAACCCATCGGTTTCACATTTATCCACCTCAGCGATCGTTTTCGAAAAGCATCGTTTTCAGCGTCGGAATTCTCTGTTTTAGTTTGGACGGAAGGCCTAAACGTATGAATATTGATGCATTTGTAGATTTACCCGGGTTAGTGTGGACGGGGCCTCAGTTGGAAGCATATCAGGGCCTTGAATGGGCAGTTCAACCATTTAACACATTCAGGCCAAGTGAAAACTGCTCAGAAAAATCCAAATCTTTCACATATAGGAACTTTCTTTTTTTTTGAAGTAACGCAAATAGTTACTTTCCCTGGTAACTAGTTACTTTTATTATAGAGTAATTCAGTTACTAACTCAGTGACTTTTTGGAACAAGTAGTGAGTAACTATAACTAATTACTTTTTTAAAGTAACGTTCCCAACACTGGTCGTAACCATGTGGATAACATGCCCCCTCTTTCCAAAAACTCCTTAAAACACATCTGAAGGCTTAAAATTTAGATATTGGATTTTAGCCTGTAATAGCTAATAATCCTTATCATATAAATGAATACTGCAATAGTGGTAATACATTTTAATGTGTCCATATGTGGCACTGTCTCATGTACCTGTATCGGAGCACTGGGTAGAGCTGTCATTCCCCTGCAGTTCCACTTCGTCCTCCATGCTGACCTCCTCTTCATACGGGTTGGCCTGCAGCTCCTCCTCCTCCCCCTCCTCTTCCTCCATCTCTTCTTCGCTTTCAGAGATAGCTGAAACTGACAATAGAAAAAAAGGTCATGCAAATGTTTGATTTTAATTTGAAGATCAATTCATTATCATATCTGGTCATATTGATTGCATGCTTTAACTCTACTCAGCCTCACCTGTTGATTCAAATAGAGAAAATGCGGTAAAAATACCTAAACTTTACAAGTAAAATGTCAAATAAATTAAATAGAATAACCGCAACAAACCGGTGTTTGAGCTGCAGGGGAGCGTTGATTTCTTAGCCTAGACATGAGAACAAACGAGCAGAAGGAGGACAAACAGCCAAGCATGAATCATGAGAAAACACAAACCAGCAATACAAATAATTTTTGATTTATTTGGATTAATCAATAATTGATTTATTGAAAGTTACCTTGCTCTTATTATATCCCGGGCATGTCAGGTGTCCGTCCTGCAACGGGGTTGCACAACACACACACACACACACCCACACCCACACCCACACACACACGCGCACACACACACACACACACACACACACACACACACACACATTAAGCTACTGGAAAAAGGTTCCTCATATTAGGATATAAACTCCCCTATGTCTAAACAGGCTGGGCTGATTGTGAGTGTGTTATTTTAAACAGAACCAAAGTGATTGATCACTGGTAGTTTGCTCATGCAGGCATGAACTTTCAAACCTTACACCCAACTCTCTTGCCCCTAACACCCTGTTTGACCTTGTCCCTGCCCACAACCAAAATTGTGAAACATGCCGTCTCACAGACACCTTTTTAAATTAAGTGGTGGCTTTATTACTGTTCAGGCATGATAGGTGTCTTCACTTTCTACTTGAGTCGTGATTCCATACATAAATTAGTATTTTAATATTATATTATATTATTATTATATGAATTATCCTATGTTTTGAAAACTTTATGCATTAATGTCAAGATTTAGAGATCCTAAGACATAGATATTCCTAAAATCACTTCTGTCATCTGATAGATTTAACGATTTTTTGCATGAAGTGGTAATAATTTTAGTTTTGGGGTAGGGTTCTACTCCTTTATGGTTTTCCCTGCAGTAAGATTTTAAGCAGGACAAATAGATGTCAGATACATAATACCAACATTTGACAACAGGGGGCACTAAACAAATCCTCCATGTGGTACCTCAGATATCTCAACATTATCATTGTGGTGATGTATAATGCACAGCAGAACCAAAGCAGGTGGAGGCTGGGTTTGTGGTGGGCCAAAGCCATCACAGCCCACTTTACCTTGAGTGTGTGGGAGGTGAAAGCTCTTAAATCTGTGGATGTGTGCTTGACAGGACCAAGTCTGCCATCAATTGATAACGCGGCTAATGACTAGCGGGTCCTTCAGTTCGTCCCCTATAATAATTGTTTTTAGGGTTTGGTTCTCCTTTTAAATACCTTCAATAGCTTTTCTAACGTGGTGTCCTTGCAACGGATACTCGTCTTCCAGTTCCTGCAGCTGAGCTTGCCGCTAAGCTTCTCAAACGCGCAGGGTGTGTACCACTTCTTGCTCCTCAGGATGCACGGCTCTCCTGAAACCACAGAGACAGTCATAAGGTGAAGACTGCTTGAAGGTGGAAAATAGGTTTAAAAAATAAACTAAATCTCTGGTCAAGCCCACTCTGTTTAACCTGAAGAGACAAATAAAAACCCCATCTTGTTTGGTTTTTCCCTTTCCTCCAGTTGGTTACTGTTTCCAGTGTAACCAATGTCTTTTAAATTTTGAATTTTATTTATTTATTTATTTTCAAATGCAATACCTGGTTTGATTTTCAACATTTCCAATGAAAACCATAATAATTAATCTTTAATGTTAACAATAATACAGAAACTTTAATCATGAATCCCCTAAACCAAGGAGGAAATCAGGCTTTTACTCCATTATGGCTCATTTTGTAGTCTTATTAGTTCATTACCTCAAACGCCAAACCGAAAACGTCATTACCAATTCCTTCACATAAATAACAAAACATAAATTCCGTCGCTGTGTTTCTGTACACAACTTTGTATAAACTCAACCCTTGGAACAGGAATAAATTGATCACCGATTCCAGCCTCTAATCAGGCTATTTCCGGCTCACCTTTTGCCAGTTTGTCGCGGTAGAGCGTCCCCTCCTCTTCACCACAGGTAACAGGCAGATGGTGCTTGTATAGAGCCCACGTCCAGATCTCCACATTTTCCCCCTTCGGCAGAGAGCCTAGGCTCAGGAATATAACACAAACCATATTAATATATTCAGGGTGAAGATTAATTCAATGATACATTATAATGTACCACTGTCTTTCTGGTACTTTATATCAAAGAGACAAACCTGGCTGAATTAAATACATAATTTCAGTCAATAACTCAAGAGAGGCGAGTGGCTTGAACTATACCTAATACCGGATTCAAGGTATTTCAACCAATCAGGACACAGTATTAAGCAATGCATCACAATGCCTGCCTCGTTTATGTTTCAGAGGGGATTTATTTTCTTGAACACCGTGTTGTGAATGGTCCAAACTACCTTGGTTCTGGTTATGGATTTCTGGACTGCTTACTCAAAGTTTACCCAAAGTACACCTAAAGTACATATGTGTAGGCTTGAACTTTTAAAACAAATGTGCAAGCCACTCCGTCTGGACTAGCCTCACTGGATGTATATCTGGATTAAAGGGTTTCGCTTTTTTCCCTGTGTTGGTTTCGACCAATCATTGCTGGAGACAGGGATCTGTAAGCGCATAATAACCCAGAACTCGGCTAGCAGTAGTAAACGGTAAAGTGTCAATATTCCCTTTAGACTAGCCACTGTAGAAATCCCCTAATATATATCTCCCTAATGAGGCATAACTTGCTTGTTCTGCCATCTCACAGAAGGACTGCAGATTCCAACATTAGGGCTGAGACGGTGGTTGTTTCTTTATAACATGTGGCCTCACTCTCACCTATTCACACATACAAAGGACAGTGGGGGACAATGTTTACTCTAAATTAATGACATTGTGATCAGTGAATCAGGGTATATATTCCTATTTGCAATGAACACTGATCAGCAGGTGATCTCTTTCGTACTTAATCCCTCCCTCAACCCAAACATCCTGCACAATTGTTTGAACATTAAACAAATATAAATCAAAGCACCATAAATTGTACTGTAAAGTACAGTTCGTAATTTATGCCAGTAATGATTACTGATATTTTGTGTTCCTAATATACTATTCCATAACAACGTTTTTGTAGTTAAACTTCATTGGTGCTATGTTTATGCCACCATCCCATTCTTAATTCCCACTGCAAGTTGTTCCTCGCCCCTCTACAATTGGGGTTAAGATCGATTTACAGTACTACTTTTCGAAATAGTTCTACATTTTTACGTCGGTCGGTTTTCCCAAGGCAGTATATTAGGGCTATACAAACAGGGACTTGACTTAATAAGGGATTCACAACATCAACCAGGCATAGCACCCCTGGTGGTGAAGGACAGTATACCGAAGGTTGGCTTCCTCTTCCTTGGAGAAGCCTGAGAAGAAGAGTGTCCCTGCTGCTCGTCCCGGTCACAGAAACTCCCAAGTTTATCTCTCCCCCCTCTCTCTTTTCCCATGGACTTGTCTTCCGAGAGTCCTTCCCTTGCATGTTCGCCACTGCTCTCCTCATCAGAAAGTGGGAAGGAGCCTAGAACAGTGAGCAACGCAAAGCCATTTAGTTCTCAATTTTCTTGGAGGCACTCTTATTGTTTTAAAAAATGTTCTACTCTAAGAAGAGTACAGACCTTTAGCATATTTAGGGATCCACCGATTCCACTTTTTCTCCAATACAAGTACAAGTTCTTACATTTGGGTATTCGCAGATACAGTACCGATACGAGAACTTAAAAATAACACTACAGTTTTAAGAACCATTGAACTCACTATCAGCCTAGACTATCAGCAGGGGCGGTATTGCGTTCGCTTTACCGCACCGTCGTTACGAAAAGAGAGCTGAGCCGCAAGGCAAAGTTCTCGATCTACCGGTCGATCTTCCTTCCCATCCTCACCTATGGTCACGAGGGTTGGGTGATGACCGAAAGGACGAGATTGCGGGTACAAGCGGCCGAGATGAGTTTTCTCAGAAGGGTGGCTGGCGTCTCCCTTAGGGATAGGGTGAGAAGCTCAGCCATCCGTGAGGAACTCGGATTAGAGCCGCTGCTCCTTTACTTAGAAAGGAGTCAGCTGAGGTGGTTCGGGCATCTGGTAAGGATGCCCACTGGGCGCCTCCCTTTGGAGGTGTTTCAGGCACGTCCAGTGTGGAGGAGACCTCGGGGAAGACCCAGGACTAGGTGGAGAGATTATATCTCAAGACTGGCCTGGGAACGCCTCGGGATCCCCCCGTCAGAGCCGGTCAATGTGGCCCGGGAAAGGGAAGTCTGGGGCCCCCTGCTTGAGCTGCTCCCCCCGCGACCCGACCCCGGATAAGCAGACGAAGATGAGATGAGATGAGATGAACTCACTATTTCACCGGGAAATCTAAAACTTTGAGGTCTTGAAAAATGTGTTTTAGGCTGAGAGTTCTAGGAGAGGGGCATGTTATCGCCTTGGTTACGGCCCAGGGCAACATTGTGACACTTTTTTAGTGCCGTCGTTTTGGATGAGTGTTATAATGAGCTGTTTTTCAAATGACATGCACCACACCGTAGCGTTATACTATATCGGTCCGAAAAGCCTAACCTTCGGACACGGGTATTAAATAAATCGATGCTCCGACGGAGCTTCACTATCCAACACACTGTACCGGTATACAATAAGTTTCCCGAAAAGCTCAGCTTTCTCTAGGATGCCGCAGTCAACCACTGCCCAGGCAGAGCTGCAGAAGTCCACACAAGCCATGCCGCTGGTGCCCCTTAGTCGTGACGCCACCTGCGTTCGCAGCAGTCTTTTTTGGAGACTGGCAAAAACATAGTAATTTTCCCCCTTCCCCTCAAATTGGGGACTTATTAAAATTAAAGTTATGAAATGGCATCGGTTACTGTATTTACCATCATATAGGGCAAATTATGTAGTTAAAAAACAACAAGTAGGTGAGCACAGTATCGGGCCATAATCCGAGAACTGGTATAGGTATCGGTGCATCCCTTAGCATATTAGAACAATCCCCCCCCCCAACACACACACACACACAAGTTAGTACAATATCAACGCTTTCACCTACAATTCTTTTTTTATATCTAGCTGTTCTCTTGAGGCTGTGTATTAAGAGCTATTCAAATAAAATGGACTTGACTTAAAAAGGGATTTCCCAGCAGCCAGGTGGTGAGGGACAGCATACCGAAGGTTGGCTTCATGAGTTTCTTCCTCTTCCTCGGAGTAGCCTGAGAGGAAGAGTGTCCCTGCCGGTCGTCCCGGTGACTCCCACGTTTACCTCTCCCCCCTCTGTCATTCTCGAGGAACTCGTCCTCCGAGAGTCCTTCCCTTGCATGTTTGCCGCTGTCCTCATCATCTGAAAACAGGAAGGAGCCTGGGGTTTTGATGAAGAGATGGGTAGGTGACTAAAATCATAGCTAGTGAGCTGATAATGAGATTCTGACTTTAAGTAAAGCAAAGCCAATTAGTTCTCTAATTTCTTGTAAATACTCAATGTGCTTATTGTTTCACTACATTTTCTACTAAAGAAAGAAAACAGTCCTTTAGCACATATAAGGACAACCCCCCCCCCCCACACACACACGCACACACAAGTAATACGATTAAGTAAAACAGTTCGAAAATCAACACTTTCATCTACAACTCCCATTCAGTTTTTTTTTTTATATCTGGCTTTTCTCACGGGTGCTGGTATTAAGGGCTATACAAATAAAAGGGACTTGACTTAAGAGGGGATTTCACAAAATCAGCAAGGCCTAGCACCCCGTGTGGTGAGGGACAGCATACCGAAGGTTGGCTTCATGAGATTCCTCCTCTTCCTTGGAGTTGCCTGAGAAGAAGACTGCCCCTGCCGGTCGTCCCGGTCGCAGAAACTCCCCCGTTTACCTCTCCCCCCTCGCTCTTTCTCCGGGTACTCCTCTTCCGAGAGTCCTTCCCTTGTATGTTTGTCGCTGTCCTCTCCATCAAAAAACTGGAAGGATCCTTGGGTTTGAGAAGAGATGGGTCAGGTGACTAACAATATAGCTGGTGAGCTGATTCTGAGATTCTAACAGTAAGAAAAGCAATGCCAATTAGTTCTTCAGTAATTTAACTTGGAAATATTCAACGTACTTATCATTACATTAACTTTTGTACTTTAAAAAGAGCACTGTCCTTTAACATATTAAAGAACACAAACAAGCACACAAGTAATACGATTAAGTCATAAATTATCATTGCTTTCACCAATAAATCCACATCAGTCGTGGGTCACAGTGAGCTTCGACGTGACATACATCCACAGCAAAGCCAACATCCTCCTCAGCAGCAACAACATCTCCCAATGACAAGCCAGCTATGAGGTGACCGAGGTCCGTACCTCGGTCATTTCTTTAGAGATAAAAACATTAGAAACTAAATACAACTGTATACAGAATCAGCGTCTGAGAATTTGTCTGAGATGAGTAAATGCATAATTCAGTTGAGACTTTGTGTCCGCCGTGTGTGACATCTATTGGTGCGTACGCGGGCCAGGCACAACCACCATCCCACCCCCTCCAACCAAACTGAAAGCTGCAACCCCCCTAGTTGCAGACCACCCTAGACCTCAAACCCTGGCTCTGGCCCTGCTCCCGTCATAATATCCACAGCAGGGTTCTGACCGTCGAGGAGGCTGTCTCGTAGCCGCTTCAGAGTGGGGTACTGGGTCGTGATGATCTCCTTGAAGACGCAGGTCCAGAAAAACCTGATTTTCCGAGGTCGCTCTGTCTCGATCCAGTCCAGAAGTTCATATACACTCGTCTTCATTTTATCTATGCTCTTTATACGGATCATCTTCTGGAGGTGGGAGGAAGAAACGTTTTTCATTAACATCGAGGAGGTATGAATGAAGTAACATTCTCGCTCCACAGGTAGTCGAGCGAGTCACAAACTGTAGTATGAGGACCATAAGTTAAAGGGCATGGACAATAATAATAATAATAAATATAATTTATATAGCGCTTAATATGGTACTCTAAGACGCTTTACATATTGCCCAATCAAAACTATGTAAGACAGCCTAGGAATAAAAGAAAAACAGAGGTTAAACATGAAGAATAAGGTGGGAGTTAGTTGGGGAAGGCTAGAGTGAAAAGGTATGTTTTGAGGGCAGATTTGAAAGAAGAGAGGGTTGGAGAGACTTTGATGCCAATGGAGTTCACGGAGGACAGGTGTATGGATATGGGGTCAGAACAGTCTCATTAATAATGAATGCACAGAGAAGGATTCACAAATGTATTTTATGATTCATATATAAATTACTCTCTTCTCTCTTCTCTTATTCTTTAAATAAATGTAATATAAATCCATAAATATATTAATTAAAAAAATATTAGCAATTTTCATCAAATATACATTTGGATGTTGTTACATTTATATACAAACTGTTAAACTTGAATTAACAAGACGCTTTTCATTTGTGAACTTGTTTGCATTTGTTTGTGAACTGGACTGTATTTATATGTGGATTTTTGAGACTCTCCTGACGTCGCTAGATTCACAAATGCATTTTTTTCCACAAGGAACTCTCTGTAGCCAATCAGATGCCTCCCTCGTTTGCAGCCAATCACATGACTGCAGTTCCGACCTCTGAGTCCAGCCTCCGAGCCTCCCGGTTCCCTCTGTCAAATGTCTACTCTATGGGAAAGAACATGGGTTTTTTGAATGATCGTACATAACTAGGTGGTGAAGAAGTAAAAGCTGCGTCACGTTTAGCTACACACTTTTTCCATCTAGTTTCGACTGGGTTTTGGGATTAACGGTGCCGTTAAAGTAAAGGGCACCGACGTAAAAACCCGGTCACTGCAGTCATGTGATTGGCTGAAAACGAGGGAGGCATCTGATTGGCTACAGTTCCTTGTTGGAAAAAAATGCATTTGTGAATCTAGCTACGTAAGGAGAGTCTCAAAAATCCACACATAAATACAGACCAGTTCACACACAAATGCAAATAAGTTCACAAATGAAAAACGTCTTACAAGTTTAACAGTTTGTATATAAATGTAACAACATCCCAATACATTGTGATGAAAATTGCAAATATTTTTTTAATTAAAATATATATTTATGGATTTATATTACATTTATTTAAAACAAGGTACATTTGTGTGTGGATCAGAAATGTGTGAAACTTATTTTTGTTTTTGGATTTATTTTAGATTTATACATACCGATATCCATTTATGTGTGCATTGAAATGTATTTGTGAAAAGAGAGTAATTTACATATAAATCACAAAATACATTTGTGAATCCTTCTCTGTGCATTCATTATTAATGACTGTTCTGACCCCATACATGGATGCCCATTGGAATAGTCCATTTGTAGCCTACATTCCCACCTTTGTATTTATTTAAGTATTTACATTGTTCGCCCCGTTGTCTTGTCTTCAACAACTTAAGTGGTTGTTTTGTAAATAGGTTGGCCTACAGTAGGCCTAAATGGGACAGTAAAACGTATCCAATTACCTATATGTATGTTAAGGTATAATTGAGTGTGATATGAATTACTTCTTTATTTATATTAGTAACCCAGAAATAGGGGATTTCACTTAGCCAATACATTTACGCGCAAAATTCAAATGTGTTGCGTCCCATAGTCATGGCTGTTGGATCCGAGATACCTTTTGTCTCACCTTATATTTCTCCTCAAGAATGAGCTTGTGGTCCCGCAGCTGGTTTAAAAATGTTTGCGGCTTATCCATGCAAGACATTTCTGTCTTATTGCATCGGAAAAACACTTGAAGTTGGTTTTCGTCAAAGAAATCCAATGGGTTCATTTTGAATAGTTCCGTGTGCAGTTGCAAATATGACAACCGAACCAAACAAGCGACAAGTTATTACTTCCGGACTGAAATCACAACTGGCGCAAAGTGGAAAACGTTTCAGTCCCTCTTACGCGGTGACGTTTCGAAAGTGAAACTTGGAGACCTGATTTATTCAGTAGCAGCCAGGGAGCACCCTTGCGTAGGCTACACACGCAGTATTATATTTACATGGCTTTTTGCTCCCTGCCAAGGATGTGAGCTGTGGTTTGACCAGACAGACCCGTGTGTGTTTGTGTCTTCGGTTTTTGTTGAGTGGGTCTTTGTGTGTGTGTGTGTGTGTGTGTGTGTGTGTGTGTGTGTGTGTGTGTGTGTGTGTGTGTGTGTGTGTGTGTGTGTGTGTGTGTGTGTGTGTGTGTGTGTGTGTGTGTGTGTGTGTGTGCGTGCGTGTGCGTCTGTGTGGTCCGGATCAGAGAGAATTTAGCTGCAGCTGTCTCTTCTCCTGATGCTCTGGTGGCAGCTCTGGAGGGCCATGATTGCATATATAGAATAGGAAGAATTTGTACATAACGTGATTACACATAAATTAGAATAGACCGAATTTTGTACACAATTATGTCACATTAGTTATTTTGCGGATGTTGTTTCCGTCCTTGACTGATAAGTGTTAAAGGTGCCATGACATGCTATTTTATGGATGCTTTAAAGGTATTTGTGGGCCACTAACACAGTAGCCTATTCAAAGACGTTCCCGAAATTCAGCCGTGGTGCACATGTTACAGCCACTCCGAGCCAGTCGCACATTGAACTTCCCCCAAATGGTGTCTGTAGTGCAAATGAGGAGGAGCGAGGCGGGTCAAGGCATAGGTCAAGGAGGAGGGTGGGGGTGTGGCCCTGAGCAGCTTGCTATGGAAAGCCAAGAAGGCCACAATCCGGCCCTAGAATGGCGCGGTAAAAGTGCAAAACCGCGGTTTTGGAGAATTTATAGCCTTCTTGTAGTGAAGTATTTTTTTAACAGTGTGGAATCTACAGCTGGTCACTTTCACTGGCTAAGCAAAATGAATCCCGAACAGTTGAACCTCTGAATTGATCCTGAAAGCCTATGTCGTAATTCATTTGTATTCCGTTTTTTAGGTCATCTCACTAAAGGTCACTTAAATGTAGCCTATTTAAGCTCACCATGTCCAGTATTCAGAATTCAAAGCATTTATTCACAAATACGTTATATTTTTTTGACAAGCGGAGCCGACAGTCCTGTGCAAATATGCAAATTAGGCATGTGCGCCAAACAGAAGATAGACGCAATGTATAGAACTGATTGTTGTGCATTGTTGTGGATATGTAGGCTGGTTAGTTGTGGTTGTTTGTGGTCTTAGTGAAACAGCCTTGCCTTGGAGTTGGAGAAGTTGGAGTGATTGTGTGAATGTGCGAGAGAGAGCGCACCTGCCGTGGTGATGTTGTGCTTGTTGTGGGCTTATATGTGATCAATTATGTATCTGTCTGATCGTATTAGCTGTAGATGGATGGTTAAATAATGTCACAAGATCGGTCATACTGCAGGCCTCTCATTTGCAAATGCACTGATTGTGTGCCCGTCTCCGATATGCTATATACCTGGCATTTATTCAGTTCATGTTCTTCTGAGTGCGCAAGAACGGTGCCAATTATTGTCGTGTTTGCATTGTAATGCACAACTTTATGCCTGGGTTGTTGTCACGCCAGGGTGTTGTTCTCCGGGGCTAAATAACGTTAAAAACCTTTTCTAAGCTGAAAAAATGGTTACTAACGTGTCGAAATATTTTTTTATTTCTTTGTTATTCAAGCGATAAATACGTTTATTTGTCTATAGAAAATAATCGGAGGTAACTTCCGTCCAGCCACAGTACTTCCGTCACGCCAGGGTGTTCAATCTGTCACGCCCATTGACATAATAAAGGTCACGCCAGGGTGTTGTTCTCCGGGGATGCAGCTGGACCCTACTCGTGTGTATGTGTGTAGCCTACGCAAGGGTTCCCCCTAGCTGCTTCTGAATAAATCACACCTCAAAGTTTCACTTTCGAAACATCACTGCGTGCGTAAGAGGAAATGAATCGTTTACCACCTACATAGACGTCTACTTGAGACTATACGTGCCACATGGTTATCATATTTTGAATTGCAGACGGAACTATTCAAAATGAACCCTTTGGATACACTTGACGACCGCCAACTTCAAGGGTTTTTCAGGCGCAGTAAGACAGAAATGTCTTGCATGGATAAGCCACAATCACTTTTAATGCAACTGCGGGACCACGAGCTCATTCCTGAGGAGAAATATAAGGTGAGACTAAAAGTATCTCGGATCAAAGAGCCATGATGAGTGTGAGCATAGTTACGTATTGTAACTCTAGATTCTATGAGTATAGGCGCAGCCTTTTAAGGCGGTAAAAAAAATTGAAATCCCCGCCCTGCAACAGCGTGGACCTCAATGACGTCCGCGGACCTCAATGACGTCCGCAGCTTGCATATATAGGCGAGCGCAGGAGGACGTACTGCTCCCAATAAACAGCTTTTCTTCAGCTATTTAAAGGACAACGAGGCCGACACTTAAAAGGCTGTGCCTGTACTCATAGAATCTGGAGTTACAATGCGTAACTATTCGTTTGGTTCACGTGACGTCACTGTAGCTTTGCACCGCCATCTTGACGACCGATCCCACCCGCTCTGACCCACTGATTTCAGTGGCAACTCAGCATCAACAACAACACCTACGACCAAAATCAAACAATGAGGATGCACTCTTTTATTGGTAATAAAAGGTAATAAAAGCCTCTCCTGGAACCGTCACCTTATCGTGGTGGAGAGGTTTGCGTGTCCCTGTGAACCTGAGAGCTGTGTTGTCTGGAGCCTTGTGCTCCTGGTAGGGTCTCTCATGGCAGAGTGGTCTCAGGTGAGGGGCCAGACTAAGAATGGTTCAAAAAACTCCAATGAAGAACGGAAAAAGAGGAGATGTGACCCGGCCCGGAGGAAGCCCGGGGCCCCCGTCTGGAGCCAGGCCCAGACGGAGGGCTCGATGGCGAGCGCCTGGTGGCCGGGTTTGCCACGGAGCCCGGTCGGGCACAGCCCGAACAAACTACGTGGCACCCCCCCTCTCTTCATCCCATGGGCCCACCACCTGTGGGAAGACCCGTTGGGGTCGGGTGCGCAGCCACATGGGTGGCAGCGAAGGTCAGGGGTCTCGACGGACCAGACCCGGGCGGCAGAAGCTGGCTCTGGGGACGTGGAACGTCACCTCGCTGTGGGGAAAGGAACCGGAGCTTGTGAGGGAGGTGGAGCGCTATCAGTTAGATCTGGTGGGGCTTACCTCCACGCACAGTCTCAGCTCTGGTACCGTACTCCTGGATAAGGGTTGGACTCTATTCTTCTCCGGAGTTGCCGAGGGCGTGAGGCGCCGGGCGGGTGTGGGGATACTCATAAATCCCCGGCTGAGCGCCGCGGTGTTGGAGTTTACCCCGGTAGACGAGAGGGTCGCCTCCCTGCGCCTAAGGGTTGTAGGGGGGAAAACTCTGACTGTTGTTTGTGCGTATGCACCAAACAGCAGCTCAGAGTACTCGGCCTTCTTGGAGACCCTGAATGGAGTCCTGTATGGGGCTCCAGTAGGGGACTCCGTAGTTCTGCTGGGAGACTTCAACGCCCACGTGGGCAACGATGGAGACACCTGGAGAGGCGTGGTGGGGAGGAACGGCCTCCCTGATCTAAACCCGAGCGGTCGTTTGTTATTGGACTTCTGTGCTAGTCATGGATTATCCATAACAAACACCATGTTCGAACATAAGGGTGCTCATAAGTGTACCTGGTACCAGAGTACCCTAGGCCGAAGATCGATGATCGATTTCGTGATCGTGTCATCTGATCTGAGGCCGCATGTTTTGGACACTCGGGTAAAGAGAGGGGCGGAACTGTCAACCGACCACCATCTGGTTGTGAGTTGGATCAGGGAATGGGGGAAATTTCCGGATAGACCTGGTAAGCCCAAACGAGTAGTGCGGGTGAACTGGGAACGTCTGGAGGAGGCCCCCGTCCTAGGTATCTTCAACTCACACCTCCGGCGGAGCTTTTCTGGCATTCCTGTGGAGGTTGGGGGCATTGAGCCGGAGTGGGCGGTGTTCAAAGCCTCCATTGCTGAAGCTGCGGTGGCTAGCTGTGGCCTCAGGGTCTTAGGCTCCTCAAGGGGCGGTAACCCTCGGACACCGTGGTGGACACCGGTGGTCAGGGAAGCCGTCCGACTGAAGAAGGAGGCCTTCCGGGATATGATATCCTGGAGGACTCCTGACTCGGTTGCAGGGTACCGACAGGCTCGAAGGGCTGCAGCGGCTGCCGTGTCGGAGGCTAAGCAGCGGGTGTGGGAGAAGTTCGGAGAGGCCATGGAGAAGGACTTTCGGTCGGCACCAAAGTGTTTCTGGAAGACTATCCGGCACCTCAGGAGGGGGAAACGGGGAACCATCCAAGCTGTGTACAGTAAGGATGGGACTCTGTTGACCTCAACTGAGGAGGTCGTCGGACGTTGGAAGGAACACTTTGAGGAACTCCTGAATCCGAATAACACGCCCTCTATGTTGGAGGCAGAGCTCGAGGTTGATGGTGTTTCGTCGTCAATTTCCCTGGTGGAGGTCACTGAGGTAGTCAAACATCTCCGCAGTGGCAAAGCCCCAGGGATTGATGAGATCCAGCCAGAAATGCTAAAGGCTCTGGGTGTTGAGGGGCTGTCATGGTTGACACGCCTATTCAACATCGCGTGGGAGTCGGGTACAGTGCCAAAGGAGTGGCAAACCGGGGTGGTGGTTCCCCTGTTCAAAAAGGGGGACCAGAGAGTGTGTACCAATTACCGGGGTATCACACTTCTCAGCCTCCCTGGTAAAGTCTACTCCAAGGTGCTGGAAAGGAGGGTTCGGCCGATCGTCGAACCTCAGATTGAAGAGGAACAATGCGGTTTTCGCCCCGGACGTGGAACTACGGACCAGCTCTTCACTCTCGCAAGGATCCTGGAGGGGGCCTGGGAGTATGCCCATCCGGTCTACATGTGTTTTGTGGATCTGGAGAAGGCGTATGACCGGGTCCCCCGGGAGAAACTGTGGGAGGTGCTGCGGGAGTATGGGGTAAGGGGGTCTATCCTCAGGGCCATCCAATCTTTGTACTCCCAAAGCGAGAGCTGTGTTCGTGTTCTCGGCAGCCAGTCAGTTTCGTTCTCAGTGGGTGTTGGTCTCCGCCAGGGCTGCGCCTTGTCACCAATCCTGTTTGTGATATACATGGACAGGATATCGAGGCGTAGTCGTGGTGGGGAGGGGTTGCAGTTCGGTGGTCTGAGGATCTCGTCACTGCTTTTTGCAGATGATGTGGTCCTCATTGGATCATCGGCCTGTGACCTTCAGCACTCACTGGATCGGCTGGCGGCCGAGTGTGAAGCGGCTGGGATGAGGATCAGCACCGCTAAATCTGAGGCCATGACTCTTAGCAGGAAACCGGTGGATTGCTTACTCCGGGTAGGAAATGAGTCCTTAGCCCAAGTGAAGGAGTTCAAGTACCTCGGGGTCTTGTTCGCGAGTGAGGGTACTATGGAGCGTGAGATTGGCCGGAGAATCGGAGCAGCGGGGGCGGTATTGCGTTCGCTTTACCGCACCGTTGTAACGAAAAGAGAGCTGAGCCGCAAGGCAAAGCTCTCGATCTACCGGTCGATCTTCGTTCCTATTCTCACCTATGGTCATGAGGGCTGGGTGATGACCGAAAGGACGAGATCGCGGGTACAAGCGGCCGAGATGAGTTTTCTCAGAAGGGTGGCTGGCGTCTCCCTTAGGGATAGGGTGAGAAGCTCAGCCATCCGTGAGGAACTCGGATTAGAGCCGCTGCTCCTTTACTTAGAAAGGAGTCAGCTGAGGTGGTTCGGGCATCTGGTAAGGATGCCCACTGGGCGCCTTCCTTGGGAGGTGTTTCAGGCACGTCCAGTGGGGAGGAGACCTCGGGGAAGACCCAGGACTAGGTGGAGAGATTATATCTCAACACTGGCCAGGGAACGCCTCGGGATCCCCCCGTCAGAGCTGGTCAATGTGGCCCGGGAAAGGGAAGTCTGGGGCCCCCTGCTTGAGCTGCTCCCCCCGCGACCCGACCCCGGATAAGCGGATGACGATGAGGAGGAGGATGAGGTAATAAAAGGTTCTGAAAGATGGCATATCCATGTAGCTTACTAATGAATAAAATGCATACAAAAAACGTTGACATATGACCCACTATGTTCTGCTCCATATTCATCCGGTTCATCTACGTCACGTTTTCTGGAAAGCCGCCATTTGCACGACCGATCTTGCCAGGTATGGCCGCCCACACCATCTGAATGTTAGAGAGAGACAGAGGCTGTTTCCCAAAGTGAAGGCTGCAGCCTTGCTAGGACGCGTCCTTGCTAGTCGCGTCCTATGGAGATGAGACTAGAGTGCTAGCTCGAGTGCTTCCTAGCGTTTGTAACGTCGGACTTTGGGAACGACTTGGTAGTGTGGAAGCGCATCCGCTTCCGCTTTTTAATACTGCGTGTCCGCTTGTAAACACATGTGCGCTTATGAATAAAACATGGCAGCAATCAAGCTGATCGATATTTATTTGACCACAACGCATTAGAATACAAACAGTTTAGAAATAAGCTGAAATCTACCAGTTCAATAGCTTTGTGCAATACCTGTTGGATAAAGAATGTAACTAATATAAATAAAGTTTTCACGTTATAAATTCTAATCGGAATTGATTGAAAATGAATACATTCTTTTATTCTTTATCTTTGCATACCGGTATTTGTTTATGTCCATTTTATATATGTGCGGATGGAAGCATATTCAATGTGTTTCAGTGTCATGGCAATCATGGAAATAATATGTTAAATATGCAAATAATGTGTGAGATCTGCAGTGATGGGCTTGTGTCACACTTCCACATTGTGCTTTGAACTCAGTAGTCGATTATATATTTGACTTCACTTTCGAAACATCACTGCGTAAGAGGAAATGAATCGTTTACCACCAGTTGTGTTTCAGTCCGTAAGCAATTGAACTGGATTTTCCGTCATATTTTCGCAGGTTGCTTGTGGTTGTGAGTTTGTAAGTACATAGCCTACGTAGACGTCTACTTGAGACTATACGTGTCACATGGTTATCATATTTGTAACTACAGACGGAATTGCAGACGGAACTATTCAAAATGAACCCTTTGGATACACTTGACGACCGCCAACTTCAAGGATTTTTCAGGCGCAGTAAGACAGAAATGTCTCGCATGGATAAACCACAATCATTCTTAAAGCAACTGCGGGACCACGAGCTCATTCCTGAGGAGAAATATAAGGTGAGACTAAAAGTATCTCGGATCAAAGAGTCATGAGTGTGAGCATAGTTACGTATTGTAACTCTAGATTCTATAGGCGCAGCCTTTTAAGGCGGTAAAAAAAATTGAAATCCCCGCCCTGCAACAGCGTGGACCTCAATGACGTCCGCGGACCTCAATGACGTCCGCAGCTTGCATATATAGGCGAGCGCAGGAGGACGTACTGCTCCCAATAAACAGCTTTTCTTCAGCTATTTAAAGGACAACGAGGCCGACACTTAAAAGGCTGTGCCTATACTCATAGAATCTGGAGTTACAATGCGTAACTATTCGTTTGGTTCACGTGACGTCACTGTAGCTTTGCACCGCCATCTTGACGACCGATCCCACCCACTCTGACCCACTGATTTCAGTGGCAACTCAGCATCAACAACAACACCTACGACCAAAATCAAACAATGAGGATGCACTCTTTTATTGGTAATAAAAAGTAATAAAAGGTTCTGAAAGATGGCATATCCATTTAGCTTACTAATGAATAAAATGCATACAAAAAACGTTGACATATGACCCACTATGTTCTGCTCCATATTCATCCGGTTCATCTACGTCACGTTTTCTGGAAAGCCTCCATTTGCACGACCGATCTTGCCAAGTATGGCCGCCCACACCATCTGAATGTTAGAGAGAGACAGAGATATTATCGATTTTAGGCTCCGATCCTTATTTGTTATCCCCAGTTCTTTTTTTGTCCATTAGTATGCTTGCCTCAAATCAATCTTCATGACATATATATTTATTTAGTCCACAACCCACCGCTGTGAAGTTAGTCTTAGGTTGGATATTCGCCGGATATTCAGTCCTGGGCCCCGTTTCCCGAAAGCAGCTTCTGTCGAGCCACGAGGGGTAGTAGCGGGCTAGTCGTCATTAGCAACATAGCCTCTTTAGCAAACCAGCTTGAAAACACAACTTTACATTGAATTTCACGCAAAGCAAGTGTAGCAGGGTTAATGCTTCCCACTTGCCATTGCCAGCGAGATCCTTGCGCTGGCTGTGGTAGTGGGAGCCTTGGTTGGAGTGCTAGAGCTCCCCCTAGCGGAATGCGGGGGTTGTATTGTACGTTGCTGCCTCCTCTCCTCAGTCTATGTATACCCCGGCTGGGAGAGGTAGGTAGTCAGAGCAGTTAAATATGAATCCACACTTTGGCGATGTATTACGGGAGTCTAATTGTACATAATACTGTATTAATACTTGGTTGCTTGTACATATATATATTGTGTTCCTTGGAATCGGTTATTACATTTAAATGGACTTTAGGCTTAGGATCGCTAGCTTGGCTACCATGTGCTTTGGTCGTAGCTACTTAGCTAGCGTGGACTTCGCCAAGAATGTGTAGGCTACTTCAGCTTGTCTTTCTCCCATGTTAGGCTGCCATTGTGAGGGTTCTCAACGAGCATTTCCCCATGTTAAATATTCCACCAGGTATGTCACCAAACGCCCATTCAAATATTAATTTGTTTAATGTGATATTTATTTCCATGTAAATGGCTAGTCTATGTATACCCCGGCTGGGAGAGGCTGCCATTGTGAGGGTTCTCAACGAGCATTTCCCCATGTTAAATATTCCACCAGAATAAACGGCTGGCTGCCAATGGTTCCATCGTGGTCTCAATCACACAACGCAACGAGAGAGTACGCAACCGCTACACAAGACCATAAATTGGTGACCGGATTAAAGCAGCAATGAAATCAAGTGTGTAAGAGGATTTAAAATCGACATTACAACCCCCAACGTGGTACAAATACAAAGAAAATACAGCTCAATCTCCATTGACTATGGGCGCAGCCATCTTCTTTGCGAGTTGTACAGCTCTGCTCGCTCTACTTTGAAAGCGACGAGATACTACGACCGAAAGGGGGCGTGCCTCAGTGAAATGCCGCAAGAAAGCTGGGAGATTTGCGACTTTACCACTTCGTACATCCAAATGGATAGCAGCATAAGAGAAGCAAAGCAGGTGAAATCATCTGAAGGATAACGAGATTCTAACATTTGCGAATAAAGTGTACAATGGAAACATTGGAAACGGAGGACATTGTTCATGTTTAATTACACAAAGTAGGGCTGGGCGATATGGCTGAAACCTGTATCACAATATAAGTGTTTCATATCGGTCGATATCGATAATTATTGATAATTTGTATGACCTACCGTAATTTTCGGTATAAGCCGCGCCTTTTTTTTCCCATTTTACGATCTTCCGGCTTATATAACGGTGCGGCTAATATTTGAATTTTATAGCTAACGGCCACTAGGGGACCTCCTAAATCTATGGATTTTACAGGTTACCGTCCAACAACTTTAACTCTATGGGCTCTATGACCAGTCCGCGCCCTCCGACCATTAAGCGGCGGGCTCCAGCGCAGCTTATATATATACACATCATTCAATTTAGCTGCTGCGGTTTATACTCCGGTGTGCCTTATAATGCGGAAAATACGGTATTTAAAATCAGGACCAGGAGAAAAACATACAATTTTATTTTATTATTATTTTTATTTTAATCTTAACCTTACTCTGGTTGTAGGCAGACAATGGAAATGAATGTAAACAACACAGCTATGGAAAACACTCAAATAAATACCATCACAATGAAAACTTAACAATTATCAATAACAAAGTGCTTAACAAAAATAAAGTGTTACAAAAACAAGTGTAAAATGTAAACATATAGAAACCTGAGACCCGAGAAGAACTAGCTATATATATTTTTTACTGCAAGTTTAGTGCAAAAAAGTTCACCCTCTGGTGAATAACTTTTTTTTTAAATATATGCTGTGTTTAGTAAACAAAGAAGAACTTCAAGAAAAACTGAGGTAGACTTAACCTTAACATCTGAACTAACATCTGAACTAACATCGGAACTAACATCTGAACTAACATCGGAACTAACATCTGAACTAACGTCTGAACTAACATCTGAACTACTAATATCACTCAAGGTTTTGTGCTAGGAACACCAGCTGGTTGACCTTCTCTGGTTTTAAAGCTGACCTGGTGCATGTAACAATGTTACCCCCAGTACTAAAAATTATTTCTGAGGGACTACTGGTGGCTGGGATGCATAAGTACTTTTTTGCCAGCTGAGACAATCTTGGGAAGTTGTGTCCATGGATCCTCCACCAGTCCAGGGGTTCAGACTCACTGTCTGCCTCAGGGCACATCAGGTACCTTTCTAGCTCACTCTCCACTTTTTGTTCTTCAGTGAGAGGCAAGTCATCTTCATCTTGACTCTGCTTTTTGAAGAAGCTCCCCAATGACTTGCGTTGCTTCTTCACTCCCAGTGGTAGAGGTGGTTCAGTGGCAGCCGCAGCTCCTCCTTCTGCACCTTGGTCTGCTGCTCCCTCAGAAGCCCCTGCCTGTGACTGGCCTTCATTCAATGCCTCAGACACTGCTCTAATTTTAATGGCCCTTACCTTCTCTGGTCTAATGTATTGGACTTTAAACCTGGGGTCCATCAAGGTAGCCATGTCAAGGAGATCGTCTGTGTCAGGGCCAGCATACTTCTCATCAAGATAGGTCATTATTTTTGTTTTCATCTCTTTTGTGAGCTGAGTGTCTTCCTCGTTTAATTTAAGCAAATTGGTGCGGAACAGGTGGAGCACAGGCTTCACGTAAGACACTGTCACATATGACTCCCCAGAAAGGGAGTCTGTGAACTCCAGGAGAGGAGTTAAGGCCGCATTCATGGACTCAAGGACCTCAATGTCCTGCCACGTTGGGATCAGGTGCCTGTTGTTTTTGTCAGCAGACAGAACGTCAATGATGGCCTTTTGTTGCTCTAGGACCCTTGCCACCATCTTTTGTCTTGAGCCCCACCTGGTTAGTGACTCTGTGATCAGCTGGTGTGTGGGAAGATTGAGACGTTGCTGTGCTTTGGAGAGCGCACTCTTTTTCTTCCATGAGTAAGAAAAGGCAGAGACCACTTTCTTGCAAACACCTACAGCCCTGTCCACTCTTTTGTCCTTTCCTGCGGCACCTGCAGAAAAAGAATGACAGCGTATATTACAGATAATAGATGAGGTTGAATCAGTCAGTAATTCAGTGTAAAGCTGCTTTCATGGATAATAATAAAAACTATATATTAATAATTATATCATCTTAAGAATAATTATATCATCTTAATGTATTGGCTAATAAAATCAATACATGAACCAACAGTTGTTAGTTGTTTGTTTACGTTCGCTGTTCAGCGCTGCGCCAATCAACAGTGACTGGCTTGCTGCCGAGCGTGAGCGTCTTGGGAATACCCGGTCAATATAATGGATATAATATGGGCACATAAGACAATCGATATTCGGTATTTGTTATGGATTTATTGTACAAATTCCCTGAAAAGATGCACGTTCCATGATGAATTGAAAAGCTCCCGTAAGGGCTGAGATGGCAGAGGACAGCTGATATGGAACGGAACAATAGCTGTTCGCTTTCACGGGGAAAAACTAAGGAACTTCAACCTACTTAGGCCTACTTATTACGTTCAAAAGCTATTCAATCTTCAACAAAATATGCAGATACTGTCAAAATCGGTTCCAGGGAGTATATAGGGATTATTAATGTTTTTTTCTGGAACGAGTATTCGAATATTCGCTTGAGTATTCGAAGCCTGAAAAATGGCATTCGGGCCAGCCCTAATGGTAATTAAACATATGGCATAAAAAACCTGCGGTTTATAGTCCAGTGAGGCTTTTATATGTACACATCATGCAATTTAGCTGCTGCGACTTATACTCCATCCGGTGCGCCTTATAGTGCTGAAAATACGGTACTCATCAATAGCTGAGTGCAAACGATGGCCAAAACACTGTAGCCGGGTCCAGTCGTTCAGTGAAGTTGCTTTCACTACATTTGCCCCACTGTCTGTGGTGATGCACACCATTTTTTCGATTATATATTTGACTTCACTTTCGAAACATCACTGCGTAAGAGGAAATGAATCGTTTACCACCAGTTGTGTTTCAGTCCGTAAGCAATTGAACTGGATTTTCCGTCATATTTTCGCAGGTTGCTTGTGGTTGTGAGTTTGTAAGTACATAGCCTACGTAGACGTCTACTTGAGACTATACGTGTCACATGGTTATCATATTTGTAACTACAGATGGAATTGCAGACGGAACTATTCAAAATGAACCCTTTGGATACACTTGACGACCGCCAACTTCAAGGATTTTTCAGGCGCAGTAAGACCGAAATGTCTTGCATGGATAAACCACAATCATTCTTAAAGCAACTGCGGGACCACAAGCTCATTCTTGAGGTGAAATTTCAGGTGAGACTAAAAGTATCTCGGATCAAAGAGTCATGAGTGTGAGCATAGTTACGTATTGTAACTCTAGATTCTATAGGCGCAGCCTTTTAAGGCGGTAAAAAAAATTGAAATCCCCGCCCTGCAACAGCGTGGACCTCAATGACGTCCGCGGACCTCAATGACGTCCGCAGCTTGCATATATAGGCGAGCGCAGGCGGACGTTCTGCTCCCAATAAACAGCTTTTCTTCAGCTATTTAAAGGACAACGAGGCCGACACTTAAAAGGCTGTGCCTATACTCATAGAATCTGGAGTTACAATGCGTAACTATTCGTTTGGTTCACGTGACGTCAGTGTAGCTTTGCACCGCCATCTTGACGACCGATCCCACCCACTCTGACTCACTGATTTCAGTGGCAACTCAGCATCAACAACAACACCTACGACCAAAATCAAACAATGAGGATGCACTCTTTTATTGGTAATAAAAGGTAATAAAAGGTTCTGAAAGATGGCATATCCATGTAGCTTACTAATGAATAAAATGCATACAAAAAACGTTGACATATGACCCACTATGTTCTGCTCCATATTCATCCGGTTCATCTACGTCACGTTTTCTGGAAAGCCGCCATTTGCACGACCGATCTTGCCAGGGCTGTTTCCCAATGTCAAGGAAGCATGCTCAACGGCCGCCCTTTTAAGGACGCTACGTCATCGAACGCCGACAAGCACTGTTCCAATGTTGAGGACACTCGAAATACGCCCCCTTTTCGGGTCCTTCGTTTTTGAGAATTCCGAGATTTTTCAAGGATGCATCGCTGCATCCTAGACGAGCCAAAACTACCCACAATCCTCTGCGTTCACTGGGCGGGTTCTTGACAATGGCAGAGAAGTACACGTTCAAACGAAGTGAAGTTATATTAGTTTTCAGAAATATTTTGTGCCGTATTGCTTTTTATAGATTCATCATGTTAATGCAAATAATCAAGCCTAAAGGCCTGTGCCACTTTTCAAACGTTTTTGCAACTTAATGATACGTTGCTATATTTTGCATGGACGTAGCTGGTGTTAAACACCACTGTCACCAATGTCAATTTACTCGCTCACAAGATTACATTATTTATGTATACCTATTTATGTTTTACGTTTTTTTTAGGGTCAGCCCAGCAAACGGAGGCTTTTGTGCGCCTTAGGGTGGCGCACAAACATTTGTTTGCCGGTGGAAGGGATAGTGCCACTATCCAATGTTGTAAAATTAATGCACAACCGATCATTTGCAATGTTTTTAATTTTTAATGAACGTATATAATTGTATTTGATATGATATACTTATGTGTTCAAAGCACTGGTAGATTGTAGGCATATATGAATGAATGAATCAGATCATGTATCCAAATAAATACACGTTTATCATCTCTTTCTTTGTTTTTTCCCCCCCTGCATAAATGTAATCAACCGTACTGTAAATGTGATGCATGAATTAAGTTCTCAGACAATTTCACTTAGTTTTATAAAAATTGAATGGATTTTCCTTTTTATAAAGACAATTCGATCAACCACAACAAAGCTTTTGTGACTTCCCCAAAGAGGCTCCAGTTGAAGGAGACATGACCACATTCATAACAGACAAAAGTCAAATAAATATCGATCAGCTTGATTGCTGCCATGTTTTATTCATAAGCGCACATGTGTTTACAAGCGGACACGCAGTATTAAAAAGCGGAAGCGGATGCGCTTCCACACTACCAAGTCGTTCCCAAAGTCCGACGTTACAAACGCTAGGAAGCACTCGAGCTAGCACTCTAGTCTCATCTCCATAGGACGCGACTAGCAAGGACGCGTCCTAGCAAGGCTGCAGCCTTCACTTTGGGAAACAGCCCAGGTATGGCCGCCCACACCATCTGAATGTTAGAGAGAGACAGAGGCTGTTTCCCAAAGTGAAGGCTGCAGCCTTGCTAGGACGCGTCCTTGCTAGTCGCGTCCTATGGAGATGAGACTAGAGTGCTAGCTCGAGTGCTTCCTAGCGTTTGTAACGTCGGACTTTGGGAACGACTTGGTAGTGTGGAAGCGCATCCGCTTCCGCTTTTTAATACTGCGTGTCCGCTTGTAAACACATGTGCGCTTATGAATAAAACATGGCAGCAATCAAGCTGATCGATATTTATTTGACCACAACGCATTAGAATACAAACAGTTTAGAAATAAGCTGAAATCTACCAGTTCAATAGCTTTGTGCAATACCTGTTGGATAAAGAATGTAACTAATATAAATAAAGTTTTCACGTTATAAATTCTAATCGGAA
Source organism: Gadus chalcogrammus (assembly GCF_026213295.1). NCBI lineage: Eukaryota > Metazoa > Chordata > Actinopteri > Gadiformes > Gadidae > Gadus > Gadus chalcogrammus. Next base: position 9,236,148 of record NC_079413.1, read on the forward strand.
TTGATTGAAAATGAATACATTCTTTTATTCTTTATCTTTGCATACCGGTATTTGTTTATGTCCATTTTATATATGTGCGGATGGAAGCATATTCAATGTGTTTCAGTGTCATGGCAATCATGGAAATAATATGTTAAATATGCAAATAATGTGTGAGATCTGCAGTGATGGGCTTGTGTCACACTTCCACATTGTGCTTTGAACTCAGTAGTCGATTATATATTTGACTTCACTTTCGAAACATCACTGCGTAAGAGGAAATGAATCGTTTACCACCAGTTGTGTTTCAGTCCGTAAGCAATTGAACTGGATTTTCCGTCATATTTTCGCAGGTTGCTTGTGGTTGTGAGTTTGTAAGTACATAGCCTACGTAGACGTCTACTTGAGACTATACGTGTCACATGGTTATCATATTTGTAACTACAGACGGAATTGCAGACGGAACTATTCAAAATGAACCCTTTGGATACACTTGACGACCGCCAACTTCAAGGATTTTTCAGGCGCAGTAAGACCGAAATGTCTTGCATGGATAAACCACAATCATTCTTAAAGCAACTGCGGGACCACAAGCTCATTCTTGAGGAGAAATTTCAGGTGAGACTAAAAGTATCTCGGATCAAAGAGTCATGAGTGTGAGCATAGTTACGTATTGTAACTCTAGATTCTATGAGTATAGGCGCAGCCTTTTAAGGCGGTAAAAAAAATTGAAATCCCCGCCCTGCAACAGCGTGGACCTCAATGACGTCCGCGGACCTCAATGACGTCCGCAGCTTGCATATATAGGCGAGCGCAGGAGGACGTACTGCTCCCAATAAACAGCTTTTCTTCAGCTATTTAAAGGACAACGAGGCCGACACTTAAAAGGCTGTGCCTATACTCATAGAATCTGGAGTTACAATGCGTAACTATTCGTTTGGTTCACGTGACGTCACTGTAGCTTTGCACCGCCATCTTGACGACCGATCCCACCCACTCTGACCCACTGATTTCAGTGGCAACTCAGCATCAACAACAACACCTACGACCAAAATCAAACAATGAGGATGCACTCTTTTATTGGTAATAAAAGGTAATAAAAGGTTCTGAAAGATGGCATATCCATGTAGCTTACTAATGAATAAAATGCATACAAAAAACGTTGACATATGACCCACTATGTTCTGCTCCATATTCATCCGGTTCATCTACGTCACGTTTTCTGGAAAGCCGCCATTTGCACGACCGATCTTGCCAGGTATGGCCGCCCACACCATCTGAATGTTAGAGAGAGACAGAGGCTGTTTCCCAAAGTGAAGGCTGCAGCCTTGCTAGGACGCGTCCTTCCTAGTCGCGTCCTATGGAGATGAGACTAGAGTGCTAGCTCGAGTGCTTCCTAGCGTTTGTAACGTCGGACTTTGGGAACGACTTGGTAGTGTGGAAGCGCATCCGCTTCCGCTTTTTAATACTGCGTGTCCGCTTGTAAACACATGTGCGCTTATGAATAAAACATGGCAGCAATCAAGCTGATCGATATTTATTTGACCACAACGCATTAGAATACAAACAGTTTAGAAATAAGCTGAAATCTACCAGTTCAATAGCTTTGTGCAATACCTGTTGGATAAAGAATGTAACTAATATAAATAAAGTTTTCACGTTATAAATTCTAATCGGAATTGATTGAAAATGAATACATTCTTTTATTCTTTATCTTTGCATACCGGTATTTGTTTATGTCCATTTTATATATGTGCGGATGGAAGCATATTCAATGTGTTTCAGTGTCTTGGCAATCATGGAAATAATATGTTAAATATGCAAATAATGTGTTAGATCTGCAGTGATGGGCTTGTGTCACACTTCCACATTGTGCTTTGAACTCAGTAGTCGATTATATTTTGACTTGCAGAATGCAAAATAGACCACAGACACCTAGTTTGCAGAGTTAGGTAGCCCCCCCCCAGACCCCTCTATACCACTGTGGTTCACACTGCATGAGTTGCATCCTGTATTTACCACCTCCTTATAGAAGATGCATATTATATTATATATTCATTCTTTTTTCAAACAAAAGTGAATGTTTCTTTTGTTTTTTTTATTGTTCATCTGATTATTTTATGCCCTCTGTTCAGAGAGCAGAAACATTTTCAGGAAGAGAAATTGTTAAATAAAATAGGTATACAAAACATACATAAATACCTATTTATGTAAACATAAATAGGTATAGATAAATAGTGTAATCTTGTGAGCGAGTAAATTGACATTGGTGACAGTGGTGTTTAACACCAGCTACGTCCATGCAAAATATAGCAACGTATCATTAAGTTGCAAAAACGTTTGAAAAGTGTCTTTAGGCTTGATTATTTGCATTAACATGATGAATCTATAAAAAGCAATTCGGCACAAAATATTTCTGAAAACTAATATAACTTCACTTCATTCGAACGTGTACTGCTCTGCCATTTTCAAGAACCCGCCCAGTGAATGCAGAGGATTGTGGGTAGTTTTGGCTCGTCTAGGATGCAGCGATGCATCCTTGAAAAATCTCGGAATTCTCCAAAACAAAGGACGCAAAAATGGCGCGGCTTTCTAGTGTCCTCAACATTGGAACAGTGCTTGTCGGCGTTCTATGACGTAGCGTCCTTAAAAGGGCGGCCGTTGAGCATGCTTCCTTGACATTGGGAAACAGCCAGAGATATTATCGATTTTAGGCTCCGATCCTTATTTGTTATCCCCAGTTATTTTTTTGTCCATTAGTATGCTTGCCTCAAATCAATCTTCATGACATATATATTTATTTAGTCCACAACCCACCGCGGCGAAGTTAGTTTTAGGTTGGATATTCGACGGATATTCAGTCCTGGGCCCCGTTTCCCGAAAGCATCTTTAGCCTAAATGGATCGCAGAGTGGGTCGTACGAGCATCGTATAGTTTTCACACCATTTCCCGAAAGCATCTTTGATAACGAACGTCTTTAAAATGCTCGTAGCTAACGAGTGCTCCAGGGTACTCGTAGGACGCTAAGAGCCTCGGTAGCCTACTATTGCCTCAGTGGCGTAACCAGCGGACATTCCTAGTATTGGATGCGTTTTATTACAACACATTTGTAATGGTGTATCACGTGCGTCTGAGCCTAATGTGGGCCATTATGTTCTTAGTTTGAGAGAGACAGTCCAGGAAATGTTTGAGCAGGCAGGGCACTTAAAATGTGTGAGAGAAAGTGGGGGGGATTTGTGCAGACTGACATAGGCTACTCATAAAACGTAGCCTAAAATAATGTAAAAATAAATAAAATAATGCAAATATTAATTATAAAAATATTTAAAAAAATGCAAAGGAGCAGGCAAAAGGCTGGGATATGGTGGGGATTGGTCACGTTGACGGGAATGTTTAGTGACATGTGGGAGGGTGGAGGGGGTTAAAAAAAAGTCTCAATCACTCTTCGACGTGCATGAAAACCAGCCGCGTAGTTATGAGGGAGGCCGTCCTCACACCGATCTTCCTCGTCGTCATCGTCCTCAATGTCCTCCGGTTCAACCAAAGCTACCCCAGCCTTAGCTGCAATGTTGTGCAACATAGCTGTCACACATATCACAGCGCATGACTTGGCCGGCGAAAACTGGAGCCCTCCGCTGGACTTGTGAAGGCATCTAAAGCGCAACTTCCACCTCCCGATCGTGCGCTCAGGATTAGGACTGATATATATGTCGGCCTAGGCTTAATCAATTGTGTTTTAATATCTTTAGCATTCATATTATTGCAATCTATTCTTTTCGTAGGCTACTCTGCGGTTGGCCTTGACGGGGAGATATTTTAACCCTTTTTAACCCCATTTTCCTCCGACATTCCTGCGTCTCCCCCTGCGTCATAGCCTGTTTCAGCACCATGTCAGTGGACAGGTACAATCCTACGTTCGTCTTGAGTGCAGCGAATGCGCGTTCACGTTAAGAGGAGTTTTGGGAAACGCTCCAAAGAAATTATCGATGGTTCGAAAGATCCACCTTTCGAACCATCTTACGAGCGAAGATCCATCGATATCGGGAAACGGGGCCCAGTTCCAGCCGCGACTTCAAGGAGATTTGCCCGGCAATAGCTGAAGGAGAACGGTTAGCACACCGCGCAGAGCCTCGCGGTGAATCGCTGGAAACTGATTTAGGGACCGTCAATAAATTACTTCACATAATATATAAATACAAAATACTTCAGTTTTTTCAATAGCTTCCATGCCATGTGACCCAGTGACTCCAAACCAGTATCCAATTGTAGAACTAAACCCTGAGAATAGGACACACCACTTTTTATGTTATTTTAGTGCTTCATCTCTATTTTATATGAATATTAATATGCAGGAATTATCATATTTCTTTCAATAGCTTCCATGCCATGTGACCCAGTGACTCCAAACCAGTATCCAATTGTAGAACTAAACCCTGAGAATAGGACACAACACTTTTTATGTTATTTTAGTGCTTCCTCTATTTTATATGAATATTAATATGCAGGAATTATCATATTTCTTTCAATAGCTTTCATGCCATGTGACCCAGTGACTCCAAACCAGTATCCAATTGTATAACTAAACCCTGAGAATAGGACACACCACTTTTTATGTTATTTTAGTGCTTCCTCTATTTTATTTTACATGAATATAACATCCCAAACGTCCACGAAAATCTGTTACCTCAATTTCATACCCCTCGATGTTAATGAAAAACTTTTCTTCCTCCCATCTCCAGGAGATGATCCGTATAAAGAGCAAGGAAGTAATGCAGGACAACGTATATGAACTTCTGAACTGGATCGAGACAGAGCGACCCTGTAACATCAGGTTGTTCTGGATCTGCGTCTTCAAGGAATTCATCATGACCCAGTACCCCACTCTGAAGCGGCTACAAGACTCTCTTCGTAAGTCTCTTCGATGGTCAGAACCCTGCTGTGGATGGGGGGGGGGGGGTGTGATTGTGCCCGGTCCGCGTACGCACCAATAGATGTCACACACGGCGGTCCATCGCGCTCCTCTTCCTCATTCAATACAGACGAGTGAAGGAAAGAGCTGCCTGTGTGTTTTTCTCATTCTTCTCCCGTTACTATTCCCTTTTTTAAGGTAATTACCATTTGCAAAACACTGTATATTTATGAACACATGTTGAAAGTTTGAATGTTATCTGGGCACTTTATCAGAACTGCCTCTTATCATTAGTAATATTTTATGTTTACAGAAATATTTTATTTATATTTTATATATTTTACATTTTATTTTATGTTACAGGTTACACTCACTGTTTACAATGGCAGGGCTTGCCATAATGCCTTTTTATGTAAATCGATTTAAATCGGAAATCTGTTTTTTTGTGAAAAAATCAGGGATTTTTTTTTTTAGGCCATATCGCCCAGCCCTACCGTGTGGACGGGGCTGAAAGACATGTTAGATGCACTTTGGGAGATACACCCGCGGATGAGCAGTGGCACGTTTACTTTAGGTGGATGTTGGAGGTTTACTTTCTCGTGGATGTTGATGGATATTGCACAGATACATCTTACTATGAAACTACTTCTTTGAGTGTAACTCCCTCTGTATCAGCAATCGGCGCAGCTTGGAAACAGATCTGTGATATCGTCTATACAGCTATTTAGAGTAATAGTTTATACACTAAATGGTCGGAGTGCTAGCTTGTGGAGATTGACATGACAGGGGCTGGTTTCCTATTCAAAGGTAACCTGTGGAAATCTATGATTACCCCAGCTGCCTTGGCCCTATATAATTCATTACTGCAGCCAGGGGGAATGCAGTATGATCCTCCTGTAGACCTGGTTGTTTGCTTTTCCGTAGCAATTTCAGCGAGCCTCAGAGTCTGACTCATTGCCTGCTACGGCTGCTAGAGCCACAGAGTAGGAGTAGGTTACCATGCCAATGACGTAGCTGATTGTCGAAATCCAACATGGCGGCGCCCCGTAACTTAAACAACACTTTCATCAAACAATTGTATCCCTTTTAGTAAGTTCAGTCATTTTTAGTAATTGTACCAATGAGAAGGCAGAAAATACATCTGTTACATCAACTAAACTTCAATTTTCAGTTCCATTCATCTTTAATGATTTGTTTGAAATCAATCTGTTCATTTCAACAACTGCGCCATACACATTCAACATCAAAATTATGTCAACTTAGGCTGATAGGCCTACATGCGCTGAAAACAGATTGCAATTTATTGTACTGTACACAGCCTGCATGACGGTGAACTAGAGTTCATTTGTAACGAGGAGTACTCGAGTACTCGATTCCTCACGCCCATCCCTAGTATATATGTGTGTATGCATCACCCATCATGATGTTGGTTCTGTTTGTCTGGTTTTTGTCCATATTTTAATTTTATTAGCACTCTGTATTTATTGTATTTATTGCATTGTCGACTCATTTCTAAGACAGGCAAAATCGAGTTTGCATATACACACACAAACAAAGTTTTCTGAAGCAAATGTATCAATTTTCTGTGCGGCGCCACTAACGCATGCCGTGGGCTAAATTGATATGTAACTTACTTGCTCCTTTTAAGTATAACATTGCTTGGGGAGTCCAATTCCTCCACTGAAAAGGGTGGAAAGTGCTTACAACTTTCTGCTAGTTAGCGATCTATCTCTTCTCTACATGTAGTTGTGTTGCGCGAATGCTGCTGTGGGAGGTAGCCTATTTGATAGATTCGCTGAAGTGTCCAATCATGTGGTGATAACAAAAAAGAAAAGCGATACCATTGGCCTGGGGCGCATACTGGCGCGACCCGAGGGCGAATTTTCTTGCGCCAATGAATAGCTGTCTCTGCTTGATAGACAGCAAAAAGTTAGCGAGCGCCCTCTATTGACCCACCGCCACTGTTATTGACTGAAATGATGTGTTTCATTCAGTCAGGTTTGTCGCTTTGCTATAAAGTACCACTTTAAGAGAAAGACGGTGGTACATTATTATGTATCATTGAATTTATCATATTTTTTCACCCTGAATAATATGAATTAATATGGTTTTTGTTATAATCCTGAGCCTAGGCTCTCTGCCGAACGGGGAAAATGCGGAGATCTGGACGTTGGATAAGTACAGGCACCAGCTGCCTGTTACCTGTGGTGACAAGCAGGGGACGCTCGACCGCGACAAACTGGAAAAAGGTGAGCCGGTAACAGCCTGATTAGGGGCTGGAATGTGTGATCATTTTATTCCTGTTCCAAGGGTTTAGTTTATACAAAGTTGTGTACAGAAACACAGCAATGGAATTAATGTTTTCTTATTTATGTGAAGGAACTAGTCTTGAAGTTTTCAGTGTGGTGTTTGAGTTAATGAACTAATAAGACTACAAAATGAGCCATAAAGGAGTAAAAGACTGTTTTCCTCCTTGGTTTAGGGGATTCATGAGTCAGCTTTCTGTATTATTAACATTAAAGATTAATTATTATGGTTTTCATTGGAAATGTTGAAAATCAAACCAGGTATTGCATTTGAAAATAAATAAATCTATAACATTAAAAAATGAAAAGACATTGGTTACACTGGAAACAGTAACCAACTGGAGGAAAGGGAAAAACCAAACAAGATGGGGTTCTTATTTGTCTCTTCAGGTTAAACAGAGTGGGCTTGAGCAGAGATTTAAACGCAGTTTACAGGGGTTTGAAAAACAAAGAAATTAGGGATGCACCGAATATTCGGCCACCGAACAAGTTCGAACGAAAATGGCCCAAAACGTAATGTTCGGTTTTGTGCGAAGGAGTAAAAAGTAAAAAGGTACATTGTTCTTAAATACTTGCTATAATGTCTGCTGGAATGTTAGAAAACGTTCAGTATTAAATAAATATTTTCTAATCGATTTTTTTTTATAGAAAAGCAAGACAAAAAAGTTTATAAAGGACATTTAATTGTTAGATTTATGCAATGGTGAAAAATTAAAGCAAAATGAATGAAAAACATTAAAAGACACATTCGGTATTCGGCTTCGGCCTTCGGCCAACTGTTTCAGTATATTCGGTTTCGGTTTCGGCCAAGAATTTTCATTTCGGTGCATCCCTAAAAGAAATGCAAAGTTAAGTTCTAGTTTATTTTTTAAACCTATTTTCCACCTTCAAGCAGTTTTTACCTTATGACTGTCTCTGTGGTTTCAGGGGAGCCGTGCATCCGGAGCAACAACGAGTGGTACACACCCATGGAGTTTGAGAAGCTGGGCGGCAAGGAGAGCTCAAAGAACTGGAAGCAGAGTATCCATTTCCAGGGCCTCCCGTTAAAAGCGCTATTGGAGGTATTTAAAAGGAAAGCCAAACCCTAAAACAAATGATTGTAGGGGACGAAGGACCCTCTAGTCTTGTGCCACGTTATTAATTGATGGCAGACTTGGTCCAGTCAAGCACACATTTAAGAGCTTTCTCCTCCCACACACTCAATGTAAAGTGGGCTGTGATGGCTTTGGCCCACCACAAACCCAGCCTCAACCTGCTTTGGTTCTGCTGTGTATTATACATCACCACAATGATAATGTTGAGATATCTGATGTACCACATGGAGGATTTGTTTAGTGCCCCCAGTTGTCAAATGTTGGTATTATGTATTCGACATTTATGTCCTGCTTAAAACCGTACTGCAGGGAAAACCATAAAGGAGTAGAAGCCTACCCCAAAACTAAAATTATTACTATTTCATGCAAAAAATTGTTAAATCTATCAGATTACAGAAGTGATGTTAAGTATATGGATCTCGAAATCTTGACAAAAAAAGGATAATTAATCTAATAATAATGTATTAAAATACTAATTCATATATGGACTCAGGACTCAAGTAAAAAGTGAAGACACCTATGCCTGAACAGCAATAAAGCCACCCCTAATTAAAAAAAAAAGTGTCTGTGAGACGGCATGTTTCACAATTTTACATTTACGTTTACATTTAGGGCATTTAGCAGACACTTTTATCCGAAGCGACTTGCTATAAGTACATTTGTCATAAGAAGTGAAACAATATATCGCTGTCAGTACAGTAAAGATGTTCAAAGAGCCAAGTGCAAGTACTAACAATCGCTAGGCTAACCCGCTCCCCGTGTACAGCAATGCTAGCAGCTATTGCAGATGTTACACAATTAAGTACTATGAATAAGTGCGTACAATAAGTGCGTACAATAAGTGCGTACATTAAGTGCCAGGACGTACAACATACAATGGTGGCCGGAAGGGGCTGGGTAGCTATGCAGAGTCGAGGTGAACTCTGAACAGGTGAGTTTTGAGTCTTTTGCGGAAGCTGGTGAGCGACTCTGCGATCCTGACATCGGCAGGGAGCTCGTTCCACCACTGAGGTACCAAAACAGAGAAAAGTTGTGACTTTGTTGATCGACATTTGCTTGACGGTACCAAACGTCCAGCTGAGGTAGTTGAGCGGAGGGATCGAGCTGGGATGTGTGGCTTTACCAATGCTTGGAGGTAGGCAGGGGCAGTTCCAATCGACTGCGAAGAGCTTGATAGGAAGGGTGACAGTGACAGCGTGGAGTTCAAATGCAGATCCTTCCCCAGAAGTGTTCTAGGGGAAGGACCTGGTAGGACTAAATCGGCGAGACGAGGAGTCCGGTCCCTCCTCCTCGCCCTGATGGTCTTGGGGTGTGTGAGAATGAGTAGACGGTGGAGAGGGCAGCAGGAGTAGCAGAGTTCTCTGGAGTGATCCAAGTCTGTCAAGGCCAGGAAGTGGAGGGTCATGAAGGACGCGTAGGCCGAAATGGCGTCTGCCTTCTTGACCGCTGATTGGCAGTTCCAGAGTCCTCCCATCACTTCAATGTCAGTGTAGGCAAGGGTCGGTGGATGGCACAGATTGGATGGGTTGCTGTGCTGAGCAGAGGATCTATGGTGGCGTCGTCTATGAGTGGAAGTCCTGACGATGAGTAAAGTACGACACATAGCTACAATAGGGTGTAATAGCTAGCCTTTAAATGCACAAGGTAGCTCAGGCAGCTGTAGCTCCGCCCACCATGCAAGCCTATTGTTGTCACCTTGTGACTGAAACTAGTCTCAACGACCTCTTACTAAAAAACAACGACGGCAGCCAAAACTAACACAGCGGCAATAGGGTTAAAGTTAGTAAAACCAATTGTAATGCTAAACACTAGAGTTCTTAGTTTCAAGACGCACCTACAGCCAGATATGACACAACCTTCTTAAAGATCCCATGCCATGCTATTTTATGGATGCTTTAATATAGGTATTAGTGGGCCACAAACACAGTATTCAAAGACGTTCCTATTAACAAGGAAGTGTACAACACTTGCGTTACAGTCCTGGAGCTCTACATCTAAATAATATCATATAATACATAGATATCTATATCAAATAATACATATTATCACGGCCAAAAGCTGTGTGCACCTCCAGACGATATAATGACTCACGAAGGACTTCGTCAGGTTCTCCGACGTCTTTGGTTCTTCCACTTCCACATCAATCTGTAGTAGACAGTAGGGCTGCACAATATGTCGAATTTTTATCGCGATGACGATATTGGCGTCCCACGATGACACGTAGTGTTCCCGCGATATTTTCGCGATATTTTTTTTAAATTTAATTTCTTTCTTTTTTTTTTTATTTACATTTTAAATAATGCGTCCTCAAAAAAAAGACAACGAAAAAAGAAACGAGCCCCGCCCATGCAGTAAACGCTCTACCTCCGCTGCAAAGCCAACCAAGCGCTCCCTGTACACCTGTCTGCGACTGCGTGGGTCCGGCGCGAAGCGTGAAAACAGGGGGAGGGGGGGGGGGGGGGGGGGCGTGGCCTGGCGGCAATTTGCCGCTGAGCACAGTGTGTGGCTCCTACCACAAAGGGGTGGTAGAAATTCGAAAGATTTATTTTTCAATGAATAATCGTGGTAAATAATCGTGATATCAATATTGATCAAAATAATCGTGATAATCATTTTGGCAATAATCGTGCAGACCTAGTAGACAGGACCGCGCGCTGCCTGCTGCCGGCGCGAGGCACCACCGCCCGGCTGCCCGCTGTCGGGCGGTGGTGCTTCGCGGCGGCGGTGCCTCGCGGCAACCGGCGGCAGGCGGCAACCGGCGGCAGGCGGCATGTCGCAGTTAATGTACTTCGATGTCGTTCTGCCATTGCATTCAAAATTCTGTAACTAGCCTGTTACTACGAACTTAGCAACTACCGTACACATATTAGCATTTAGCACTAGCTCAATCACGACTCCTTCAGAATTTCTGTGGGTGGTTACGAACCAACCAAGTGGGCAGGGCCATGAATAATAATTTGACAACGCTACGTAGCAGTGTCACCTTATCCAGATTGGCTAATTTCTTCTGCCTTTTTCCTTTCATTGGCTATTGCATACAGCAGACAAACTGCATAGATTTCAAATTTACCACAGGTCACAAACTTATTCTGACCTATGATATTTAACAAACAATAGGAAAAATGTGATTTTAATGGCATGGGCTCTTTAAAGACAAATATAAATGTAACTTTTGGTTGTGGGCAGGGACAAGGTCAAACAGGGTGTTAGAGGCAAGAGAGTTGGGTGTAAGGTTTGAAAGTTCATGCCTGCATGAGCAAACTACGAGTGATCAATCACTTTGGCTCTGTTTAAAATATCTAGATTCTACAACCGTGTTTGAATCTAGATTTAATAACTTATCTGTTAACACAAAAGGCTAAACACACTCACAATCAGCCCAGCCTGTTTAGACATAGGGGAGCTTATATCCTATATGAGGAACCTTTTTCCAGTAGCTTAATGTGTGTGTGTGTGTGTGTGTGTGTGTGTGTGTGTGTGTGTGTGTGTGTGTGTGTGTGTGTGTGTGTGTGTGTGTGTGTGTGTGTGTGTGTGTGTGTGTGTGTGTGTGTGTGTGTGTTGTGCAACCCCATTGCAGCACGGACTCCTGACATGCCCGGGATATAATAAGAGCAAGGTAACTTTCAATAAATCAATTATTGATTAATCCAAATAAATCAAAAATTATTTGGATTGCTGGTTTGAGTTTTCTCAGGATTAATGCTGGCTGTTTGTCCTCCTTCTGCTCGTTTTTTCTCATGTCTAGGCTAAGAAATCAACGCTCCCCTGCAGCTCAAACACCGGTTTGTTGCGGTTATTCTGCTTCATTTATTTGACATTTTACTTGTAAAGTTTAGGTATTTTTACCGCATTTATCTCTTAAGTGACTGAACAGGTGAGGCTGAGAACAGTCAAAGCATGCAATCAATATGACCAGAGATGATAATGAATTGGTCTTCAAATTAAAATCAAACCCCCTCAAAGAGGGGGCATGTTATCCACATAGTTACGACCCATGCCAATTTAAATGGCCAATTCCATTGAGCGGTGCGGTTAGCCAGTGATATGTTACTCGTTCATATTTTGGGCGAACGTGAACTGAACGTACTGTATTAAGTGTCTCCGTGTGGTTCATTTGCAGTTGCGGTGCTGTCAGCTTACTGTTACATTAAACTGTAATCAGAAAACGCGGTTATATGCTATAGACTAGGGGTGGGAATCTCTTGGCACCTCACGATTCGATTCCGATTATGAGATCAACGATTCGATTCTGAAGCGATTATCGATGCATCTCGATGCATCTCGATGCAACAATTCTTTTTATGTACATTTCCATTTGTGATTTTCAAAAATGTATATATACATCTGGGTTTGCTACTCAGTTTGCTAATCACTTCCTACTTTTGTGATGATCATTAAAGACATCAACAGATGAATTAACTTATCTAATACTTCATAAGAGAGAACGCTTTTGTCACAAATATGACTCTATGAACAATTCAATGATCAATGCAGCTTGCGTTATAATAACACAATATGGAAGCATGCAAAAAATAGGTTTCAGTTTTATTTTATTTCTAATCTTTTCTATGTCATTAAAGGAAAAGCTGCTCTTGAATTAGAAGCAGTTCCTGTGTCTGGCTGTGAGTTTGCGCGCATGCTATACGTAGGCTGAATCGCAATCGTGTCAAGACAAATCAGATTGGCCAATACACACTGAAGATAAATTCAATAATTTCAAAAATTACAAAAATTATCCCTCTCTGACGAACATAATGTTGCAGCAGGCAAAAAATAATAATAATCTGATTATTAATTTATCTGCATCGAGACAGAATCGTTCTAGCGAGAATCGCGATGCATCGAAGAATCGATAATTTTTCCCACCCCTACAAAAGACCCTATAGTATCTGGTATAAAGGCTGGGACGAATTTCAAATTGTAAATATGTACAATCCATTACATTAGCTCTCTGGCTCATAGCTCAGCGGACTAGAATACCTCCTAGAATCATTGCTTGTTGGCCGGAAACGGAAAGGGGGCTGTTTACGTTTGGTTGTAGTCTTTTCGCTCGGTTCTCCGTCTTAACAGTAGGGCTAGAAACGAGCAAAAAGACTACAACCAAACGTGAACACCCCCCCTTTACGTTTCCGGCCAACGAGCAATGAGTCTTCCAACAGAAATCCATGGGATTTACAAAATGCGCTAAATGTGCAATAAAACACGATAGAAACTGTATTTCGCTACGATACTTGATTCAACCACTCTATTTCATCCTAGACAAACCAGAAAGGGGGCTCAATGTTCAAAATAAAAAAAATAATAGCTCACAGCAACATATTGAAAAAAAGAACGGATGGAAATATAATAAAAAATATAGAACAAATAATTTGCAATGCATTGATGAATTGAATTTATAAGTCAAGGAAAGGGGGAAAAATACAATGTTTTGCAGGTGGCGTCACGATTAAGGGGCACCAGCGGCATGGTTTGTGTGGACTTCTGCAGCTCTGCCTGGGCATTGGTTGACTGCGGCATCCTAGAGAAAGCTGAGCTTTTCAGGAAACTTATTGTATACCGGTACAGTGTGTTGGATAGTGAAGCTCCATCGGAGCATCGATTTATTTAATACCCGTGTCCGAAGGTTAGGCTTCCCGGACCGATATAGTATAACGCTACGGTGTGGCGCATGTCAATTGAAAAACAGGTCATTATAACACTCATACAAAACGACGGCACTAAAGAAGTGTCACAATGTTGCCCTGGGCCGTAACCAAGGCGATAACATGCCCCTCTCCTAGAACTCTCAACATAAAACACATTTTTCAAGACCTCAAAGTTTTAGATTTCCCGGTGAAATAGTGAGTTCAATGGTTCTTTAAACTGTAATGTTATTTTTAAGTTCTCGTATCGGTACTCTGTATATATCTGCGAATACCCAAATGTAAGAACTTTTAATGGTCAGAGCAAAAGTGGAATCGGTGGATCCCTAAATATGCTAAAGGGCTGTACTCTTCTTAAAGTTTTCTTATTTTTTTTAAGAGTGCTTCCAAGAAAATTTAGAACTAAATGGCTTTGCGTTTCTCACTGTTCTAGGCTCCTTCCCACTTCCTGATGAGGAGAGCAGTGGCGAACATGCAAGGGAAGGACTCTCGGAAGACAAGTCCATGGGGAAAGAGAGAGGGGGGAGAGATAAACTTCGGAGTTTCTGTGACCGGGACGAGCAGCAGGGACACTCTTCTTCTCAGGCTTCTCCAAGGAAGAGGAAGCCAACCTTCGGTATACTGTCCTTCACCACCAGGGGTGCTATGCCTGGTTGATGTTGTGAAATAACTTATTAAGTCAAGTCCCTGTTTGTATAGCCCTAATATACTGCCTTGAGAAAACCGACAGATATAAAAATGTAGAACTATATCGAAAAGTAGTACTGTAAATCGATCTTAACCCCAATTGTAGAGGGGCGAGGAACAACTTGCAGTGGGAATTAAGAATGGGATGTTCGTGGCATAAACCTAGCACCAATGAAGTTTAACTACAAATAGGCCTACGTTATTATGGGGCAGTATATTAGGAACACAAATTGCGAACTGTACTTTACAGTACAATTATGGTGCTTTGATTTATATTTTTTGGTGTTCAAACAATTGTGCATGGTGTTTGGGTTGAGGGAGGGATTAAGTACGAAAGAGATCACCTGCTGATCAGTGTTCATTGCAAATAGGAATATATACCCTGATTCTCTGATCATAATGTCATTAAAGGGGTAGTTCGGAATTTTGGACGTAGGGCCTGATTCACCAGTGAGCATTGGTATTCTATATCACTGGAGACCGTTTTCAACACATTTCATACAGTCCTTCTAGTTGCAGAGTTCGCTCGTGCTAGGCTAGCGCACGTCAACGGGCAATGCTAGCCTGCTATTAAAAACAGTCTTACCCACTCCACAGTACACCCGAGGTAAATCAATTATAGCGACAGACTATAAATCGAAATGTCTGTTTATAGAATAATGTTAGAAATAAAACCAACCTTGCATTGCATTGCATTTTGAGGGAATTGCGGGGTCTCAGCAGCAGTGTTTATATTCCTGTACGTAGGCTACGGCAGCAGCGGACTGATACCTAGGTTACCTGCCGCTGTCATTGCTGCAAACGCAGAGTACAGTGAACGAAGGAATTCTATAAGCATATTCAATTAACAAGATATGCCCACGTTTGGAGGAGTTAGCGATGCATCTGCTTTTGAAGACGATTATGAGGAATTTGTTGTATCCAACGAACCGTACATGTACGAGCCAGTGTTTTGATGTCCAAGCCAGCAGCAACAAGCCACAGTTGAGTCCTTTCTGGATCTCGCACTGGAAATTGGTGGAAACTTTGTGGTGCCCATCCGTACCGTTTATTTCTACAATTTCTAAAAGCACACTGAACCATCATGTTGCCTAGTCGTTCAATTGCGCTTCTGTCCCACACTTCTCTGTTTACGTTCTTCTGTCGTGATTCGGTTACAAACCTAACCAGCGCATAGTAAAATTCCGCTTCTGCTGAGAAAGTAGTCCCTCGATGATTCATGCGATGCAAGGTTAGTTTTATTTCTAAAATTATTCTATCAACACAGACATTTAAATCTATAGTCTGGCGTTATAATTGATTTACCTCGGGTGTACTGTGGAGTGGTTAAGACTGTTTTTAATAGCAGGCTATCATTGCCCGTTGCCGTGCGCTAGCCTAGCACGAGCGAACTCTGCAACTAGAACAGGGGTTCTCAAAGTTTTGACAACTGAGGGCCAATTTAGGAACCCAAAATTTGACTGAGGGCCGCCAAAGGAAAAAAAAAATTGCGGGAAACGCCGCCAGCATCCCAGTGGTCAAAAAAAACGTTGCACCGTGGACCTCTGGGAGTGAGGTCAAGTGAGGTCTAAATCACGAAACTGAGGTTCAACCTTTCAAAGTAATGTAAAGTCGGATTAAAACTTACAAATGTAAAAGGATTTAATTGAAAGCTAGAGAGAATCGACTTTTCTCTTTATAATCATTTATTTTTCTTTAAATTAATATTGACACAATAATAAAAAAATAAAGTTTTTCTTTTATTATTATTATTTTTTTTATCTAACTTGCATAATTATTTATGTCATTGCGGGCTGCCAGGAATGATTCCACGGGCCGCCATTGGCCCGCGGGCCGCACTTTGAGAACCAATGAACCAGAAGGACTGAATGAAATGTGTTGAAAACTGTCTCCAGTGATATAGAATACCAATGCTCACTTGGGAATCAGGCCCTATGTCCAAAATTCCGAACTACCCCGTTAATTTAGAGTAGACATTGTCCCCCACTGTCCTTTGTGTGTGTGAATAGGTGAGAGTGAGGCCACATGTTATAAAGAAACAACCACCGTCTCAGCCCTAATGTTGGAATCTGCAGTCCTTCTGTGATATGGCAGAACAAGTTATGCCTCATTAGGGAGATATATATTAGGGGATTTCTACAGTGGCTAGTCTAAAGGGAATATTGACACTTTACCGTTTACTACTGCTAGCCGAGTTCTAGGTTATTATGCGCTTACAGATCCCTGTCTCCAGCAACATGATTGGTCGAAACCAACACAGGGAAAAAAGCGAAACCCTTTAATCCAGATATACATCCAGTGAGGCTAGTCCAGACGGAGTGGCTTGCACATTTGTTTTAAAAGTTCAAGCCTACACATATGTACTTTAGGTGTACTTTGGGTAAACTTTGAGTAAGCAGTCCAGAAATCCATAACCAGAACCAAGGTATTTTTGACCATTCACAACATGGTGTTCAAGAAAATAAATCCTCTCTGAAACATAAACGAGGCAGGCATTGTGATGCATTGCTTAATACCGTGTCCTGATTGGTTGAAATACCTTGAATCCGGTATTAGGTATAGTTCAAGCCACTCGCCTCTCTTGAGTTATTGACTGAAATTATGTATTTCATTCAGCCAGGGTTGTCTCTTTGATATAAAGTACCAGAAAGACAGTGGTACATTATAATGTATCATTGAATTAATCTTCACCCTGAATATATTAATATGGTTTGTGTTATATTCCTGAGCCTAGGCTCTCTGCCGAAGGGGGAAAATGTGGAGATCTGGACGTTGGATAAGTACAGGCACCAGCTGCCTGTTACCTGTGGTGACGAGCGGGGGACGCTCTACCGCGACAAACTGGCAAAAGGTGAGCCGGTAATAGCCTGATTAGAGGCTGGAATCGGTGATCAATTTATTCCTTTTGAGTTTATACAAAGTTGTGTACAGAAACACAGCAACGGAATTTATGTTTTGTTATTTATGTGAAGGAATTGGTAATGACGTTTTCAGTTTGGCGTTTGAGGTAATGAACTAATAAGACTACAAAATGAGCCATAAAGGAGTAAAAGCCTGATTTACTCCTTGGTTTAGGGGATTCATGATTAAACTTTCTGGATTATTGTTAACATTAAAGATGAATTATTATGGTTTTCATTGGAAATGTTGAAAATCAAACCAGGTATTGCATTTGAAAATAAATAAATACATACAATTTAAAATTTAAAAGACATTGGTTACACTGGAAACAGTAACCAACTGGAGGAAAGGGAAAAACCAAACAAGATGGGGTTTTATTTGTCTCTTCAGGTTAAACAGAGTGGGCTTGACCAGAGATTTAGTTTATTTTTTAAACCTATTTTCCTCCTTCCTTACCTTATGACTGTCTCTGTGGTTTCAGGAGAGCCGTGCATCCTGAGGAACAATGTGTGGTACACACCCCGCGCGTTTCAGAAGCTTAGCGGCAAGGGCAGCCGTAGTAACTGGAAGAAGAGTATCCGTTGCAACGACACCACGTTAAAAAAGCTATTGAAGGTATTTAAAAGGAGAACCAAACCCTAAAAACAATTATTATAGGGGACGAACTGAAGGACCCGCTAGTCATTAGCCGCGTTATCAATTGATGGCAGACTTGGTCCAGTCAAGCAGACATCCACAGATTTAACAGCTTTCACCTCCCACACACTCAAGGTAAAGTGGGCTGTGATGGCTTTGGCCCACCACAAACCCAGCCTCAACCTGCTTTGGTTCTGCTGTGTATTATACATCACCACAATGATAATGTTGAGATATCTGAGGTACCACATGGAGGATTTGTTTAGTGCCCCCTGTTGTCAAATGTTGGTATTATGTATCTGACATCTATATGTCCTGCTTATAATCTTACTGCAGGGAAAACCATAAAGGAGTAGAACCCTACCCCAAAACTAAAACTATTACCACTTCATGCAAAAAATCGTTAAATCTATCAGATGACAGAAGTGATGTTAGGAATATCTATATCTTAGGATCTCTAAATCTTGACATTAATGCATAAAGTTTTCAAAACATAGGATAATTCATATAATAAATATATAATATAATATTAAAATACTAATTTATGTATGGAATCACGACTCGAGTAGAAAGTGCAGACACCTATGCCTGAACAGTAATAAAGCCACCACTTAAAAAGGTGTCTGTGAGACGGCATGTTTCACAATTTTGGTTGTGGGCAGGGACAAGGTCAAACAGGGTGTTAGGGGCACGAGAGTTGGGTGTAAGGTTTGAAAGTTCATGCCTGCATGAGCAAACTACTAGTGATCAATCACTTTGGTTCTGTTTAAAATATCTAAATTCTACAACCGTGTTTGAATCTAGATTTAATAACTTATCTGTTAACACAAAAGGCTAAACACACTCACAATCAGCCCAGCCTGTTTAGACATAGGGGAGTTTATATCCTAATATGAGGAACCTTTTTCCAGTAGCTTAATGTGTGTGTGTGTGTGTGTGTGTGTGTGTGTGTGTGTGTTGTGCAACCCCGTTGCAGGACGGACACCTTACATGCCCGGGATATAATAAGAGCAAGGTAACTTTCCATAAATCAATTATTGATTAATCCAAAAAAATCAAAAATTATTTGGATTGCTGGTTTGTGTTTTCTCAGGATTCATGCTTGGCTGTTTGTCCTCCTTCTGCTCGTTTGTTCTCATGTCTAGGCTAAGAAATCAACGCTCCCCTGCAGCTCAAACACCGGTTTGTTGCGGTTATTCTATTTCATTTATTTGACATTTTACTTGTAAAGTTTAGGTATTTTTACCGCATTTTCTCTTGAGTGAATCAACAGGTGAGGCTGAGCACAGTTAAAGCATGCAATCAATATGACCAGATATGATAATGAATTGGTCTTCAAATTAAAATCAAACATTTGCATGACCTTTTTTTCTATTGTCAGTTTCAGCTATCCCTGAAAGCGAAGAAGAGATGGAGGAAGAGGAGGGGGAGGAGGAGGAGCTGCAGGCCAACCCGGATGAGGAGGAGGTCAGCGTGGAGGATGAAGTGGAACTGCAGGGGAATGATTGCTCTACGCAGCGCTCCGATACAGGTACATGAGACAGTGCCACATATGGACACATTAAAATGTATTACCACTATTGTAGTATTCATTTATATGATAAGGATTATTAGCTATTACAGGCTAAAATCCAATATCTGAATTTTAAGCCTTCAGATGTGTTTTAAGGAGTTTTTGGAAAGAGGGGGCATGTTATCCACATGGTTACGACCCATGCCAATTTAAATGGCCAATTCCAATGAGCGGTGCGGTTAGCCAGTGACATGTTACTCGTTCATATTTTGGGCGAACGTGAACTGAACGTACTGTATTACTGCCTGATGAACGTTACTGTGAACTCGTTCATTCTGGTGTCTGAACGGCACACTCACTCAGTTTAACTTCGTTCATAATTATTTGTCTATCAACACGGCGGATGCGCACGCAGAATGATCGCAAAAAGAAGATTTGTTTGACCGGTTGCCAGTATTATCTCCGTGTGGTTCATTTGCAGTTGCGGTGTTGTCAGCTTACTGTTACATTAAACTGTAATCAGAAAACGCGGTTATATGCTATAGACTAGGGTTGGAAATCTCTTGGCACTTCACGATTCGATTCCGATTATGAGATCAACGATTCGATTCTGAAGCGATTCTCGATGCATCTCGATGCAACAATTCTTTTTATGTACATTTCCATGCGTGATTTTCAAAAACATATATATACATCTGGGTTTGCTACTCAGTTTGCTAATCACTTCCTACTTTTGTGATGATCATTGAAGACATCAACAGATGACTTAACTTATCTCATATTTCATAAGAGAGAACGCTTTTGTCACAAATATGACTTTATATGAACAATGCAATAATCAATGCAGCTTGCATTTTAACACGGTATCGAAGAAATGCAAAAAATAGGTTTCAGTTTTATTTTATTTATAATCTTTCTTTTCTATTTCATTAAAGGAAAAGCTGCTCTTGAATTAGAAGGAGTTCCTGTGTCTGGCTGTGAGTTTGAGCGCATGCTATGCGTAGGCTGAATCGCAATCGTGTCAAGACAAATCAGATTGGCCAATACTCAGTGAAGATAAATTCAATAATTTTAAAATTTCAAAAATTATCCCTCTCTGACGAACATAATGTTGCAGCAGGCAAAAAAAAATTATAATCTGATTATTAATTTATCTGCATCGAGACAGAATCGTTCTAGCGAGAATCGCGATGCATCAAAGAATCGATTATTTTTCCCACCCCTACTATAGACCCTATAGTATCTGGTATAAAGGCTGGGACGAATTTCAAATTATAAATATGTACAATCCATTACATTAGCTCTCTGGCTCGATCAGCGGACTAGAATACCTCCTAGAATCATTGCTTGTTGGCCGGAAACGGAAAGGGGGGCTGTTTACGTTTGGTTGTAGTCTTTTCGCTCGGTTCTCCGTCTTAACAGTAGGGCTAGAACCGAGCAAAAAGACTACAACCAAACGTGAACACCCCCCCTTTCCATTTCCGGCCAACGAGCAATGAGTCTTCCAAAATAAATCAATGGGATTTACAAAATGCGCTAAATGTGCAATAAAACACGATGGAAACTGTATTTCGCTACGATACTTGATTCAACCACTCTATTTCATCCTAGACAAACCAGAAAGGGGGCTCAATGTTCAAAATAAAAAAAATAATAGCTCACAGCAACATATTGAAAAAAAGAACGGATGAAAATATAATAAAAAATATAATCGATTTAAAAGAAAATCTGAATCGAAATTGAATCGAGAACAAATAATTTGCAATGCATTGATGAATCTATATTTTTACCCAGCCCTAACACACACAGTAGCGTTATGCTGTATGTGTCCGGGAAGCCTTATCTTCAGATATGAATACATTGCTGCTCAGATGGAGCTTCACCAGCCACACACATCGTGTCATTCTGCTATGAGTGTCTGAAAAGCCCAACTTTCTTGCGACAACACAGTCAACCGCTTCCCAGACAGAGCTCCACAAATCCACACACAGCGCGCCGCCGGAGCCCCTTCATCGTGACATCAGACTACCTCGGAAAAAGTAGTCTGACGTTGAATATTTTGCTTTTTTCCAGTAACAGTGATAAAATTACATTGATTATTATGTTGATGATCATATAAGACAAACAACCACGTTTAAAACAAAGTGGTTTCGAGTTCACTGGCTCTTTAGATACGATTATGACAGGTTTTAAAAATGCATTGGAACCAATAACCAGTAATGCCAGTAAAACGCTTCAATCAGGTTAGAATTTATCAGAGCACATCCAGCGTCATGTGCCCCAAAACAGTGTGTTGCAGGGCCTAGTGGCGTCTCCTCTCGTCCAAAAAATGGATACATGTTTGCGTTAACATTAATTTCATCTACTATGGCTAAGTGCAACTTTAACAGCTCTGTACCTTGTGCAAGAAAACGCTCAAATTAGGAACTTTCGGTATAACGGCATTAGAGTCGCATGGGAAGTCAGAAAAAAATAAAACCGCTGTTAAAAGCCATCGGCAAACTCTAACTCTAATGGTTCACAAACGGTTGTATGTGGCAGACACAAGCATATTTACCTAAATGAGGCATAGCTCACGTCAGCATATTCGGCGAAATTCCACAAACCTAACTTTGGTTTGTATCTATCGTATCTCCTAATTGTAAACAGATATGTCTTATAGAGTACTACATTATAGGCACCTATAACACGCGATTATATGAATCACGCTCTCTGATATATTATGTGACTCACTGTATGTGGCTAATCAGTTAGATTAACCACCATATGCAGACATTTTATGTCTGGGATCTATGTTTTTGTTGAATGTAGCATTGCATATTATACTCTTACGTACACACAGTTCTGTGTAGTCTTGTAATTTTGAATGCAAATACATTTATTTACTTTGCAAGTAATTATGGTACTTTGATTTTCCTTCATATCCTTTATACTTTTTTGCAAGTATGTAGATTAAATAAGTCTTAAATTGCATTCATAAGTCTTCAACAGGTCTTAAATTTATCTTGTTGAGACCTGCAGCAACCCTATACTAGAATTAGCATTTTGAGCAATGGAATTATTAGCATTGTTGACTTAATTATTCATTCAAATGTTGTATGTGTATATATATATATCCAGACCAAGGAGCTAATCTGGAGGAAGTGACAGACGAGAGGCCCAGGGTCGGCCAGAATGAGTTCAGAGTGATATGTGGAGCTCTGAGTGGGATGCTGCACAAGAGCCGCTTTGCCTCAGGTATAAGGGTCTATCTGTCTACCTATTCCTGACTGCCAATTGTCTTCCTGGACCAAAATATAGCTAATTTAATGAACTTAGATGAACTTATTTAAAAAAGACATGGCAAATGCATACACATCGATTATGATCATGGCATGAAGAACAGCATTTGTTAAATGTTGCGTGGCATTATGAACGCTGTAGGAAAGTGAGGGGAGTTATGGTCTGGTCAGGCGTAGTCGGATGGCTGAAGGTCCTCTTTCTCCAGGGAGGTGTGGGAACAGTATTCGGACGGAGGACCGTTGGATGAGTCCAGTGGAGTTCGTGGAGCAGGGTTCAGCAATGCCTAACGCCCTCTGGAGGAGGGACATCCAATGGGAAGGACAGCCGCTCAGCAGTCTCATTGAGGTAACACACTTTCTGTGTGTGCGTGAATGATACTAATGTGAACTCACAACCACAGTTATGCCATTTTTTTTTTTTGCTGATTTGGAATGTGGTCCCATATGTCGTCATAAAGGATCTAAGCTCCTCCCGTTTCTCTGCCTTGCCCGCCCAGAGAATTTGGCCCGCCAATGAGACACGACCGTGCGAGCGCCACATGTGTGTGTGTGTGATTACACACACTGTAACGCAAGTGTTTGCTGTTGGTGTTATGGCGCATAACACGCCGGTTCTTTGACGTATCTTGTGTTTCCACAACAAGACTGCAGTTTGGGTTATCTCAGCCATGGTTGCGAAGGAATTGGGGGAAAGGAACTTTGGCTTTGACTCCCTGAAGTACATGAACCACGACATGGAGGAGAAAGGGATTGTTGGCCGCAAATGTCTCCCGCTTGAGCCCCGCTTCCCGCTGCCGAGGGACCGCGGTGGTGCCTAAGCGCTGACCGCTGCCGAGGCGGCGAGGCTCTGGCGGGAGACAACCGCTGTCAATAATCGCGGGCAAAAATCCCTTTGTTCTCCATGTCGTGGTTCAGTCTACTTCAGATTGATGTGGACGTGGAAGAACCAGAGATGTCGGAGAACCCGACGCGGTCGTTTGAGATTCATAATATCGTCTGGAGGCTAACACAGCTTTGGCCGTGATAATATTATATGACATAGATATCTATGTATAATATGATATTATTTAGATATAGAGCTCCAGGACTCCCGTGTGTTCTAGAATACCTACAGAACACGGCTAAAAGGCTGTGTGCGCCTCGCCGTTGCGATACATCCAATGTAAACCGAGCGCATGGTACCGTGGCTGCAAGCTGCTCAGGGTCACACCCCAACCTTCTTCTTGACCCGCCTCTCTCCTCCTCATTTGCGTTTAAGCTACAGACACCGAAACGTTGCATTTGGGGAAAGCTCAATGTGCGACTGGCTCGTAGTGGCTGTAATTCTGCACCATGGCTGAATTTCGGGAACGTCTTCAAATACTGTGTTTGGGGCCTACTAATATCTATATTAAAGCATCCATAAAGTAGCATGCCATGGGACCTTTAAGACCTCGATATGCGCTTGCGTGAGTGTCTGTGTCTGTGTGTGCATGTGTAACATTTGAATACCCATCCGATCATCTGCCTTGTGAAGGCCCCTTCTTTATTAAAGAACTACAACAAGTTTTTTGATTAAACCATATTTTATTTTGTTGCAATGCACTAACTATTGCTCTGCAGTACCCTTTAGTATCCCAGTTAACGTAAAAATATAATGACGGAACAATACAAAAAATACTAACCAATTCTTAAAGCTTTCGTTCCTTAATGTAGAATACAGCAAAATTGCAACAACTTTTTATGTAGTTGTTCCTATATCGATTTTTCCCAGCCCTATGTAAGTGTGTGTGTTTGTGTGTGTACAGCAAAATATATAAAATATGGAATAGGTGTGGGTTTATGTGAGAGTTCACATTAGTATCATTCATACCCTTTACATACTTCTGAGAGCGTGTGTTCTTGATCCTTCCAGAGGAAGATGTTGCACTTACACCCTGAGCAGTGTGACTGTCCACTGTGCCATCCAGACCCCAAAGTCCTGGTGAGTCCCTCTGTCTGTTGGAGATAGTTGCAAGTTGCAACATGTTTGATTGGTCAAAGAAAAGATCCTAAACAGCTGGGAAGGCTGTTCAGGACTACTTATCATACCATTACTTCTATTTATCATGCAAAATACTAATATTATTCTATTTCCGCTCATTTAAATGCTACTTATCATACTTATATTACTACTTATACGTTTTCAAACCAATACTTCTATGTATCTTACTAGTACTACTTCTACTATTTATCAGACAAATGCTACTACTTGTAAGTTATCATACCAATGCTACTATGTATCAGACTAGTACTAATTCTACTACTAATACTTAAAATACTAATAAGGTATCATAGCAATATTACTATGATTCATACTACTTATACTACTACTTATAAGGAATCATTCCGATACTATTATGCATTATACACGTATTACTTCTGTTAGGCTTACTTATCATCCTTATACTACTACTAAACTAATGCTAATCATACTACTAGACATAGGTTCAAACTATATCACTTACCACTGTGTGTGTGTGCAGGAGGAACAGAAGAACGATGATTATTGCTTTGTGTGTGGGAGACTGGGTGACCTGGTGATGTGTGACCACTGTCCACGCTCCTTCCACCAAAAGTGTCACCTGCCCCAGCTGGACCCCTCTATAGTGGAGTGAGCACTCTCACACACACACACACACACACACACACACACACACACACACACACACACACACACACACACACACACACACACACACACACACACACACACACACACACACACACACGCATCAGTTACACACACACTCAAGGACAACAAGCTAAGATATCACTGTTCATACGATGGGGTGCAAGCACACACACAACATATGCATGTGCACACCAACCCACAGCCAAACACACACACAGGGACACCTAGGTACACATCTGGTATTTACACAAACACACAAAAGCACACCGACGCACAGACTGACACATATACACAGGCACACAAACACATTGCCTCCCCCAAAAAGTAAAACATCCTAACCTTGTGTGTGTGTATGTTTGCCTGTGTGTTTTTGTGTGTGAGAAAAGGGACGACAGTAAATGGATGTGTACGTTCTGCATCTGGAATATGAATGAGTATCTCCCTCGAATGACGTACGAAGAGACCCTCATGCATCCTGTCTCCAAGCACATGCTGGTAACCACCCTGGTCCTTTTTACCTCTCTTGCTAGCTATCATTCTAGCTCACACACTAGCTTCCATGCTAACTCTCTTCTAGCTCCCATGCTAACTCTTCACACTAAGGGCCCTATTTTAACGGTCTGAAACGCAAGTGAGAAGCGCCAAGCGCAAGTAGCTTTGTGGGCGGTTCTACTGTGATGTCGCTAGATTACCGGCGCGAAAAATGACTCTTGCGCCCGGCGCATATCTAAAAAGGGTTGGTCTGAAGTAGCTTAATTACCCGTAGGTGTGGTTTGGGCGTAACGTGCAACAAACAAATGAGAGTGCCAGCTCCCATCCCCTTTAAGAGCCATGAGCGCATATGAATCTGACGAGTGATATTTTGACAGCGCGGCTGCAGTCTCCGATGAGACAGATGCACATGAATTTCAAACTGCGAATGGCTCAGTTTATGGCCAAATAATATGGCCTAATTCACACATGGAATAAGGTTTTCTTCCACAACTTCAGAAATACCGAGTCCTCAAATAAATCTCGGCAAAGAAAACGATTATGATATAACATATGATATGCGGTAACTGTGGTTCTATTTAATGATATACCCAATACATTATAAACATTGATTCTTATCAGTATTGTATGCATTATTGTTATCGATTTGTGTTCCTAATATGCATGTGTCCCCCCGTTAATATAAATTGTCATGGACTGTGTTATGTGTTACGTGTTTAGTTTGCATGTGTTTAAACAGATGGAAGCACACATGCATGCGCGTGTGTGTGTTATAGGGATGGGCAAAATGATTCTTTTCCGGGAACTAGTTCTTTCAGTTCAGTTCACTATAACGATTTGTTTGTTTGATTCGTTCGTTTTGATTCGTTCGTTACGTCAAATTACGTCATTTGGTGTCTGCCCCCCCCCGCGAGACGGCCGTGAGCATAATTTAAACAATTTCTAGGATCTAACCCCCGTGGTAATCGAGAAGACATACTATTTAATGTAACCAAACGTCCCACCAATACTTATACCACTTGCTTACTCTCTATATTTCATTCATGGTTTTACATTTATAATTTTATTTTACTTGACATTTAATTCTTCATTATTCAGGCATTACAGAACTTTCATGGTCATGAATACAAAATACGAACTGCAGTTTAATTTCTTTGTTTGTTCTTAAATTGACGTAGAATGGAGCAAAGACTCCTGGGATTGGGAAATGCGTTTATCCAATAAACAGATGGAGGTCAAGTCTATTTTCGAAAAAATGTAGGGGGATATATGAGTGGCCCCACGTCGAATGGTATGACCCAAGATACGTCAGACAGAGAAAGCGCGCATATTCGACGGTACCGCCTTGTCATTGGTTTACCCAGGTGCCATTGAAACACCATTGCTACCTCTCATTGGCTGAATCTTTGAGAACGTTGTAGACTCAATCAATATATAAGTCGCGGGGAGACGAAGCTCTGTTCGTTTGTATATTTTATTTACGTGAGCATATGTTTGGTTTATGTTAAAAAAAAAGAATCAAAGAACCAGTTCTTCTTGTTTTGGGGAACCAGTTCTTGTCGTTCACGTTCGGGATTCGTTCGTTGTAACGAATCAGTCGCGACCGACACATCCCTAGTGTGTTACACATACACACACGTGCGCCCGCATTCATTCATTCTTTTTAACACTCACTCGCGGTAAAGCAATGTTTTCTCACGATCAAATACCCATCAATCCTAAAAGTTATGGGCATGTACACGATGTCTGTGTCAAGAAAATATGTGTTTGCTGTACGGTGTTTGCAGATCCATTGATTTAAAAGTACAACTTATTACCGCTGTATCAGCTGTTCTTTCCCAAATAATTTACCAAGAATGTGTGGCTGGGTAGATGAGAGAAGCAAAGTGTATGCGCGAGGTGCACATGCAACATTATGCATGCGCCCTTAAAATAGCATCTGAAGAACGCGCCATTGACTTTAAACCAGGTATTTCCTGGTTTGTGGCGCAAGTGGTTTCTGAAACGTCAAAATAGCACCAGGGAACGTTTGCGCCAGAACACGCCTCCTCCTTTCGCCCAGCCGCCACGTGGGGCGCAAGATCATTCCCTAACTTACCGACGCGTGGTGCAGGAGGGAAAAGAACGCTCTGCGCCAGTTAGAAACTAGCAATGACACATGCGCCAGTGATTAAGTCAATTGCGCCAGATGCAAGATAGGGCCCTAAGTCCTAGAATATCAAGTGCTAGCTCTTCAGCTAGATCGTCCTAATAGCGCTCCCTGCTAGTGTAGCCTATTTTTTAGCTGTGACACAACTCATGGTAATATTGCATTCTCGACATAGCAACATGTACACTATTCATATCGTAACTTGTAACATAAAAGCTGTCGTTGTACCCTAACAGCAGTGCCACTACCTGCTCCTGTCTCTCTACAATGCAGACAAGGATCACATTTTTGCAAAAGACCCATGCATCCATGTAAGCATCACTGTTTTCAACATTATTCTCTATTGTGTATGTATGTGATCTCGCTCGGTCTCTCTGTCCCTCCCTCCCTCCCTCCCTCCCTCCCTCCCTCCCTCCCTCCCTCCCTCGCTGCTTCCATCTCTCCCTCTCTCCCTCCTTAACTCTCTAGCAGACAGATATAAACATACTGAGAAGAAACATACTGGCAATTGTACGACCAAATCAGAAAGTTTTTCAGTTTCTCTCTTGCTCTCACTTTATCTCCCCCCCTCCCTCACTTCAGGTGAGGGGATACAGCTCTCAAATCGTGACTCCTATGTGGCTGGACAAGATCACAGAGCAGCTCCTAGACCAGCAGTACACCATCGGAATGTTATTAACCGATATCCAACTCATTTTCTCCAACTGTGATAAATTTAACCAGGTTAGTGAGTAGGACTCCTCCCTCCCGGCTCACAAATAATGCTGCGTTCGAGATGCATCGTACACCACCCGCCCAAAAGTTGCTCTTTTGACGTAATTTCCTGGCTCGTAGCACTTATAGCGTTCCCGTTTCTCTTTGTGGGCAATTGGGGAAGAACAGTCGTTGGCTATTCATTGTCATTGTTAGCTACATTAGCCTCTTAAGCAAACCAGTCGTACGGTTAACCTCGCTGAACTTGGTGGACTCTCAGGACTTTGAGTGGGACAGGTTATATTACGACCAAAGGGGGCGTGCCTCTTTGAAAAGTCGCAAGAAAGGTGGGAGATTTTCCACTTTGCAACTCGGGCAGGTGGTGTACGATGCATCCCGAACGCGGCATTACCACCGGCCGTGCGAGTTAGATATGTAAGCTAGTTTATTTTGTTTTTTTTCATTAGTTATTTTTACCATGCATGTTTAAGGTATTTGGTAATGTTTAATAGATTTGTTGTTGTTTTTTCAGAATACACCAGAGTTCCGAGACATGGGAATCAAACTGAAAGAGTTCTATGAACAAGAGGAGGAAAAGGTTTTTCGCAGGCAGTAGCAGAGAAATGCAACGTGCTGATGGACCTTGGACATGCTAGAATTAAATGCGTGGATTCGTCACTGTGGTGCGTTTAGCATGTTGAGGATCAAGGCAGTTTAGAAATAAGAATGGGTACTTGTCTGTGTGAAAGGCACAACATTCCTTACTTTAACATTCAATAACTTTTTTATCATATTCTGGCCTTTGATGTATAAAATGAGGGCTGTCAAATGTTATCAAATGGAATGACACATTATCATTCAAACAAAATGTACTTAATAAATAAAAACTAGACCAAGTGATCTTGAGGGAGTTTTATTGACTTACTCATTGTAGGTTTAATATGAAACTTATGGACGCAACAAATTTGAGAATTGTAAACGGGCAGTTACCATACAATTGTAAACCAACAGTTACTACACGTGTAGTTCAATTCAAATAAGTAGCGCCACAGATCTGGGAATTGTAAGCAAAAATCAAAGCCATAGTATACATATAACTAATGGAAATTCTCAACCTCTCAGGATGAAGATATTTAGTCAACATCGACTTAATATAGTATGATAATATACCAGGATAATTGTGAGGACATTCCATTGGTAGGATGGGGATGCTAAATGTGATACCATAGAATGAATTGGCTTCTAGAAGGAGACCCTTACAGTTATACATTGTTTCACTTACAAAAAGGATGTGTTGGAAACAACATATTCTTAACGCATCCATGTGTTTAGTTAAGGACAACACATCTTGTGTTATTGTTACGTTAAACGAATACAATTTAGTTAATGTGTTGATGTTTGAACACTAGTGTGTTAAAGTTAACACATTTGTGTAAATTTGGTTATGGTTACTTATTCTAATCGTTACTTATTATTAGTCAATATCAATAATATGATTACTTTCTTTAACCTTTATTTAACCAGGAAAGTCCCATTGAGATTAAAAAACTATTTTTCAAGGGAGTCCTGGCCAAGAGGCATCAAAAAAAGGCAGCAAAAGTTACACAGTTACAACATACAGACAGCAATTAAAATGATAAACAGTTACAAGTAAAGGAGGTCGTCTCAAGTGCACTCAGCCTGGATCTAAAAGCATTCAATGAAATCAGTTCAGTTATTTTCCATACTTTTTGCAGCATTTTCCATGTAGAAGGAGCAGAGTAGATGAAAGGCCAAACCATAAGAATCAACACTTCTCCATGTGTTTAGATTACAGATGTAGGAGGGTAGTAGCACAAGCATGGCCTCGTAAGTAAAAGTGCACCAGTGTCCCAGCCTCCTGGTGGACAAAGAAGGCCATCCTACTCGAGAATACAATTCACAATGATGGGTCAGGGCTCCACAGTTAGCAATAAACCTCAGAGAAGCATGATAAACGGCATCAATCTTACTTAAGATGTGGCAGGTTCATTTTTTTCGGCGTTATGCTTCGGGCCCTAGCTAAAAACTCCACAGGCCCAGACTCCGGGGCTACAGCTGGATGCTGAATACAATCAATGCTGGACTTCGAAACCTTTAACCTTTAGTATGTTTTTAATGATGACCATAGTGGCTATTGTGGGTCTTTTTGCTTTTATGTGTTATATTTCAGTGACTGTCCATGTGAGTGTTGGTCAGTAAATGTTTTGTGATTATGCTGACTAACTAAAAAGATAACTAACTCAATGTGGCTAGTGCGTGAGGAAGTTCTAGCAGTGTTGCCAGATTGGGCAGTGAGGCCCAAGTTAACTTATAACTATAATAAGTTAGAAGTTACTACCACACACACACACACACACGTAATGGTTATAAATATGTGTTGCATTCAAATGTTTAGAAATGATTAATGCAGTAAATAAGTGAAAAATGCTTCAAAATGCAAAAACGGACATTTCACTCTTATCTGTTACCCATTGCTCCGCCCTTTTCAAGTATGTTGGTAAAATATGTTTTTGTTTATTCCCATGTTTATCTAAAAAGTGCATCATTCTTTATTTGCTACAACATTATTCTGAAGAGCTAAATTAGGAAAGTTGTTGCAGTGTTCAATCTATACATGGTCTGTTTGTTCCTAACTTTTGTTTTGCCTCGTTCAGCCTGTAGGGGAATAGCGTGCTTGAAGTCTCCTCGGCCATTACAACTTTGGACTTCAACTACCAATACTGCGTCCTCGTTGTTCTTTCTAGTGTCAACCACGACGTAGAGGGAGACTTTTTATTGCCCTACTGAATAATAAAATACCTTTAACCTTTTAAAACGTACAACCCCATAGCAGTAAGAGAAAGCTACCAATTCCCCCCCACACACACACACGCACACACACACACACACACACACACACACACACACACACACACACACACACACACACACACACACACACACACACACACACACACACACACACACACACACACACACACACAAAGATCCACTCAACAAAAACCGAAGACACAAACACACACGCGTCTGTCTGATCAAACCATAGCTCACATCCTTGGCAGGGAGCCATAGCCATGTAAATATATACTGCTGTGTGTGTGTGTGTGTGTGTGTGTGTGTGTGTGTGTGTGTGTGTGTGTGTGTGTGTGTGTGTGTGTGTGTGTGTGTGTGTGTGTGTGTGTGTGTGTGTGTGTGTGTGCCATCTGGCATACCGGGCATCGTCCCGGTGGGCCGTTGACCCAATGTGGGCCGGGCCGGTCCGGTCCGCTATGTTTTCTTTTTTCCTCTCTCTCTAAATTCCCTCCAATTGGGCCGGCTACAGAGAGCTAGCAGTGTGTGGCCAGCATCGATGCATATTATTGGTCTATGTTTGTCATTGTCAATCAATCATGGGCTGACTGGCTCAGATGCCGCTTTCACACCAAAAAGAACCGAGAGCCAGTTCCGGGCTGGTGCTAGGGCCAGTTCCAAACTGGTTCCTATGGAAAGCCAAGAAGGCCACAATCCGGACCTAGATTGGCGCGGTAAAAGTGCAAAACCGTACGGTTTCCGTACGGTTTGGCAAGAATTCCGTACGGAATCCGTACGGTTAGGGTTAGGGTTAGGGTTAGGGTTAGGAATACGTACGGAATACGTATACGTACGGAATACGTACGTATACGCATTTTAAAAACACCTGTAATCAGCGTGACTATGACTTTCCGAGCGGATCATGGGGGGCTCTTCAATCATTTATTTTTCAGGATTTTCTCCCGTCATCCTCGAGTTTATTGCAAACATCTGGAGATAAGTCGGTTTAATTAAATACTCAAGTGAAATACAAGTGTACCTCCAAATTGCACTTATTGTACAGTACTTCGGTAAGGGCATTTACAATCCATCACTAAAGTTTTAATAGAATATTCTGATTCAGCGGATTTAAAATGTATTTGTATAATCTTCACAAATCTTGCAGCAATGCAATGTTAATATATCATCATGGGAAATTAGTATTCTGATTCAGCACATTTACTATTTATTTGTATAATCTTCACAACTCACAGCAATGAAATGTTAATTTATCATCATGGGAAATAGCATATAAACAAGCTTCATAAAAATTCATTTCTAAGCAGTAGGCCTACTACATATTTCTCAACGTAAGCATCATGACCATAAGCTATCCCAACGTTTTCGCACCTTTCACACAGTAGGGCAGCATTAGTCATACATGATTAACAACACATCAAATAAACTTTATTGAGGGATAACAGTGAATAAAACATCTGCGTCTTGGGTAAAGATGGGCTATGCTTAATGTGAGGAGCAGAGCCCGATTGGAAGGAAGCCCATTCAGGACGAAGTTTACCCGGAGAAGGCAGCTTCCAGGCAGATGAAGATGGGGGGGGCTCTACTTCTTATTACCACAACAGGAACAGAACGCAGCCAAGCCAATGAATTCAGCCAAGTCACTGAGAAGTCTGTCTTTAACATTTGGAAAATACAGTTCAACCATGCAGGACTTTTCTAATTCCCCATTGTACTTTACAGAGATAGAGCACTTTGTTGCAGTCAGACATTTGTTTTTGTTTACCTTTAACATAGTGAGGCTGGAACACAATAGTTTGACCTGGCTTGATGGAAAGCCCACTCACCACGTCAAGGTGCAGGTCATGAAAAAAGGTGTGTGTGTGTGTGTGTAATTCCCTATGCAGTGCTGTATTTACAGGTATGCCTAGGTTCACAAGTCAAATAGTAAATATTTTTTTACTTCTTATTACCACAACAGGAACAGAACGCAGCCATTCAGCCAAGTCACTGTATACATACATAAATACTGTATACATACATAAATACAGTTCAACCATGTAGGACTTTTCTAATTCCCCACTGTACTTTACAGAGATAGAGCACTTTGTTGCAGTCAGACATTTGTTTTTGTTTAACTTTAACATAGTGAGGCTGGAACGACAACTTTAGCCAATGCGCTCCTATTGCTTTACCAGTGTGCTTAATGTGTGTGTGTGTGTGTGTGTGTGTGTGTGTGTGTGTGTGTGTGTGTGTGTGTGTGTGTGTGTGTGTGTGTGTGTGTGTGTGTGTGTGTGTGTGTGTGTGTGTGTGTGTTTGTGTGTGTGTCTGCGTGTTGTCATGTAGGCTATAGATATAGATCGATTGTCTTGGCTTGCTTGCATCCATGAAATATTGTTATGTTATGGCAGAGCTGGCTACTGCATATCGCGAACAACCTGGGGATGAGGGCATCCCCGAATAATGATGGGTATTTCGCACACTGCCATCTCAATATATAGCCTAACATATACAAATATATCACTGTACTAGACACAAATATATTTTCCACTAGCTAGTGGTGGTCATTACATTGTAGTGAAACTAGTAAAGACAACACAGCCTTATGTTACGGCGAAACATGGAGGCACTGCAGCTCTAGTTTCGACAATGCGTTACTTAAGTCTGGTCTTTCTCTTCACTGATTGGTTAGACAGCCTTCAAATTTAGTGGTCAAGCAAAGAAGGGGAGGGGCTCGTTCTGCATACCTAATAGCCGGAGTG
The DNA here is from genome assembly GCF_026213295.1 of Gadus chalcogrammus. Lineage (NCBI taxonomy): Eukaryota > Metazoa > Chordata > Actinopteri > Gadiformes > Gadidae > Gadus > Gadus chalcogrammus. Next base: position 9,270,653 of record NC_079413.1, read on the forward strand.
AATAACTAATAGCCGGAGTGAATGACTAATAGCCGCGGCTATTAGTCATTCAAAACCGTACGGAAACCGTACGGATTCCGTACGGAATTCTTGCCAAACCGTACGGAAACCGTACGGAATCCGTACGGAATCCGTACGGATTCCGTACGGTTTTGCACTTTTACCGCGCCAATCTAGGTCCGGATTGTGGCCTTCTTGGCTTTCCATAGAAAACGCCCGGGTGGTGCTGAAAATTGGCGACTTAAAGGCTAGATTCCACCGGAGGCGTACGCGCCGCGGGACGGCTGCGCCGCGGTCACGCTGCTGATCGCTTCGACTATAATCAATGAGACCATTTCCACCGGGCGCGCCGCGGAACGTTTCAGCAGCGTCCCAGGAGCGGCGTGCCGCGCCGCGGCGCTATCTTTCCGTCCAATTCTATTTTTGCCGCGAGCCGCTGCTAAACTGCGTCAATTTCGACAGAGCAGGTCGAGCCGGGCAGGAAGTGAAAAGGAAAAGCCGTAGAGCATCCGGTCAATTTTCTAAATAAAACACAATACTCAGCTCATGTAACTTCACATCAACATTATTACGTCATGACCGGTGGCACCAGGTCAGCAGTCAATCAATGAAAGGGTCTCAGAGGGTCGGCAACATGGACGACGAGAGACTCATTGTCGAAGTTCAGCAACATGAAGTCATTTATGTACCAAATCATCATTTTTATAAGGAAAATGTCAGAAAGGACAAAGCGTGGCATTTAATTGCAATAGTTTTGGGAGTGGAAGGTGAGTACATTAGGCTTAGGATTATCGCGTGATCTCGTGATCTCGCGTGAATACAGCTGGCTCGCAAGGCAGCGCTACGCTGCCGTTACGCGCCCGGTAGGAATGGACGCAGGGCAGAGGACGCGGCGCAGCCGTTCCGCGGCGCGTACGCGTCCTGTGGAATCCCGGTGTAGTGTCAACATTGCGCAGACATCTGAAGTCATTGGGACTGTTCAGGAGAAAAGCCCAGTCGGACCTGATAAATTGCCGACGAACCGCTCTAGCCGAGCCTTCTCTCGGAGGGACGCTAAAGTGTGTTGCATAGCGACCGTCGTGCATTTTGAAGGCAGCCAGGAGGGATTACTTTTTTGTATTCTTTAATAAAACGCTACTTTGACTTTCTTGTTGTTTTTTAATGTAGTGTGTCTATGACTTTCGTTTTGCCATAATAGTAACCGTTGTATAAAAGCAATAGATCACTTCAGTCAGTGGTATGTGCTCATTATACCACTGTGAAGGTTTTTTTTTTAAAAATATAACAACTGACAGGGTTTGCCTTAACTATGTATTTTAGTATTTTAAATTTGAATACATTAATTATGTGACATACTGTCACAGCCAATATTAAAACAAAATCTAATGTGGGCAGTGGGACAAAAATTATATTTCCCCACAAAAACAATATTTTATTGATTTGTATAAAAACAATTTAGCTCATTAATTTGAAAAGAGCTTGAGGTAAGACGTTTTCTGAACAATAATGCATAGTATAAAGTTAAACACATAATGCACTGCTGTATTCAACTTTTAAGAGCCTCAATGTCAGGGGCCAGCCACATGCCCTTTAAACCACCATGACAACAACATTTCCACTTCTGGGTTCCACTGAACAATTAACGCGTCAATATTCGAGGGGCTTTGGCACATCAAATGATGGACAAGCATCCCGTACTGGTTCAACTGCTCCTGCAGGAAGAGAGCCACTTGTAGCAGGTCCAACTGGGCTTTTCTCCTGAACAGTCCCAATGACTTCAGATGTCTGCGCAATGTTGACATACTTATATTAATGCCCTCCTCACTTTTAAGGAACATCCATATTTCCCTATGCCTCAACCCGAGCAGGAAATAAAGTACGCTAGCGTCGGATAGCGTCATCTTTGCCGGCCAATGACTTCAGATGTCTGCGCAATGTTGACATACTTATATTAATGCCCTCCTCACTTTTAAGGAACATCAATATTTCCCATTGCCTCAACCCGAGCAGGAGATTAAATACGATAGCGTCGGATAGCGTCATCTTTGCCGGACTGCAGCTAACCAGCAACGTTATTTATGAACGAGAGGTGTGATCCTTTTCTCGTAAACGAGTTCCTTATGTCGTAAATATGATATCTTATCTCGTAATTACGAGATACTTATCTCATAATTACGAGATCCGTATCTCGTAATTACGAGATACGAATCTCGTAATTACGAGATATGGATCTCGTAATTATGAGATCCTTATCTCGTAATTACGAGATATTATCTCGTAATTACGAGATCCTGAGTGTGCTAACGGCTACATTAGCTGTGAAACTTTTTTTTATTTGGTGAATGCTCAGCGCCACCTTAAGATTAAGCTAATCAAGAGCATATTTTTAAATGAGCGGTTCGGGTGCATTATATTTATATAAGGCCTAATATTTGAGGTCCGAGTTGCGGTCATTTATGTACCAGCGCACCACTGCTACATACAGATCACTTCCGCGATTTAGAAAAGTACTAGACACGCCTCTGACTACAAGTTACGCCTCCGACTACATGTTACGCCTCCTAGTGCAAGTTACGCCTCCTCCGACTACAAGTTACGCCTCCTACTACAAGTTACGCCTCCGTCTTGCAGGACGCAGACGGACCCAACTCGTCTCCTCGGCCATCTTTGGACTTCAACTACCAATGCTGCGTCCTCGTTGTTCTTTCTAGTGTCAACAACGACGTAGAGGGAGACTTTGCATTGCCCTACTGAATAATAAAATACTTTTAACCTTTTAAAACGTACACCACCATAGCAGTAAGAGAAAGCTACCAATTCCAACACACACACACACACACACACACACACACACACACACACACACACACACACGTCACACACGCACACGCACACGCACACACACACACACACACACACACACACACACACACACACACACACACAAAGATCCACTCAACAAAAACCGAAAACACAAACACACACGCGTCTGTCCGATCAAACCATAGCTCACATCCTTGGCAGGGAGCAATAGCCATGTAAATATTTACTACTGTGTGTGTGTGTGTGTGTGTGTGTGTGTGTGTGTGTGTGTGTGTGTGTGTGTGTGTGTGTGTGTGTGTGTGTGTGTGTGTAGCCTACGCAAGGGTTCCCCCTAGCTGCTTCTGAATAAATCACACCTCAAAGTTTCACTTTCGAAACATCACAGCGTGCGTAAGAGGAAATGAATCGTTTACCACCAGTTGTGTTTTCAGTCTGTAAGCAATTTAACTGGATTTTCCGTCATATTTTCGCAGGTTGCTTGTTGTTCTGAGTTTGTAAGTACATAGCCTACGTAGACGTCTACTTGAGACTAATACGTGTCACATGGTTATCATATTTGTAATGTTACGTATTTTAAGAATCTAAGCTACCCACACATAGACCGAAATGAAGCAGGACCAAACATATAAGCCGTAATTACTATACATAGCCACAAGGGGAACAGGACCTTACTGAAGGCTGCAATAACAGCTCCATCCACAGAGGGCAGCACCAGACAGGTAAGGAGGCCGAGGGTAATAGTCACCCCGGCTCCTCCCACTACTTCCGGGCTTGTGGATCCATACCATAACAGACGGTTGGAGCCAGAGCAAGCCAGAACTCTCTCGGCAGCGATTAGACACAGGGTTAGGTCTATTTTTCAGCTAGGAGAATACTCTCGCACGTGCTAAGGCACATCTTCAATCTCTCTTTACTTCAGAGCATCAGTTTACCATACCGAAAATACTTTATACAAATAAAGTCTCTTTAAAGCTATTCCTTTGGATTCGACCCCTCTTTCCTTGAACAACTCTGCAATTGGTGACCCTGACGTTCTTGGAAAGATCCGGACCGAGACTGGCGACCGCGAGGCCGTTCGGAAAGCAGCACAAGCTACTTACAGGCGCCACAACAAAGGTAAACAGAACCTGTTGTCAATGACTAAACTCTGTATAGTTAGATTAGTAACATTAGGTGAATAGCTTGTACTGCGTCCGTCAGGCTGCGGAGACGTGTAATCTCGGACTGGTTTAAATTCATACAGCCGGTTACAAACGGCCTAGAATAAGCTAACAGATTGAAATTAAATAACGAGCTCACGAAGTATAAGGGCTAGGAGTGTGTTTTATATGGGTTTGTAGATAGACTGTATCCAATCCTGATTAGATCTAAATGTTTGTACCAACGTGGGAGACGTATTACCTGTGGTTAAGTGTTATTTATTTGGTGATAAGCTTCGAGTTCAGCCGGGCCACCATAAGGTATATTTATTACCGACCAAAGACTTCCAAACTCTAGATCGGTGGGGGGAGGAAAGGTCAGGTTTTTAACGTTAATCTAGCTTAATTGCATATTAGACCGAAGGCTAGGCCTTTGTTTGACCTGGAGTTAGAATGGGATTCATTCCTCTCGGCCCAGTTCATGAGAAAATCAAATGTGCAATTTCGCATAGTGTAAAACGCAGCCGTAGAGGTAATTATACACTCGGGCAGTTTTAACCCAATTGCTGTGAGTGCCTCGCTAACCCGCCGTGGAAGCAGATTTACCGCAATCTCAATATTCCTATAGAGATCCATGAAGGCGTTTGACCAATAATCAGGGTCAAATTGCTTATACTTTGCTTCTTCCGCGAGTCTTGAGTGAAACTACGAGTGTACGGTTTAAAGAGACGGCGCGTCTTCATGACGTCGGTTTCTTTTGTTATCAACCCTCACCAGTAGTCACTGCCTTTGGTGAAAACCGGCGCCATCTTGCGCTATGTAGGGGGCCAAAGGCTAGAGCCCACACTCTCTCCTTCTCTTTTTCTCTCTTTCTCTCTCTCCTCCCCCCCCCCCCCTCTCTCTCCCCCCCCCCCCCCCCCCCCTCTCCCCATCCCCTTGTTTACCTGGGCGCTCCTGGCTGTTTGATAAGGCAATGGTAGCCTGCACAAAGGGACCCCCGGTGTGCTCTGTCTGTCTGTCTGTCTGTCTGTCTGTCTGTCTGTCTGTCTGTCTGTCTGTCTGTCTGTCTGTCTGTCTGTCTGTCTGTCTGTCTGTCTGTCTGTCTGTCTGTCTGTCTGTCTGTCTGTCTGTCTGTCTGTCTGTCTGTCTGTCTGTCTCTAGAAATATGTTCTCTCTCCATAAAAATATTCCCTTAAAAATCCATCTGTTTCAAATGATAACAATGTTTTGGCAGTTACTTATTCAGCAAATGGGTATAATTGTCACATTTCACTAGTCAATAGCTGGAAGTATTATATTGTATATTTCATTCCAATATTTCAGGTATTTAGTTAGATTTTGATTTAAATATCAATATCTAGTTCATAACTACAGTTTCCGCACGCTCATTAAGTGCCCTCATCCTCATCCTCTACGAATCGATAAATCCATAGCAATAAGTTGAAAACCATCAGTAAAGCAATAGTTTCTGACGCATAATATTTTGGCTATAATTTTGTAACTAATAGAATTCAACATCTATAGGAGAACAATATTTATGTATACATGTGATAAATCTGTAAATCCACTTTGTTTGTACAGACATATTGCTTTTGGGCAACCAGGAAGGTTGTTCCACAGTTTCAATATGGAATATTGAAAAGTAATTAACGTTGTACAATCTTGTAACTCCCAATTCCTCGCTCTTTCTCTCTGTCTGCCTGCCTGTCTAAAGATAGGCCCTCCCTCACCCCTTAAATTCCTTCCCCATCCTTTAGTCCCTATCTCCCACCCCCCCTCATAAAGACCCCCCCTCATAAAGACCCCCCCCCCCCCTCTTCCCCAGAGAATAGAATGAACCCCCACCCTTCCCACATCACCTCTCTCTATCTCTCTCTCTCTGTCGCTATTTTTAACAATGATAACTTCTATTTGTAGTTCCCCTTATCATCCAAGGATCTCATAGGGCTATCTGTGTACATATAAATGTACACAAAGCGCAGAAACAGAGTGCATTAAGAACACAAATTGTGGTTAAGTGGTAGCCTTATGCCATAAGGTACCACAGTTTTCAGCCGGACAGATAGAACTCAGAGAAGTTTCTGTAGTCGGCTGATACGTATGTAGTATGCACCGCAGCCATATTTGTAGTTCTTGGTAGTGCCCCCTACTCGTTAACACGAGTTTATTCCCAATTACATCTCAACATCTCCAAATGTACCACAAGTATATAACTATTATAAGTCCCAACTAGACGACCCCCAGCTTTCCAAGTAGCCGATCTCTTGCATTTGTACTAAATTTGTTCTCTTTTCTCGTCAGGCCTTGGCAACCCGAGCAGTAATGGATGCCTGACATTCATCATTTTTAATCGTTAACATTACTACAAATATTCTCTTTTCTAATCAGGGAGTGGCAACACAACGATCAGTTGCCCACGATCATCATTTTACTTCTGTGCATAAAATATTAATTCTCTTTTCTCTTTAGGAGGTGGCAACACAAGCATTATAGTTGCCAAACACTCATCTTTTTACTTCTCTGCATTGATCTTAATTCTTTCTCTCTCCAGGAAATGGCAGTATAAGAACGAATGCCAAACACTGACAGTAATTATTTTTTCAGGTTGCTGAGCCCTTCTGTCTGTCTATTCAACATGCGTTTTGTGTAGCAAGACAGGTAGAGAACCAGGCTGGTTCAAATAGACACGGGGTTCAACTGTTAGAATAATATGTCGAATCAATAAATGGTGCACATGGTTTTAAACGGTGCCCAAGGAGGGAGTTAGCTCAATTGCGGTAGACACAATTACAATACGTTTTTTGCGAATATTAAATCTACATGGGTTAAATTCTGCTATAATCAGCTACTACATACGAATGAACACTGCGTGAAATGTTCAAGGTCAACTATTGCCTCCATTGGAGCGATTGCAATAGATATAATATCGTACCACAATATGCATGCATTATCTTGTATTCAACAACTAGGAAAGCCGGATTCCAGAACCGAAAGAAGTCCTACAAAAGGGCACCAACCCAGGGGTCTTGCATCAACCAGATCCCTGTACGGCAGTTACACAGTGATCTTAAAATAGAAATAATTATCTAGACTCCACATCATGAACGGTTAGCCTTTAAAGTTGTCCATAGCGTGCATACCGCTCGTCCACAGAAGTCCGGGGTTATCCAGGCCTGGGGATTCTTATTAGAAGAGTTCTGGGATAACCTCCAATAGAGGAGTCCCCCCCAATAGAGGATCCTGAGGACAAGCGGTAGAAATGCATAGTTCAACAGACCTGACGAGGTCCAAAATACCAAAATAAGAAAGAATAAAATATGTATTTCATTGCAAACTATGAAAATAATAAAAGTCTTCACGTAATCTATGGTTAATAATTGGCAACATTTACAATTAAATTACATAAGTAATAAAAAGTAATCCATAATTCTTCAGAATTTCGATTGACAATATTCGTGTTACGTTTTTTCTTTACACGCCAAGACATTGGATACTCGATTATTACAATATATCACAACCAGTTTAATGGTCAACCAAAACGCACAGCCGTACGTAACCCCGACTGTCCCCAACTGACAACGTTACGGTAACAACAGAAGTATGATGCCTAATATTGAAATGGAGATTTTTAATATTAAGATATTTTGATAATGTTAAATTTAAGTTTTGTATGTTTGTATTTTCCCATGTGGTCTTGTCACCCTGTTATTCTGCAGGGTCGTTCAAAATCCTTTGAGAATATGCAACATTTGGTGACCCGAGACGTTTGGAAGGAAGTCCCGAGAAATCCCGGCGGGCGCGACGCTAAAACAACTTCAACAGGCACGCACGTCTGAGGTAAGTATAACTCATTGTTTTAAAGATTAAATCTGAAATAGGATTGGTTATAAGAACATTTAGGTGTAAGTTTGTTTTAGCCACCGTCCAGTCGTTCTGCTCCAGAGGCCTAGACCTCGACTTAACAAGACATTTTACATTCAAGTCTGTTGGTAGGCTATTTTGTTATTAAAGACGATGAATTATTAAGGTAAAAGACCCCTGACCCCCTACACACGTGAAGTCCCCACCGCCCCCCCTCCAGGCCCCCTACACACGAGTACCCCCTCCCTCTCCCCATCCCTTTGTTTACCTGGGCGCTCCTGGCTGTTTGATAAGGCAATGGTAGCCTGCACAAAGGGACCCCCGGTGTGTTATGTCTGTCTCTGTCTCTGTCTACGTCTGTCTCTGTCTCTGTGTCATAAGGTAATTGGTGATAAGCTTCGAAGTTCAGCCGGGCCACCATAAGGTATATTTATTACCGACCATAAACTTCCAAACTCTTTACGGTGGGGGGAGGAAAGGTCAGGTTTTTAACGTTAATCTAGCTTAGTTGCATATTAAAACGAAGGCTTGGCCAAGGAGTTCAAATTGGATTGATTCCTCCCGGTTCAGTTAAGTCTAATGTGCAATTTTGATTAGTATAGAACGCAGCCGTAGAGTGTAACCACGTGGTGTTAAAGAGACGGCGCGTCTTCGTGACGTGGGTTTCCTTTGTCCAGACGTCCGCCATCTTGGGTCTTGCAGAGACCAAGAGCAGCGGGGAGCCCAACTACGGTGTTACATTCTCTCTCCCTCTTCCTCTCTCCCTCTTCCTCTCTCTCGCTCCTGAAACCCCCCCCCACTCCCTTTGTCCCAGTCTTCACAGGTCCAGTAGTCAGACCCCCCCCCCATCCCCCTGTCCACAGGTCCGGTCGTCAGATCCCCCCCCTCCCCACCCTTTGTCCCTGCAAACGTTCTCTTCCCCTACCCTTCCTTATTCATATTGCTTAGAGAAGGTAACTCGCCTCTCTATTGTTAGTTAAATTGCCCCTTGCCCCCTCAAACCCTCACACCTAGCCATGTGTTGGAACCAGGATGTAAATTTAGCCTTTGCAACCTGTGTTTGTGTTTATTGATCTTAATATTCTCTCTCTCTCTCTTCAGGAAATAGCAGTATATGCAGTAACAAATGCCTAACACTCAGACATTATGTTTTTCAGGTTGCTAAGCCCTTCTGTCTATTCAACATGCGTTTTGTGTATCAAAACAAGAGTGCAATAGACACGGGTTGTGTCATGCACATTGATTAGGGAACCAGGATGGTTCAAATAGACACGGGGTTCAGCTGCTAAAATAATATGTTTAATTAATAAATGATGCACATGATTTTAACCGGTGCACAAGGCGGGAGTTAGCTCAACTGCTGTAGTTCAATTACAATAACATTTGTTTCAACCGATAACTTCTGAATTTTTCTTTTAGGTTCAGTTTTTGTTTAGTTTGTAGAATATCACCATATATTTAATACTCAGATGTGCATAATTGTTGTAAGTTTGAATGACTCTTTATTCTAACTAGTTTAGACGGTTTTGATTGACCTAGCTGAAGGTTCACCAGGTGTCAAGACGTAGGATTGTGGCACTTCCTGGGAGCCTCCGGGCCACACGTTAATCGACTAATCGTTCCTGCAGTGTTCTGAGGTGGTAACGGTGGGGCTCATGGGGAGGCCCCGGGAGAGTTGTCATTCGCGGGCTCACACGGGGAGAAATCGGGTAGGTCGGTAAGTCAGAAGGTTTAATTAATGTATCGATTTGATGTTGACCAACAAAAAACTAGATAATTATAATAATAAATACTGTTCATGTAATGGTATAGTTAGGTCTGGGACCTGCGTAGCTAAAAAAACTGTTTTGGAAATAGTAATGAACGTGTCCGGGACATGTATAGCTATAAAATAAGTCACTTTGCTAAGACATATTCACGTTTGATGTGGTATGCAGAAAGTGGCGATTTAATAAGGCGTATTCACGTTTGATGTGGTATGCGATGTACATAGGAGTGAATCAAAGTGTGGACAACATCAAATGCGAGCAATAGGTAGAATAAATGAAGATTAGGTCATCCAATATACACAGTTAGTGTAGGACAATCGGATAGTATGATGAAGGTAACTGTTATTATGAGATACGGTTAACACAGAAGTGATATTGAACATGCAAATTTTAACATTGTTATTTCCCTTTTACATCTTTTTGGTTACAGCAACTTGGTTGCACTACGGCGTGGTTAGCTTTGGTTGTCATTCAATGCGCATGGCTGAAGCAATGCGCAAGGAGGGATGTAGTGTGAAATTAAACCAAAGTAGATACTGTAAAACAATTAAAATTAGAATTCATGGAAATATGTTTTTGAACAACTAACTGCTGTACATGAGTTTGTATTTCTGCAATAGAAACAAAAGTTCCAGAACCAGATGCAGACACACCCGGAGCCTACAAACTACCACCGCCGAGCAAGGACCTATTTGGAGGCTCCCACGATGTAGGAGTAACCTCTCTGAGTTGAGCCCTTGACAAGGAGGGACGAGTCTTGGGTTCATGAATTACAGGCCCGACGGCGACAAAAAGACAAAACAATGGCTACGATAATAACATCGCCCAAAACCACCCACATGAACCTGCGCACCAATACACGAAGATCACCTGAACCCCCAAATCCATGCTAGCCTATCAATCATTTTGAAATTTTAAAATTGTATTATGACTACCAATTTCTACTTTACTTTTGCACATGATGAAAATTGTATGATATTGTAGCACATGACCAAAAGTATTAGCTCAGGATTTCTATGAATAGTTTTGTTTGTGTGCTGTTTGGCCATGTGATTGTATGATAACAAGATTTATGTTCATTGTTGTATTGTTAAATAATGACCTGTATTCCCAATGAGACCCACAAGGTGAATGACGTCTCAGTATTATGAGCGCATTGTGGTTTTTTCCTCTATTCAAGAGTTTTCCACACGGTTGATGGTGTTGATGATTGATCCTAATTTGACTATGTTTTCGGTGTGGTAAATGGTGTTTATGATTTAAAATATTATTGTATGGTCATCTAAGATGACCAAGGAGGGATTGTTACGTATTTTAAGAATCTAAGCTACCCACACATAGACCGAAATGAAGCAGGACCAAACATATAAGCCGTAATTACTATACATAGCCACAAGGGGAACAGGACCTTACTGAAGGCTGCAATAACAGCTCCATCCACAGAGGGCAGCACCAGACAGGTAAGCACCCCGGCTCCTCCCACTACTTCCGGGCTTGTGGATCCATACCATAACAGACGGTTGGAGCCAGAGCAAGCCAGAACTCTCTCGGCAGCGATTAGACACAGGGTTAGGTCTATTTTTCAGCTAGGAGAATACTCTCGCACGTGCTAAGGCACATCTTCAATCTCTCTTTACTACAGAGCATCAGTTTACCATACCGAAAATACTTTATACAAATAAAGTCTCTTTAAAGCTATTCCTTTGGATTCGACCCCTCTTTCCTTGAAGAACTCTGCAGTAACTACAGACGGAATTGCAGACGGAACTATTCAAAATGAACCCTTTGGATACACTTGACGACCGCCAACTTCGAGGGTTTTTCAGGCGCAGTAAAACAGAAATGTCTTGCATGGATAAGCCAAAATTATTCTTAAAGCAACTGCGGGACCACAAGCTCATTCTTGAGGAGAAATTTCAGGTGAGAATAAGGCCCAATCCCATTTCTAGCCCTTACCCCTCCCCCTTACCCCTTCCCCTTACCCTTGCCCCTCAATACAGTGGGGTAAAACGTTCCCCTAAGAAATGGGACGCCCCTCCATTACGTGGCTTCATCGTCGCTGACTGCGGACAGCTGACTGCTATGTCAACAGAGGCCACGAGTAGGCATGTTTCAGATCAAGCATACGTTGCGTTGCCTCACATAACATAATGAATTAGTGGAAAAAACCGTCAGAAATGCTGGCGTTAACTTCCCTATGTGATGTGACGCGTCACATGGCTTTAAAAACTCGCAGGATCTCCATTGTAACTCCGTCCGTCTGCTTTTCTGTGCATATGCTCTTTCAAATAAATGCAGACATAAGACACTCCCCTCAACATATCAAAACATTGCCATAGGATAGGATAGGATAGGATTTTATTTGTTGTCATTGCACATGTTACAGAGCAACGAAATTATCAGTTACATTCCGTCCAAGAAACATAAAGGACAAGGGTAATGAAAAACAGTTCTTTTTATTTGACTGCCAGGTATCCAACGCCGGGTTACATGCTTTTAGGTGATGGTGGGTACCCCTGCCTCCAGACGCCCGTATGTCTGTTGACTCCCTATAGAGCCGGTGATTGGGCGGGTGCATCAGCGCTCACTGTGACGCTAGACACACAGGTGCAACGCCAAACCACTCCCCAGGGAAACAAAAGGCATGCCATAGGGAACAACAAAACCAACTTACTTAGGAACCAATATTTGGTGGAGTTCACAATAAAAAAAGGTATGAACAATGATAAAAAATAAAACAAAATCAAATTAAATTTACACACACACACACACACACACACACACACACACACACACACACACACACACCAAAATACTAAATTACAACAAAAACAATGGTCTCGTTTGGTTGATACATTCATTAGGCAATTGGTATAATGACACAGACATTCAGGGCTATTGAGCTCAACACAGAAATACCAAAGTAGAAAACAGACGCAAGAATGAAAAGATTGAACAACGTAAGACTCACTCCCACTGTTTTCTGGCGATCATTTTCGATTTTAGGGAACTCATTGTCCCTGGTCCCCCTGAAATTAATGAGCCGTCTGGTCTCCTGTGGTGACCCTGAGGTAAAGGTGGAAAGGAAATCTTCAGTTTGACAGGCGAGCGACGTAGCCTAGGTGGCAGCTTTACCGATATCAAAGCAGTGCGCCGGTATAATCAACCAAGGAATAGTAATAGTAAGCATATCCACTGCACACAAATGTTACTTTTAACCTTAACATGTCATGTCAAGGGTTATCGGATATCTATCTCAACAAATAGCGATAGCGGAACACATTAGCATCGGCTTCTAGTGATTCAAAACAAACTTGACTAGTGAATCAAAACAAACTTGACTAGTGATTCAAAACTAACTTCACAATTAAAAACCGCTAGAAAAAATTATTATTACACCAGTCTGCCGTAATTAAAGTGCTGAAAATACTTACATTTGTGCGTGTCCTTCGCTTGAGCCATCGCTGCTGTTTGTTTATTTGGCGATTTCGGTTGGCCACTAGAGAGCGCTAAAATCTTGTATGTATAGTTCAACGGTTATTTACCGTTATGTCATGTTTTATATCGAGCTCAGAGATCGCATTGTCCGTGTATGACTTCGAGCCGAATATACAGTCAACTTTACAGCATGAGTCCGAATGATAACAACTAGTAAAATGCATTTTCGGCCGGATTTTCCTCGAAGCCCTCCCTTTAAAGTGTGGTCCTTGAATAGCTTCGTTTCAAGGGCTACGTAGCCTTTTGTCTTCGCCCTACCCCTTAACCCAAATGAGAATTGGGACACCCTTACCCCTTCAAACCAAGGGGGGAGGGGTAAGGGGGAGGGGTAAGGGGTAGAAATGGGACGCAGCCTAAAGATTCTATGAGTATAGGCGCAGCCTTTTAAAGGGACTCTTACCTTTGTTGCATTTTTACACTTTTTTTGGATAAGGTTAAATTGGTATTAATAAGGTAATAACACTCTAATATGCAAGACAGACCCACCAGGAGTAAAAACAAACATTTATTTTACTCTCATAATATTTAGTGAAAACTTCAACCAATAAAATTCTTCGGACCGAATGACCTTATTGGCCGACAGACCTGTCTGTTTGCTGCATGGATATATAAGGTTTTCCGTCTGCTTCTTGTGGCGCATTCGGGCCCGCGTCATCAAGGCGCGTCCTCAACTAGAGGGTTTGTTTTGATTCCACGGCAGACAGTAGCGAGTAGCGACCGCAGCGACTGACGATGGCAGACCAAAGTGGTCCACGGCGTACTGAAACTGCACCATTCAGTCCGATTAGGGGACTCATCTCGGACTCAGACTCACAGAGTTACCCTCCTCTGGAGCCTCAGGAAGACCTCCAGACTGTTGGCCACCAACTGCACCATTCAGTCCGACAAAGGCACCCGATTCGGCCTCAGAAGCCAAGTGGTCCCGCTCCCCTGGATGATTCTCAGGACCTCCAGACCGTTGGCAACCAACCGCACCACTCAGTCCGATTAGGGGACCCATTTCGGACTCAGACGCGACGTTGTCCCGCTACTCTGGAGCTACTGGAAGACCTCCAGACCGTTGGCACCCAACCGCACCACTCAGTCCGATTACGGGACCCATTTCGGACTCAGACGCGACGTTGTCCCGCTACTCTGGAGCTACAGGAAGACCTCCAGAACGTTGGCACCCAACCGCACCACTCAGTCCGATTACGGGACCCATTTCGGACTCAGACGCGTCTTCGTCGGACTTCTTGTTTACTAGACCCCTGGTAGATATTATGACCCCTGGGAGTCTAAACATAACCCATGGGAGTCTAGAACTTTTGTACTGTAGCGACCCTGGGACAGTTAAATAGTTTGTGTGTTATGTGTTACATTATATTTCGTTGTCCGCTATGCCAGTTGTTCTATGTGTATGTATTGTAATGTTCTTCTTGTCAATCAGCGTGGGGGCGAATCATTAGGTCAGCTGGGGGAGGGCCTTGGAAGAACAGGAGGGTGGGGGCCTGCACGCGAGTGAGACCGTGTTGGGGGTTGCCGGGGTAACCGGGGTTTGTTTTGTGTCGGTTTTCTGCCGTTGGTTACAATGTTGCGGGTTTCAGTGACCTGGTTTTGGTTCATTAAAACTACCTTCAACTACTTATGACTCGACATCATTATGTCACCGGCGAGGTCGTTACAGTACTCTAAAAAATAACGCTTAGGGGGTGGGGCATTGGAGGAAGGCGGGATGATTTGGCGACCTCCTCCAAGAATACACTCCCTCCCGCTCCCTCCGCTCAACCTCTGCTGGACTACTATGTATCCCCACATCACGACTCACTTCAATGGGTGCCCGGTCATTCAGCTGTTCAGCACCCAGGCTCTGGAACTCCCTCCCCCCACACATAAAACAGTCAGACACCATTACAACCTTCAAGTCACAACTCAAAACTCAAAACTCTCTTTTTTTCCTTTGTTTTGTTTTGTCTTGTTTTTGTTTTATTTATTTCTTATTGCTTATGTTTATTTATTTATTTATTTATTTATTTATTTTTTCCACAATGTCTTGTTTTTTAAAAACTGTATGATGACTATATGCTATGTAAGGTGACCTTGGGTGTCTTGAAAGGCGCCTCTAAATTAAATGTATTATTATTATTATTATTTGAATGTGCTGTAATTCTCAAATGCAACAAAGGTCAGAGTCCCTTTAAGGCCGTACAAAAAAATGAAATCCCCGCCCTGCAACAGCGTGGACCTCAATTACGTCCGCGGACCTCAACGACGTCTGCAGCTTGCATATATAGGCGAGCGCAGGCGGACGTTCTGCTCCCAATAAAAAGCTTTTCTTCAGCTATTTAAAGGACAACGAGGCCGACACTTAAAAGGCTGCGCCTATACTCATAGAATCTAGAGTTACAATACGTAACTATTCGTTTGGTTCACGTGACGTCACTGTAGCTTTGCACCGCCATCTTGACGACCGATCCCACCCACTGACCCACTGATTTCAGTGGCAACTCAGCATCAACAACAACACCTACGACCAAAATCAAACAATGAAGATGCGCTCTTTTATTGGTAATAAAAGGTTCTGAAAGATTGCATATCCATGTAGCTTACTAATGAATAAAATGCATACAAAAAACGTTGACATATGACCCACTATGTTCTGCTCCATATTCATCCGGTTAATCTACGTCACGTTTTCTGGAACGCCGCCATTTGCACGACCGATCTTGCCAATACACCACTCATCTGAATGTTAGAGAGAGACAGAGAAGAGATATTATCGATTTTAGGCTCCGATCCTTATTTGTTATCCCCAGTTATTTTTTTGTCCATTAGTATGCTTGCCTCAAATCAATCTTCATGACATATATATTTATTTAGTCCACAACCCACCGCGGTGAAGTTAGTTTTAGGTTTGATATTCGACGGATATTCAGTCCAGTTCCAGCCGCGACTTCACGGAGATTTGCCCGGCAATAGCTGCAGGAGAACGGTTAGCACACCGCGCAGAGCCTCGCGGCGAATCGCTGGAAACTGATTCAGGGACCGTCAATAAATTACGTAAATATATCAATACAAAATACTTCAGTTTTTTCAATAGCTTCCATGCCATGTGACCCAGTGACTCCAAACCAGTATCCAATTGTAGAACTAAACCCTGAGAATAGGACACACCACTTTTTATGTTATTTTAGTGCTTCATCTCTATTTTATATGAATATTAATATGCAGGAATTATCATATTTCTTTCAATAGCTTCCATACCATGTGACCCAGTGACTCCAAACCAGTATCCAATTGTAGAACTAAACCCTGAGAATAGGACACACCACTTTTTATGTTATTTTAGTGCTTCATCTCTATTTTATATGAATATGAATATGCAGGAATTATCATATTTCTTTCAATAGCTTCCATGCCATGTGACCCAGTGACTCCAAACCAGTATCCAATTGTAGAACTAAACCCTGAGAATAGGAAACACCACTTTTTATGTTATTTTAGTGCTTCCTCTATTTTATATGAATATTAATATGCAGGAATTATCATATTTATTTCAATAGCTTCCATGCCATGTGACCCAGTAACTCCAAACCAGTATCCAATTGTAGAACTAAACTCTGAGAATAGGACACACCACTTTTTATGTTATTTTAGTGCTTCCTCTATTTTATTTTATATGAATATAACATCTCAAACGTCCACGAAAATCTGTTACCTCAATTTCATACCCATCGATGTTAATGAAAAACTTTTCTTCCTCCCATCTCCAGGAGATGATCCGTATAAAGAGAAAGGAAGTAATGCAGGACAACGTATATGAACTTCTGAACTGGATCGAGACAGAGCGACCCCGGAAAATCAGGTTGTTCTGGATCTGCGTCTTCAAGGAATTCATCATGACCCAGTGCCCCACTCTGAAGCGGCTACAAGACTCTCTTCGTAAGTCTCTTCGATGGTCAGAACCCTGCTGTGGATGGGGGGGGGGGGTGTGATTGTGCCCGGTCCGCGTACGCACCAATAGATGTCACACACGGCGGTCCATCGCGCTCCTCTTCCTCATTCAATACAGACGAGTGAAGGAAAGAGCTGCGTGTGTTTTTCTCTTTCTTCTCCCGTTACTATTCCCTTTTTTAAGGTAATTACCGTTTGCAAAACACTGTATATATTACGCCCCCTGGTAGTGACTCATTTGAAGGGCGCAACATAAGGCAACAGACGTAGGATGAGGGTGCAGTGGCACAAAACCGCGAAACCAGGTATCACACAATAATATTTATTTACAAAAGAAAACAAGCAACCCGGGGGTCAAGGAGGACTAACAGTGGCACCAAAGTAAACAAAAGGAAATAATAACCCAACCCCCCCCCCCCTTGACAGGTGCTAGGCACCCAAAAATACAGTGGGTGGTGCACACTCTAATCTAGGGTTTGTAACAACGGGTAAACCTACGTGATGCAAGATGTAGACCCCAGGGTATCCTCCTGTCCTCACTTGCTCCCCAAAAACGGTCGCCCCTGAACTGAACACAAAGGGGACTATATATCAGGTGAGGGGAAGCTTGATTGCTGATCAGGAACAGGTGGGGCGATTGATGAACTCAGGGGTAGATCTGCGAAAAGTGACAGGAGGGAGACAAAAACACCACAAAACAGAACCAAACAAGACATGCCTGCAAACATACAGCATACATAACCCCCAGACGTAACAACATGTTGAAAGTTTGAATGTTATGTGGGCACTTTATCAGAACTGCCTCTTATCATTAGTAATATTTTATGTTTACAGAAATATTTTATTTATATTTTATATATTTTACATTTTATGTTATGTTACAGGTTACACTGTTTACAATGGCAGGGCTTGCCATAATGCCTTTTTATGTTAATCGATTTAAATCGGAAATCAGTTTTTTTGTGAAAAAATCGCCCTACCGTGTGGACGGGGCCTGAAAGACATGTTAGATGCACTTTGGGAGATACACCCGCGGATGAGCAGTGGCACGTTTACATTAGGTGGATGTTGGAGGTTTACTTTCTCGTGGATGTTGATGGATATTGCACAGATACATCTTACTATGAAACTACTTCTTTGAGTGTAACTCCCTCTGCATCAGCAATCGGCGCAGCTTGGAAACAGATCTGTGATATCGTCTGAGTAATAGTTTGTACACTTAATGGTCGGAGTGCTAGCTTGTGGAGATTGACATGACAGGGGCTGGTTTCCTATTCAAAGGTAACCAGTGGAAATCTATGATTACCCCAGCTGCCTTGGCCCTATATAATTCATTACTGCAGCCAGGGGGAATGCAGTTTGATTCTCCTGTAGACCTGGTTGTTTGCTTTTCCGTAGCAATTTCAGCGAGCCTCAGAGTCACAAATAAAAAACACTCGCAAATAATATGGCCACTAGATTGCGCTGAAGAATATGTTTTCTGATTGACCTATTTCCTAAGAAACCTTCTCTTATTCATTGATTGAAAATACCATGTTTAGTTGCAAAATTTGGCCCAAATCTTGCCGTCAGAAGGCGGGGCTATATTGATCGCACTGAAGCGATGCGTGTCTGAACTCGCTTTCCGAGAGAAGAGAAGACGGTGCGCTGATCAATTGCAAATACTTCTGCAGTTTCTAAAAACATTTGAATAAATAGCCTTTATATTAACATCCACCCAAAATCCACTTGCCCGTTCGGGCAAACAGAAATCAATCTCAACTTGCCCAAATATGACTTTTGGTTGCCCCGGGCAAGCGGGCAACCGTTAATGTCGAGGCCTGTGTCGGACTAGACCTGACGTAACTGCATGTATAGCCGAACTTATTGCCGATTGTGAAATGCGTCCAATAGAACTAAGGGGATGCTGGAACGACCCAGATGCATAGAAATGCAGTGCCGCTGTAACTTTCACTGCAACGGGGAGGGCATAGGGACAGCGTGCATCAGACCCCAGCTCATCCAAGTGCCCCTGACTGCAGCCCGCAGATCGAGGAGGAGCTAAATGTGGGCGGGGTTAAACGTTTAACCCCGCCCACATTTAAGGAAAATTCCGCGCAGCATCATGGACTCAGACGGAAATACGTTCTCCCGCTTTCTGCAGAAAGCGGGAGAACGTATTTCCGTCTGAGTCCATGATACTGCGCGCTTTTCTGCCTAGAGGTAAGTTGCCGCTCTCTGTTCGTGTACATTATACACGAACAGTAAGTCATCGTGCTGTGTGCTGTGCTGTATTGATGTTTGAGAATGTGCTGCCGGATCTCCGCCACCAGATGGCGCCCGAGAGGGTAAAACCATGGGTTAAACGTTTAGACCCACCCAGATTTAGCTCCTCTTCGATCTGCGGGCTGAAGTCAGGGGCACTTGAGTTCTGCAGAAAGCGGGAGAACGTATTTCCGTCTGAGTCCATGATGCTGCGCGGAATTTTCCTTAAATGTGGGCGGGGTTAAACGTTTAACCCCGCCCACATTTAGCTCCTCCTCGATCTGCGGGCTGCAGTCAGGGGTTACTCAGCTCATCTGCCAGGAGATGGCAGATATCTGTGACAGCCTGTCGGGTCAGGCGTAGCTTACGCCTGCATTCC
Organism: Gadus chalcogrammus; assembly: GCF_026213295.1. NCBI lineage: Eukaryota > Metazoa > Chordata > Actinopteri > Gadiformes > Gadidae > Gadus > Gadus chalcogrammus. The sequence continues at coordinate 9,290,299 of NC_079413.1, forward strand.
TCCTCACTCAGGGAGAGATAGGTGTGTCTGGGCCGGTAGACCCTCTCCCCCCTGCCTCTGATCCTCTATCCCAAGACGTATTCCATTCCACTGTGCAATAGAAAAATTATGAGCAACCTCAACTTAACTGGTAAGTTGCAGAGTTAGGTTTTAAATGGACTTACAGAAGGTGATTTCGCAGTCTTCTGAATTTATTTCGCAGTCTTCAGAATTGTGGTTCCTGATTCTTGACGGACAACCCACCATGACAGTTGTCCTTATATGCATGTGTCTCTTGCCACTATTGGTCAACCAGGTTAATTTGATCCGTCATTACGCCTGCTACAATTCGCGTGAATAATTTGGGTAAATGTGTATGTAACCGGTACCTGGTGTCTTTTACTGAACACTGTTACTAGTTTACAATCAATAATCAATGTATGGGCTAGACTACCCGAAGATTCTAAGGTTCGTTAAGGAGAGATATGGTAACTGTCTGCACCAGAAATGACACACTGAAACAATAGATATATATTTCAAAGATAAGAGAATTTTCAAAGCTGTTTTTTTTCTCTCTTACCTTTTGGTTTTATTTATTTAAGTAGGAAAAATGATAAACGGAAACAATTATACCTAAATTGATTTAAAATAAAATGTGGAAAAAAATTAAAATGATCACAAATACCTTTCTTATTTACACTCTTATTTTAGGTCACCAAAAGATTCAACCCTTTCAAATAAAACTTAACCAGGTTTCAAAATACCTCTGAATACTTAAAACATCCCTAAATAACACATTTCAATTACACTCATAAAACACAGTAAAAATATTAGATCAGCCTATTTACAATATCTAAATAATTCAGTCTCTTGTCCCTACACTGCTGCAGAAACGATTAGAATTTGCCTTATTGTTCGTGGTCCAATAGGATCGCTCTGATGGGGTAGCTCGCCAGTCTGCACACCGCTGCGGGACCATAGGTAGGGCGAGCAGGATACAGACGTTCCAGGGTTCAATATCTTTTTCCGATCCACACAAAAAACCCGGCCAAGGGTTTCGATTTACTGCACAGGCTTTTCGGGACTTTTAGTGGCGGGGGAATCTCTGTTCTTTAGGTTACTATTAATAAACGGTAATCTATCGTCGAATCTCATCTGTGGCTCGTCCCGAAAAGGACGAATCTGCGTAACTGCTATCTGCTGACGCTAAAAAGAGGCGGGTCTAATTTCTGATTGGCAAACGCCCCGTGCCCACTACATGCGTCCGTTGACTGATGTGGGAAGGCGTGGCTGACTGATGGGGGAGTAGTCTTTGCAGATGCATCCGTCAGCCAATCAAATCGGGTTCTTCCCGCTACTTCCTGCTTGTTGCGATGCAAGATGACCCGCTTTCCATGAAGTATCGTCAGAACCCGAGTCGCGTCACAGTGCTTAAATTTGCATACGTGATTGTTACGTCCCCCGCTAGGGGAAGGGGTGGCAACATAAAACCAGATGTCTTTGGTTAACTGGAAGTTGTTTATTTGTTTATTTAGCCCAGTGCATGGGATAAGTTCCCGTGTAGCAATTAACAAGAACCTCGATCAACCAACAAATAACCATTCGAAGACCCAATATGGCAAGCTTCATATCCAAGGCCAGCTGCCGTGGATGTTGAGCTCGCCCGTGCTTTATCCTCCCGGATCCTCGGCCCTCCGATGCAGCAGCCAATCACGTCCGGGGACCGGCACATCAAAATTAACATAATGGTCAACAAATCACACGCGGGGAAAAACACATGATCATTAGCATGAGCATCGACAAACTGAGGATTTTACTCATGAGGGCGGGGTGTCAATCAGCAACCGTACAGCGATCTGATTGGATGACGGATCCGTCGCTGCCAAAAAGTTGAACATTTTTCAACTTCTTGACTGAGCCGAAGGAACGTACGGATCCACAATGCATTGCGCGTCCGTCCCCATTAAAGTCAATGGGGATAACGCAACGGACGCATGTAGTGGGCACGGGGCGTAACTAAGCCAAACCAGTTGCCATGCGACTTTGTTGAGTTACAGGTGGTTTAACAAATCACACCATACTATTTAGATTCAATAATTTAAATGCATTCATTTGCAATATTTTCCCAATATATATCGTTATCTCATTCTGTGGCACTATTTAGAACGACAATACACAAGCCATGTATTTCTTACTGGTTAGTAACAAACTTTTAAAAGGGGTTGTGATTTAAATCGAATTAAATGAAACGGTGTCATGTAACCCTGGGTTACATGTACGCTAGATTTATGCCTATTTATTTTATCTTTATGGACACCACAATGATTTTCCTTGTGTGGTAATATTTTGGGTCCAAGCCAACAGGTTGGATCCCTATTGTTTTAGTAGTGTTTTTAATTCTTACCCCCCCAAAAGTGGTACCACAGCCCAAACCGTAAATGGTGCACACACGCCAATTGCATGACTAGATCCAGATCTGTTCGGACTAAGCAGACAACAAAATCCAGACCTGCCGGTCCCTAGGTGGCGCTATACCAAGGAAAACGCGTTTGGGGCTATAACTCCCACACCAAACCTCCCGCAGTCAAAAACGTTAAACGCACAGATTCACTGGAGTCTACTGCATCTTTTGGCATAGGCCACGCCCATTTGAGTCCATGAATTTTTTCGCAAATTCGCGAAAACCGCTAAACTGCCTTTTCGCTACTCCTCCCGCATTTCTTGTCCAATTGACACCAAACCTTGCACACGACATCTTCAGACGCACACGCAAAGAAATAGCCCTTAAAATAGCATCTGATCAACGCGCCACTGACTTTAAACCAGGTATTTCCTGGTCTGTGGTGCAATTGTATTCAGAAACTGCAAAATACCGTTTGCGCCAGAACACCCCTCCTCCTTTCGCCGAACCGCCCCTTGGGGCGCAAGATCATTCCCTAATTTACCGGCGAGTGGTGGTGGTGGGAAAAGAACGCTCTGCGCCAGTTGTAAACTAGCAACGACACATGCGCCAGTGACTAAGTCACTTGCGCCGGGTGCAAGATAGGGCCCGTAGTGTTGATCAGCAGAGAAATAGTCTGCCAAAGACGTTGACATCGCTTAGCAACTGAGGACGCTGAGGTTGATAAGTTAAAGAACTACTTCCGGAGTAATACGATAGAAAAAAAAAAAACTTTCCCTGAGAGCGGTCATCATAGAGTGGCGAAGTCACGCCCTTTCCGGTATAGACCATGGGACCTATGAGATCGAAAAATATGAATGGGTCTCAATGGAGAGAAAGTAATTATTATCTGGTCCCAGTCTTTATATGCCCTGGATTACACATATGTTGTTTGTGGATTTAAATGATAATTTTTTCATCATCTACTGGAAGGGGCGTGACTTCCCCACTCTATCATATGCTTAGCTGCGGTGAATTATCAAAAAATTATTCACCACCGGAAGTTGTGAAGGCCCATGCAAGTGAACGGAGGAGCGTTCAACAGCATTGAGAAGGGCCGTGTAGTAAATAACGATAGTCACATTCATTATTCGATTTTCTACGTGACTCCGGCTATTCGACGATCGTTGCCCATCCCTAATTACTTGTGTGCGTGTTTGTGTCCTTTAATATGTTAAAGGACAGTAATTTAACGATAAGTACGTTGAGTATATCCAAGTAAATTATTGTAAATTATTGGAGAACTAATTGGCAGTGCTTTTCTTACTGTTAGAATCTCAGAAACAGCTCACCAGCTATATTGTCAGTAACCTGAGCCATCTCTTCTCAAACCCCAGGCTCCTTCCAGTTTTTTTTTTTCTTTTGAGGACTGTTTTCTTTTTTAAGTAAAAGATGTAGTGAAACAATAAGCACATTGAGTATTTACATGAAAATAAGATAAGATAGGATACAACTTTATTAATCCCCCGTAGGAGAAATTTGTTTGTTGCAAAAACAGCCCAGCAGCAGTGGAAGGACACAGTATAAAATGACAATGCAATAAATACAATAAATACAAAGTGCTAATGCATAAGTAGACGCATGCCGTGGGCTAAATTGATATGTAACTTACTTGCTCCTTTTAAGTATAACATTGCTTGGGGATTCCAATTCCTCCTCTGAAAAGGGTGGAAGGTGCTTACAACTCTCTGCTAGTTAGCGATCTATCTCTTCTCTACATGTAGTTGTGTTGCGCGAATGCTGCTGAGGGAGGTAGCCTATTTGATTGATTCGCTGAAGTGTCCAATCATGTGGTGATAACAAAAAAGAAAAGCGATACCATTGGCCTGGGGCGCATACTGGCGCGACCCGAGGGCGAATTTTCTTGCGACAATGAAAAGCTGTCTCTGCTTGATAGACAGCAAAAAGTTAGCGAGCGCCCTCTATTGACCCACCGCCACTGTTATTGACTGAAATGATGTGTTTCATTCAGTCAGGTTTGTCGCTTTGCTATAAAGTACCACTTTATGTCAGGGTGTGTGTGTTTCCCTGTGTTTCCCTCCTGTGTTGATTACTGTTCCCTCCCCTAATGTGTCTCAGCTGTTCCTCGTTGTGTTTGTTATTTAAGCCCTCGTCTTTCCTTTGTTCCTTGTGCTGTCATTGTGGTTGTTAGTCCTGCGTGTTCCGTGTTCCCTGTTGTCTCCCGAGTTCCCTGTTGTCTCCCGAGTTCCGAGTAGTCTCCCGAGTTCCCTGATTCCTGTGCATTAGCCTTTAGGCTTGAATAAAGTGCCGTTTTCCCTGAAACCGTCTGCGTCTGGGTTAGAGATGTTCCGATACCATTTTTTCCCTCCCGATACCGATTCCGATACTTATGCTGTGGGTATCGGCCGATACCGAGTACCGATACCAGTATGTTACAAAAATGACTGTGATATGATTATCATTGTGGTAAGGCCTGGGTCAGGTTAAACCCTTTGTAAATGAATGAATGAATAAGGCAAATTAAAGCCATTTATTTTTAAATAGAACAGTATAAAAAACAGTAGTGCAACAGCAACTTAAATAAGTTATTTTAAAAAAATAATAAAGTATAGCCACAATATCTTTAAATACAAAAGTCATTTAAATAGAACAGTATAAAAAAACAGTAGTGCAACAGCAACTTAAGTAAATCTATTTTTTCAAAAAAACTTATAGTGCAACACCAACCTATAAAGTAAACATTCAAAAAATACAAATCAAAAGAGCAGCAGCTACATAGTAAACAAAAAATACTTTAACAAGTAGGCTACACATTGCAGTAGCATTTGAGCAATTTACTATTGTTCATAATTTCAAGAGCAAAGGCAGATTCTTCTTCAGGAAGATGAGCATTTCTGCTCTCTCTCCTCCTAACCTGTTCCTTCTTGCATCAACAATGTTGGATGCTACACTGAACAGTCTCTCACTGTCAACACTGGTACAAGGAGCACAGAGAAACTTTGCAGCAGTGGCAGCCAGGGTGGGAAACCGAGTTAGGTTGACTCCCCAGTACTGGTATGGGCTGTCTGAGCGCGGGACCGTTTGTTCTGTCAAATATGTTTGTATTTGAACCTGTGTGCTTGTGCTGCTTGCCCCACGTGCCTCGCCATGCTCCTGTAGGATTTCCTCAAACAGGCCTTTGAAGCTGCTCTTTCTGCTGCTGCTGCCTGGCTGTGCTTCCATATGTGGGGCTTTATGGGGGTTGCCTGGCACTGCCTCTGCTCCCTCAGGTGTGGTCCTGCTGCTCTGTAAAGCCTCCATCTTCTCCACCTCTTGTGTCAGAGCATCCTTGGCATGCTTGATGCTGTCTGCACCTGTGAAGTATCTGAAACAGCATAGGAAAAATATTAAATGTCTTAATGTGTAAAATAAGCAAATAAACAACCTCCTCCATAGTAGCATTTAATAGTAACATATTAATGCAATAGTAATAAATAATAATGCAATATGTAGTTAGCCAAAACACCATTTCAAACGTGTTTATAATATAGACATTTAATAAAAATATTAAGACGACATACCTGTCTTTGAATCGTGGATCTAAAAGAGTGGCAACTGCATACAAGGGCTCATTCTCGATGGTCTTAAATCTTTTCTGGACAGCCTCAAGAAGGTTTTCATGGTTTTTATACCAGTGTCCTCCTCGTTCTCCCGAGCAAGCAGGCGCTTCAGCACTGTGACCGAGGGGATGACTTCAGCTGCAGATGAGGTGGAGGAGCTCATCTGTCTGGTTAGTTCTTCAAATGGTGCCAGAACAGTGATAGCTTTCTCCAGTAAAGCCCACTGGTTAGCAGTAAGGGTCACTGGCAGGTCGTGGTCAGCTCCATATGCTGAAATTGACCGCTTCTGCTCCAGTAAACTCTCTGCCATATAATAAGTACTGTTCCACCTTGTTGCTACGTCTTGGTGCAGACGTTTGACGGGCATTTGCAGATCTTTTTGAAGATCCTCTAGGCGTGTAGTAGCCAGTGGCGAGTGTTTAAAATGCCCGACTATTTTCCTCCCATTCGCCAGTGCGTCACTCACGCTTCTCTGTGACAGTAGACCTTCATGCACCACCAGCTGGAGAGTGTGGGCGAAGCATCCCAAACTCGGTACATCCATCTAATCCATAGCTTTCTTCATGTTGCTAGCATTGTCGCGCAAAACAACATGAATGTTGGACTTAGGGATTTTCCATTGTACTAGCATCCCCTCAATTGCTTCGGCAATTAATTTGCCAGTATGTGACCCTCGGAACTCGTTGGCGTGCAGCACCGCACTTCGGGGGGTAAATGATGTCTCTCTGTCCACCCAGTGTGACGTTAAACTCAATAAAGACATGGGGCACACGTCGGAGCTCCAAATGTCAGTGGTGAAGCTAATTGCATGCGCGTCTTTCAGCATGCACGAAATGTGTTCCCTTACTGCCTCATATAATTTGGGTAGCGCAGTTTCTGAGATGTATTTACGACCAGGCAAAGAGTACCGTGGCTCCAAATGCTCCATTAAGCGGCGAAATCCCACATTTTCGACGACGGACAGGGGTTGATCATCCAAGACAATAAATTCAACAATTTTGTCTGTTATCTTTGTGGCTTTTGGGCTGTCTTTGGGAAATTTTTCTCGTCGCTGGAAGGCAGTTTCCAGCGTTTGCTGCTGCAGCTCATCCTTCCTTTTCCCCTTTGATTTAAATTCGTCGTGCTCTTTAGCGTGACGCGTCTTCAAGTGTTTTATTAAGTTGCTAGTGTTGAAATTAGCAACACTCGTGCCACCCCTGGAAATCTTTTCACGGCATACGTTGCATGTCGCAGTCTTGCTGGTGGGAGCATCCAGCGTGAAATATTGCCACACCGCCGACTAGGGGTGTAAATCTCTGGTTTCATCACGATACGATATTATATCGATTCATTGGACAACGATACGATATTTGCCGATATCAAAAGTCTGCCGCGATACGATACGATACGATTTGATTCAGGGGCATGCGATCGATATGAGACGATATCATATGCCCATTTAACACAACCTCTTACAATCACATCAACTCACATCAACTTAATTATAATTTCATCATTTTATTTCTTTGCTCTTCCGGATATTTAAAACAAAAACAATCCATTTTTAATACAAATAATAAAGTGCCACATAATTGCATTTAAGTGCAAAGCGTTTTTTATGGCTTAAATTAAAGAGCCTGTAATGATCTTTCATTTTGAACGTAGACCATTCCCAACCGATCTGTGTGGATAGTTTTCTTCTAAAAACAAAACATCCCTCGGAATCATCTTGGCTGTAAAGATAAGCCGTCCGTGTTGCCAGATTGGGCACATTTTTCAGCCCGATTTGGCTACTATTAATCACGATAGGCTGGAAAAACGGGACGTATGCCCAATCTGGCAACACAAAACGAAACTAGACATCCTCGCGCTCACACATGTGCTCGCTGTTGCTTAACCGGTGAATGGATACGAGCGGCTTGGCGCTTTGCGCAGAAATAGTTTCACAAACACCCGCGAAAGGAGATATATAATAATAAAAGCGTGTAATACAGCGATATGCATCGATGTTTGGCCGTTGCATCGATACAGCTGGATCGTTCGCCAATCAATCGATGTATCGATCTACATCGATGTATCGTTACACCCCTACCGCCGACATGATAATGCTAGCTCCTTGATTGACAGGTGATAAATTCTTCTTCGCCCCTCTAAAACAGCAGGCTGCAGATGGCAGCACAGCGCAACTGTTTTAAGAGCCGCGAAGAAGAACTGTGTCAGCGCTAACGGAGCTAACCAGTAAATAGCTTTCTATTTTAATAAATTACGTGGTATCGGAGGTGCCTGGACTCCAGTACTCGCCGATACCGATACCAGCATTTTCGGCAGTATCGGAGACATTTCCGATACTGGTATCGGAATCGGAACAACTCTAGTCTGGGTCCTACCTGCCTGCCTGCACCCGCAGTTCTTTAACAGAATGACAGCAACAACATTGGACCCAGCGGACGATCAAGCAAGCCGTGAGTGGGAGGATTTATTTGAATTCTTATGGAAGGCAATAGATCGCTGGGAGTGTTTGGGGTACCACCCGGTTCCTCCTGGCACTCCAGCTCCCGCACTGACTCCGGTCCCACGAGCCCTGTCCGGTTCCTGAGCCCACTCCTCGCCTTCCAGAGGGGGACCGGCCTCTTCGCCTGCTTGAGGTGGTCCGCCCTCCGCTCCTGCCTGAGGGGGCCCGCCCCCTGCTCCTTCCAGAGGGGGACCGGTCTCCGCTCCTGACTGAGGGGGCCCGCCCCCTGCTCCTTCCAGAGGGGGACCGGCCTCTGCTCCTGCCGGAGGTGGTCCGCCCTCCAGACCGTCCAGGGGAGGCACGCCCTCCGTTCCTGCCTGGCCTGCCTCCTGAGGGGACCCGCCCTCTACCTGGCCTTCCTGAGGGGACCCGCCCTCTACCTGGCCTTCCTGAGGGGACCCGCCCTCTACCTGGCCTTCCTCCTGAGGGGACCAGCCCTCTACCTCGCCTTCCACCAGAGGGGACCAGCCCTCTACCTCGCCTTCCTCCAGAGGGGATCCGCCCTCCACCTCGCCTTCCTCCTGAGGGGACCAGCCCTCTACCTGGCCTTCCTCCTGAGGGGACCAGCCCTCTACCTCGCCTTCCTCCTGAGGGGACCCGCCCTCTACCTGGCCTTCCTCCTGAGGGGACCAGCCCTCTACCTCGCCTTCCTCCTGAGGGGACCAGCCCTCTACCTCGCCTTCCTCCTGAGGGGACCCGCCCTCTACCTGGCCTTCCTGAGGGGACCCGCCCTCTACCTCGCCTTCCTCCAGAGGGGACCCGCCCTCTACCTCGCCTTCCTCTTGAGGGGACCCGCCCTCTACCTCGCCTTCGCCGGCCTCCTGAAGGGTTCCGCCTTCACCGCTGCCGGCCTTCTGAGGGGGTTCTTTGCCACTGCAGGTCTCCTGAGGGACTGAGCCCTCATCGTTCTTGCCGCCGGCCTCCTGAAGGGTTCCGCCTTCACTCTGCCTCTGCTTGCCCCCCAGGCTGTCCGCCTGAGGCTCCCTGCCATGCCCTGGGGCAGTTTTCTGGCCGCCCGCCTGACGTCCCTCGGCTCTGCCCCAGTCCATTTATTTTTTTTGATTCCCTCCTCCTGGCGCCCCTCCACCCACCCGTTTTGGGTTTGACTTTCTTCATGGTTTTGCTTGTCGTGGGTCGCCTGGGAGTCGACCCTTAAGGGGGGGGTACTGTCAGGGTGTGTGTGTTTCCCTGTGTTTCCCTCCTGTGTTGATTACTGTTCCCTCCCCTAATGTGTCTCAGCTGTTCCTCGTTGTGTTTGTTATTTAAGCCCTCGTCTTTCCTTTGTTCCTTGTGCTGTCATTGTGGTTGTTAGTCCTGCATGTTCCGTGTTCCCTGTTGTCTCCCGAGTTCCCTGTTGTCTCCCGAGTTCCGAGTTGTCTCCCGAGTTCCCTGATTCCTGTGCATTAGCCTTTAGGCTTGAATAAAGTGCCGTTTTCCCTGAAAACGTCTGCGTCTGGGTCCTACCTGCCTGCCTGCACCCGCAGTTCTTTAACACTTTAAGAGAAAGACGGTGGTACATTATTATGTATCATTGAATTTATCATATTTTTTCACCCTGAATAATATGAATTAATATGGTTTTTGCTATATTCCTGAGCCTAGGCTCTCTGCCGAACGGGGAAAATGCAGAGATCTGGACGTTGGATAAGTACAGGCACCATCTGCCTGTTACCTGTGGTGATGAGCAGGGGACGCTCTACCGCGACAAACTGGCAAAAGGTGAGCAGGTAATAGCCTGATTAGAGGCTGGAATCGGTGATCATGTTATTCCTGTTCCAAGGGTTGAGTTTATACAAAGTTGTATACAAAAACACAGCAATGGGATTTATGTTTTGTTATTTATGTGAAGGAATTGGTCTTGAAGTTTTCAGTAGCCACGTTTACATGGACACATCTGTTCCGCATAGATTTCTATGCGGAACAGAAAATGATCATATATACGCCTCATTCGGAATACAATTATCTGTTCGGCATAGATTCTATGCCGAATAGAAGAGGTGGTGTAGTCCTTTTTAATCGCCATGTATACACTTATTCAGAATAGATTGGGGTTTAACTTAGAGCAGCCGCAGTAGTTCGCAATTGGTCCACTGAGCTCCGTCTGTACTTTTAAGCACACCGAACTTCACCGCTGTCAAGGAAAGTGGATTTATTGCCTGATTCACGTCTTTGTTATCACTCCGTAAAAGTAGTCCGGTAAGCGTGTCCGGTTGCTAAGCGACGGGACATGGGTGTTTATTAATGACGTGTTCGCGTATCGTAGTGTCCGCGCGCGTCCGAGATAACTGTAGATGAGTAGGCTACTACTAGTACTTTTGCAGGCTGAACGTTAAAATACTTCTTAACTTAGAGAGATGGCAGCTGCAGTAGTTCAAAATTGGACCTTCGAGGATTCCTGGTCACTAAATTCCCGTAAGACCACTCTCTCCCACCAGTTTTGGCTGCGGACTCGCATCCAAATTCCTCTTGTTTGCGGCTGAGCTTAGGGTAAATATATAATAATATGTTGCTGCGCTGTCCTCCTCCTTCTTAATTGAAGGAGCAGGCAGAGAAAAGCTCTCTCCTGCTGTGCTTTCATTAAAATCAAATTTAAAATCCCCCATAGTGATAAGACATCCATTATGTTGCCGCCGGTCCAGAGATGTGTCAGGTGTGCGCGAGAGACATAACGGACACTATTGTTACTGCCATGTATACAGTACATTCGGAACACATTTTAAGAACAGATCTATGCCGCATAGTAATCTATGCGGATCAGATGTGCCATGTAAACGCGGCTAGTGTGGCGTTTGAGTTAATGAACTAATAAGACTACAAAATGAGCCATAAAGGAGTAAAAGACTGTTTTCCTCCTTGGTTTAGGGGATTCATGATTCAACTTTCTGTATTATTGTTAACATTAAAGATGAATTATTATGGTTTTAATTGGAAATGTTGAAAATCAAACCAGGTACTGATTTGAAAATAAATAAATCTATAACAAAAAAAAATGAAAAAACATTGGTAACACTGGAAACAGTAACCAACTGGAGGGAAGGGAAAAAACAAACAAGATGGGTTTTTTATTTGTCTCTTCAGGTTAAGCAGAGTGGGCTTGACCAGAGATTTCGTTTATTTTTTAAACCTATTTTCCACCTTCAAGCAGTCTTTACCTTATGACTGTCTCTGTTGTTTCAGGAGAGCCGTGCATCCTGAGGAGCAAGAAGTGGTACACACCCTGCGCGTTTCAGAAGCTGGGCGGCAAGCTCAGCCGCAGGAACTGGAAGACGAGTATCCGTTGCAAGGACACCACGTTAGAAAAGCTATTGAAGGTATTTAAAAGGAGAACCAAACCCTAAAAACAATTATTATGGGGTACGAAGGACCCTCTAGTCATTCGCCGCGTTATCAATTGATGGCAGACTTGGTCCAGTCAAGCACACATCCACAGATTTAAGAGCTTTCACCTCCCACACACTCAAGGTAAATTGGGCTGTGATGGCTTTGGCCCACCCCCATCCCAGCCTCTACCTGCTTTGGTTGAGATATCTGATGTACCACATGGAGGATCTGTTTATTGCCCCCAGTTGTCAAATGTTGGTATTATGTATCTGACATCTATATGTCCTGCTTAAAATCTTACTGCAGGGAAAACCATAAAGGAGTAGAACCCTACCCCAAAACTAAAATTATTACTATTTCATGCAAAAAATCGTTAAATCTATCAGATGACAGAAGTGATGTTAGGAATATGGATCTCGAAATCTTGACATAAAAGGATAATTTATATAATAATAATATATTAAAATACTAATTTATGTATGGACTCAAGACTCAAGTAAAAAGTGAAGACACCTATGCCTGAACAGCAATAAAGCCACCACTTAATTAAAAAAAAGTGTCTGTGAGACGGCATGTTTCACAATTTTACATTTACGTTTACATTTACATTTAGGGCATTTAGCAGACACTTTTATCCAAAGCGACTTACAATAAGTACATTTGTCATAAGAAGTGAAACAATATGTCGCTGTCAGAACAGTAAAGATGTTCATAGAGCCAAGTGCAAGTACCAACAATCGCTAGGCTAACCCATTCCCCGTGTACAGCAATGCTAGCATCTACTGCAGAGGTTACACAATTAAGTACTATGAATAAGTGCAATGTAGATTAAGTGAGGTAGGGAGCTCGTTCCACCAGTGAGGTACCAAAACAGAGAAAAGTTGTGACTTTGTTGATCGACATTTGCTTGATCTTAGCGGTGACGGTACCAGACGTCCAGCTGAGGTAGTTGAGCGGAGGGATCGAGCTGGGGTGTGTGGCTTTACCAATGCTTGGAGGTAGGCAGGGGCAGTTCAAATGGACTGCCTTGTATGCCAGTACCATCATCTTGAATCTGATGCGAGCTACTACAGGGAGCCAGTGGAGGTCCCGGAAGAGGGGGGTCACATGGGAAAACTTCGGTAGGTTGTACACGAGGCGCGCTGCCGCATTCTGGACGCTGGATTGCAGGAGAGGGGAGAGGACTTCAAGGGGAGAGAAAAAGCAATAAAGTCAGGGTCAGACACGGGGAGCGGGGTAACAAATGGGCCTTTCACACCGCTGCAAAATCGGAGCCCGTTCCGGGCTAGTTCGGAGCTAGGGCCAGTGTTTTGGTTTCACACCGCCAGAGAACCGACTCCGGCCTGTAAAAACTGGTTCAACTCCAGCCCCAGGATTGAGCTGGGCTAGAACTAGAACTGCTTTTACGCCGGGGGCAGGGGCCGGGGTTATCCTTACCTTCATAAACAGGAACACCAATGAAGACTTTTTTAATTTTTAAAACACAGAGGTAAACAATGGACGTGAATCCGTGTATGGTTAGTTCTTTGAATATTCCGATTTAAAACAAAATCAGAAAAAACAATTAACAGTCGTTTTTGTTTTTTTCTGATTTGGTTTTGAATCGGAAAAAGGTCAAAAGGAATAAACAAATAAACTGCATTTTATTTGTGTTTGTGTGTTTTGTGTGTTGGTTTTTTAAACCCGAAACAGAAAAACAAAAACAAAAATAGATGCATTTATAGTTATAGGCTTCACCAGAAGGCAGAACGCAGCAAAGAAAAAAGAGCCAACCACCTTAACCAGCAATAGACTAATTATATTTAGCCTTAGCTATGGCCGCACTTGAACCGTATGGTGATTTTATTCGTGGACTATTTGACACTGGAAAGACACACGGCGCGATCAGTACCGCTCTAAAGCAATCTGGTGCCCCGAAGCGCTCCGTTATGACGGTGAGGAGGTTCTGTGTGGAGCACAACCTTCGAAGAAGAAATCTAGTATCCGATTTAGTTTCAGATCATCCACTCGCAGACTAAGTCGCCGGTTCCCACGGAAAACAATAAAGCTGGCCATTGTAGAATGTGAGAGACTCGATGGAACGTTTGAAACGTCTTTATATGTTGTTTTTTTTAATCCGCTTGCCCTTTTCCCGGCATTCATTGCGGTTTTATCTAAATATCACGCAAACAAAACAAGCAACTGGATTATTCAGTTTTCCCGTTTTGATTTAAACAGAAAATACTGTTTATTTATATATTCCTTCTGCCCTTTTTCGGCTTCAAAACCAAATCAGAAAAACCAAAAAAACGACTGTTAATTGTTTTTTCTGATTTTGTTTTAGATCTGAATATTCAAAGAACGAACCATACACGGATTGACGTGAAGACGAAATTGTTGTTGTTGTATTTGAAACTGGCGCGAGGTTTCTTCTTCTTATTGTACAGTTCCGACAAGGCGCGAGGGTTGCTGGGAAAGCGGAGACGTTTGCAGTGACGTCATCACGTTGCTCTGGCCGGTATGAAACCAACTGGTTCATAACTGGGATAAGGCTGGAACCTGTTTGGAACTGGCCCTCGCACCAGCCCGGAACTGGCTCTTGGTTCTTTTTGATGTGAAAGCCCCAAGAGAGAGCAGAGGTGCCGCAGGACCTTGTGAATATCAGGTCAAGTTGGTTCCCGGCCCTGTGCGTGCAAGGAGAAGGGGAGAGTGTTAAGTCAAAGGTGGCCAAAAAGTTTATTATTCAGGGGAGTGCAACATCTCTGGCAGGGTGTTGAAGTCGCCAAGGATAACGAGTGGTGTGCCATTTTCAGGAAAGCAGCTGAGAAGGGTCTCGTCCATCTCGTCGTAGAAGTCACGAAGGGGACCTGGAGGACGGTAGATCACCAAAATGAAGAGCTTGATAGGAAGGGTGACAGTGACAGCGTGGAGTTCAAATGCAGATCTGGCCAAGTGTTCTAGTGGAAGGACCTGGTAGGACTAGATCGGCGAGATGAGGAGTCCGCTCCGTCCTCCTCGCCCTGATGGTCTTGGGGTGTGTGAGAATGAGTAGACGGTGGAGAGGGCAGCAGGAGTAGCAGAGTTCTCTGGAGTGATCCAAGTCTGTCAAGGCCAGGAATTGGAGGGTCATGAGGGACGCGTAGGCCGAAATGGAGTCTGCCTTCTTGACTGCTGACTGGCAGTCCTCCCATCATTTCAAGGTCAGTTTAGGCAAGGGTCGGTGGATGACACAGATTGGATGGGTTGCTGCGCCGAGCAGAGGATCTAAGGTGGCGTCGTCTATGACTAGAAGTCCTGACGATGAGTAAAGTACGACACATAGTTAAAATAGGGTGGCTTCCCTGGTCTTCCTCGAGGGACTCCCACAGAGAGACTCCCTTTGTCTTTCTTTCCCAGGTCCTGACGCTAATAATAGCTAGCCTTTAAATGCACAAGGTAGCTCTGGCAGCCGTAGCTCCGCCCACCATGCAAGCCTATTGTTGTCACCTTGTGACTGAAACTAGTCTCAACGACCTCTTACTAAAAAACAACGACGGCAGCCAAAACTAACACAGCGGCAACAGGGTTAAAGTTAGTACAACCAATTGTAATGCTAAACACTAGAGTTCTTAGTTTCAAGACTCACCTACAGCCAGATATGACACAACCTTCTTATGCCGCTTTTCCACTGCATGGTACCAGCTCGACACGACTCGACTCGACTCAGCTCGCATTTTTTGCGTTTCCACCGCGAAAACATGGTATCTGGTACCTGAAGTCGCTGCTTTTTTTAGTACCGCCTCGCTCTAGGTTCCAAACGAGCTGAGCCGATGCTAAAAGGTGACGTCGGCAGACGGCCGGCCACTGATTGGCCAGAGAGTGTGACGAAGTCACGAGAGCGACATGGCAACCATGCTGGTAACAGCCATAGCAGCGCCGCAGCCAACATATTCCACTTCTTCAACTTCTTCAACATGCCAGCTAATAATAGTAATGTTATCGATGTCCTCCATTGTTGTTATGTGGGTTCTGTCCATGTGTGGGTTGCGTAGGTGTTGTTTGCGTCGCGTACAAAAATACGTCACGGCCCTTTCGCGCAGCCGACCCCGCCCACATCCAGGAGGTACTATTTGCGGTGGAAAACGACCCGTGCTGCTACCGTGTCGAGTCGTGTCGAGTCGAGTCGAGTCGAGCTACATGTGCGGTGGAAAAGCGGCATAAAAGACAAATATAAATGTAACTTTTGGTTGTGGGCAGGGACAAGGTCAAACAGGGTGTTAGAGGCAAGAGAGTTGGGTGTAAGGTTTGAAAGTTCATGCCTGCATGAGCAAACTACTAGTGATCAATCACTTTGGCTCTGTTTAAAATATCTAGATTATACAACCGTGTTTGAATCTAGATTTAATAACTTATCTTATAACACAAAAGGCTAAACACACTCACAATCAGCCCAGCCTGTTTAGACATATTAATGCCAGTACCATCATCTTGAATCTGATGCGAGCTACTACAGGAAGCCAGTGGAGGTCCCGGAAGAGGGGGGTCACATGGGAAAACTTCGGTAGAAAAGTTTTCACACCCCAGGTAAAGCCACACACCCCGGCTCGATCCCTCCGCTCAACTACCTCAGCTGGACGTCTGGTACCGTCACCGCTAAGATCAAGCAAATGTCGATCAACAAAGTCACAACTTTTCTCTGTTTTGGTACCTCAGTGGTGGAACGAGCTCCCTACCTCACTGTTTAGCTTATATCCTATATGAGGAACCTTTTTCCAGTAGCTTAGTGTGTGTGTGTGTGTGTGTGTGTGTGTGTGTGTGTGTGTGTGTGTGTGTGTGTGTGTGTGTGTGTGTGTGTGTGTGTGTGTGTGTGTGTGTGTGTGTGTGTGTGTGTGTGTGTGTGTTGTGCAACCCCGTTGCAGGACAGACACCTGACATGCCCGGGATATAATAAGAGCAAGGTAACTTTCAATAAATCAATTATTGATTAATCCAAATAAATCAAAAATTATTTGGATTGCTGGTTTGTGTTTTCTCAGGATTCATGCTGGCTGTTTGTCCTCCTTCTGCTCGTTTGTTCTCATGTCTAGGCTAAGAAATCGACGCTCCCCTGCAGCTCAAACACCGGTTTGTTGCGGTTATTCTGCTTCATTTATTTGACATTTTACTTGTAAAGTTTAGGTATTTTTACCGCATTTATCTCTTAAGTGACTGAACAGGTGAGGCTGAGAACAGTCAAAGCATGCAATCAATATGACCATAGATGACAATGAATTGGTCTTCAAATTAAACATTTGCATGAGCTTTTTTTCTATTGTCAGTTTCAGCTATCTCTGAAAGCGAAGAAGAGATGGAGGAAGAGGAGGGGGAGGAGGAGGAGCTGCAGGCCAACCCGGATGAAGAGGTTAGCATGGAGGACGAAGTGGAACTGCAGGGGAATGATTGCTCTACGCAGAACTCCGATACAGGTACATGAGACAGTGCCACATATGGACACATTAAAATGTATTACCACTATTGTAGCAGAGGTCGCGTTAACCGACAAATGTCCGTCATTGACGGATATATTTTAACTATGACGGAAAAATCTGAAGGCAGTCCGTCATTTTGACGGATTTTACAATGACCATTACCAATAATAAACATAAGAATAAAAATCACAATTGAAGTAACAGGCAAGTTGTGACAGTTTTCTTACTCTACATAAGCTTCATTCCCGACACCAACTTTCAAACTGAGCCGAAAATACGGCCGTGCTCAACGCGCCTCGCGCTATCCTACAGCTGACAGCGCGTTGAAGACCCACGGACTAGAGGCATTGGAGCGCGTCTGTGCCCACTACGGGTCACCGCGGGGTGCAGCTGCACCACTGGTTGAGAATGACCGCATGCAGAGGGATTTTCTCCCGATGAAGAGAGTGCTGGCAGGGTCGGGAAATCCCTCGTTCAGGGGCTCCTGTCGTCTGCTCATCACTTCGCTAGGGGAAATGTTTCCCGATTTTAGAGCGCTGGCTGAAGTGGCGCTGGTTATCCCAGTGTCAAGTGTTGCAGCGCGGATTCAGCCTTTAAAATAACATAAAAACCGCCACGAGAAGTCGTCTGTCGGAGGCAAAGACGCAGCATCTAATGACAATCGCCTCGGCAGCAGTATCCATCGATACGTTTGATTTCAAGCAAGCAAGCACACTTTTCAAATCCATGCGGGCAAGAAGGAAAGTTTGAGCTGCCTACAGAAGATTACCAAGAATTATAAGTGGACTGTTCATTTTCACTATAATTGTCTTCGTTCAGCTAAAAATAGCCCATTACAGCCCATACATCTTTCTATGTTAAGGCACAACAGCCGCAATGTTTTAAAAGCGGAAAAATCGAGTTCTCACCGTCAGAAAGAAATGCATAAATTAATGATTAATTATTATTGAAACACGCTTGTTCTGCGATTTTTTTTTTTTTATGAAAATAAGTCAATAAAAACAAGTGAGGCTATTGAATATAAGAATTATAGCGTAGGCCTAGGCCTATATTACCATTTAAAAGTTAAAATAAAATGACAGATAATAATGGACAATGACGGATTATTTACGACCCTGTCCGTCAAAATGACGGACAATGAAAAAGTCTAGCGCAACCTCTGTATTGTAGTATTCATTTATATTATAAGGATTATTAGCTATTACAGGCTAAAATTCAATATCTGAATTTTAAGCCTTCAGATGTGTTTTAAGGAGTTTTTCGAAAGAGGGGGCATGTTATCCACATGGTTACGACCCATGCCAATTTAAATGGCCAATTCCACTGAGCGGTGCGGTTAGCCAGTGATATGTTACTCGTTTATATTTTGGGCGAACGTGAACTGAACGTACTGTATTACTGCCTCCGTGTGCAGAAGTGTCTCCGTGTGGTTCATTTGCAGTTGCGGTGTTGTCAGCTTACTGTTACATTAAACTGTAATCAGACAACGCGGTTCTATTTCATGTAGGCTACGCCGTCTAGGCTCGCCTTATGGGCTTGTCCCGTGCTGAAAATTCAAACTATGCGCCTATCAGTGTGGGCACCGCCCACATTTCCCCACGGTATCGTGTCTATATAACGCGGTGTATACCGTTGCTCATCCTCCCTTTTCTTTCAGCACTTGTGCTTATCAGCGAGAAATTGAGAACTACTATTAGAAGATGAAAACTTCAACACGGATCTCCCAAGCCGGTGGCAGCGGCTCGGGCGAGGCCGCGGACAGACGGCCCTTTTCAGGGCCACCTGAGAGCGCTCCTGGAGCTAGGTCCTTTTCAGGACTCCTTTGCGCCTCCTGTCCCGCCTCCCTGGCACCGGGTGACGGGCGCTTGGCGTGCTTTCGGTGCCTTGGCGCCGACCACACCGCGGCTGCTATGGCGGCCCCCGTCTCCTGTGTCGCCTGCCGGGAGCTGCCTGAAGAGGGGATCCTCTCCAGGCATCTCTTCTTTTCCCCTGCGGTGGAACTGCCTGACGCCATCGACCTGTTCAGGGCCGGCCCTGACGACGACGATGGCATCATCGACGCCTCCATGGACGACGTCTTCGGCGAGTCGGCGTCCGGTTTTTCCCGCTCTCGGGTTACAACCGCCACCGTCTTACAGCACGAGGGCCCGCGCCGGATGACCGATCTCTTCCGGGAGATCATGGGTGAGGCGGCGGCCATCAAAGGGATTCCCATGCCGGCCCCGCCTCTCGCCCCCGTATCTGACGATATGCAGGGAGAGTGCTTTCGCACCCCATCTTCTTCCCGGCGGGTTACCCAGTGCCCCTTGTTCCCGCCTGTGCAGCACTTGTTTACTGCTGCAGGTGGGGACCCTTCGACCCTGAAGGCTCCGGTGAGATCCTACACGGATTTCACCAACGTGGTGGGGTGGGCCGATACTCAGGCGAGGGGGATCCCTCGCCTGGAGCCTCCCCTGGCAGCGCTTCTCTGTCCGGGCGCCGGATGGCCCCCTGACGAAAAGCCGCTGCCCCCCGACCGCCTCCAAAAGCAGATTGACGGCCTAACGGACAGGGTGTTCGTTTGTGCCTCTCAATCCGCGGCGGCGGTCAACAACATCGCCCTGCTCTCCTCTGCCATGGTCTCATTGTCGGCTGACGGGGGAAGCCTTGAGATGGCTGGCGGTTTCCCGCTTTTCCAGCTCCATCCTCCAGCTATGCCAGCCGTTTGCCGCTTCGGCCGGCCGGCATATGGCGTGGGCTACCATGATTCAAAGGGTCATATGGCTCTCCCACACTGCGGTGCCGGAACGAGAGCGAGCCAGCCTCGTCCAGGGTCCACTAGCCCCGGATGGCCTATTTGGTCCCCGGTTCTCCGAGGTGCTCGCGCACCAGCAGTCAGTCCGTGAGTATCGTTCCTGGTTCGGGGCGATTCTCACGGGGTACTCCCGCCAGCAGGCTGGGAGGAAGCGGGGTCCAGGCCGGTCCCAGTGTTCCAGGGGACCGCCTCCGACTCCAGCCCCGGTGCAGCAGCAGCAGCAGCCGCAGCAGACGGGGAGAGCAGCGCTACGGACTGGGAAATTCCGGAAGCTTGCTCCTACTTTTGCTTTCCCTATTAAAGAAAAAAGTATTGACCGTTCGGCCGAACGGCAGCACATGGTACCTAAAGAGCGATATTCCTCAGGCCAACTGCGTCCTACGCTTGTGGTGCGTTCCTCCATGTTGCCTCTTTCCCCCTCTCAGCCCGGTGGCTGTAGGGTGGCGGTCGGACGGCGTGTTCGCTTGGCCTCTGGTTCACCTGCGGCGTCCCTTGGAGCCTCGTGGACGGATCAGAGACTCGTTGCACGAGCCTGTGGATACGGCCGCTTGTACCGGTCTCCTGGTTCCCCACATTATCCCCTCTACCTCCCTTCAACGGTTTGTGGGAAGTGAGGAGACGGGTCCGCACGCTGTGGCTACAGCCTGCGGACAGCGCATGCGCACAGGTGCGGCGGCCGGACGGCTCGCTCCCTGTTCAGCGGGCACGAGCGCGACGTCTAGACAGCTCGTTGTTTTTTACAGCGGCTGGATCTGGTACGTCTCCTACGCTCGCTGAGCCTCCTCCCTTTCATGGGAAGCCCCCCTTGGTTCACACGCAGTGTGGAGGCGGTAGGGGCAGAGGAATACGGGTTATTCCTGGACGGTCTCCCTCAGCTGTCGGCTCGCCCTCTCTCCGACCGATATGCGTGTTGGCAAGAGCGGTGCGTTCTGCCATCATGGTTGGACACCACGTTGAGATGGGGCCATCCCATACAGTTCAAGCGTCGTCCCCCACCCTTTATGGGGTTGGTGGAGACCACGCTACGGGACCCGGTTGCGAGCACGGCTCTGGCAGCAGAGGTGGCAATTCTCTTGGTAAAGGGGGCCATCACTGTCGTTCCCCCCCACAAGTCTCACCTAGGGTTTTATTCCCGCTACTTCCTGGTTTCCAAGAAGTCAGGGGATAAGAGACCTATTCTGGATCTTCGCGTGTTCAACAGATTCGTTGCCACGAGGAAGTTGAGAATGCTCACTGTCGGAGCGTTGTTCCGGTGTGTGAGAGAGGGCGATTGGTTCACATCCCTTGATCTCAAGGATGCCTACTTCCACGTCCCTGTTCGGCAGGCGCACAGGAAGTTTCTCCGCTTTGCCTTTATGGGGATGGTGTACGAGTACCAGTTTCTGCCGTTCGGCTAATCCCTGTCTCCGCGCACCTTCTCGAAGTGTGTGGAGACGGCGTTGGAACCGCTCAGGCGTCAGGGAAAGAGGATTCTCTTCTACCTAGACGACCTGCTTATTCTGAGCAACTCAGAAGAGACGGCGAGAAGGGACACCTTGTTGGTGATAACCATCTCTCCTTCCTGGGTTTTGCCATGGGAGAAGAGCTCCCCGCTCCCCAGCCGGCAGACAGTCTACTTGGGGCTTTTCCTAGACTCAGCCACCATGACTGCGATGCTTTCGCCTCCTCGGCGAGACGCCATCCTGTCGGCGCTCTCCCGTTTTCGCGTTCGCAGAAACGTGACCGCGCTGTCCACCATGCGCCTGTTAGGGCTGATGGCAGCTGCCCACCCCGTGGTCACCCTGGGTCTGCTTTTTATGCGCAGACTCCAGCGGTGGTTTGCTCGCCAACGGTTGGACCCCAGGCGACACAAACTCAGGGTGCTCCTCGTTCCCCGTTCGGTGTCGCCAGACCTGGAATATTGGAAAAGACCCTCCGCCCTTCTCAGGGGTGTTCCCCTGGGCAGGGTGGCGTCCTACGTAGTGGTCTTCACGGACGCCTCGTTGACGGTTTGGGGAGGAACGTGCCTCTCTCACTCGGTCGGAGACGAGTGGCGCACGCCCCCTACAGCACACATAAATGTGTTGGAGCTCGACGCTGTGAGGAAAGTGCTGTTGCTTTTCTTTCACCTGGTGCGCGGCCGCCACGTTCTGATCAGGACAGACAGCGTGTCGGCGGCGGCGTACATCAACAGACAGGGGGGAGTCCGCTCTCCTGCTCTCCACCGAAAGGTGGTCGAGCTCTGGCTTTGGGCTCATCAGTATCTCCTCAGTCTGAGAGCCCTGCATATCGCGGGCGCCCAGAACTTTGGGGCGGACCTCATGTCTCGAGGCGGTCCCCGCCGAGACGAGTGGCGGTTACATCCCGACATTGTCAGACTGATCTGGCAGAGGTCTGGGACAGCGCAGGTGGACCTCTTCGCGTCCAGGGAGAACACGCACTGCAGGTGGTGGTTCTCCCTCAGCCCTCGGGATCTTCCCCCGTTGGGGGTAGATGCGTTGGCACACACGCCTTGGCCGCGGGCTCTCTTGTATGCGTTTCCCCCGCTTCAGCTGAGCCTTCCTCTTCTGGAACGGGTCAGACAGGAGAGACTGTCCCTGATATTAGTGGCCCCGGAGAACCGTTCAGCTTTGTGGTTTCCAGAGCTGGCCGCGCTCTCGCGGTCGGCGCCGTGGCCAGTACCGTTCAGGCCGGATGCGCTTTCACAGACCCACGGGACGGTGCACCACCCGCCTGATGTCTCGGGACGGCTGTTGGTTTGGCTCCTGAGAGATTGATCCTGCAGGGCAAAGGTTTGCCTGAGACGGTTATCAACACTATTCAGAGTGCTCGTGCGCCTTCTACTTCTTCCCTCTATGCGGCGAAGTGGTGCGCTTTCTCTAATTGGTGTGAGAGGAACCACGCCTTCCCATCTCAATGCGAGGTGGGAAGCGTGCTTTCTTTTCTGCAAAACTTATTGGAAAAAGGTTTGGCCTTCTCCACTATCAAGGTCTATGCGGCAGCCGTTTCGGCTGGCCATGCAGGCTGTGATGGTGGACCGATCTTCAGCCATCCACTGGTCAAGAGATTCTTGCGTGGGGCTAGACGGGTTAGGCCTGTTTCACGCGTGCTTACACCACGCTGGGATCTCCCCACCGTGTCCAGGGATCCTTTCAAGCCTCTTTCTCAGGCCCCTTTGGATGCCGTGTCATTTAAGACGGCGCACTTGTTGGCCATGGTTTCTGCCAAGCGGGCCGGTGAGCTAACCGCTCTGTCTGTCAGCCCGAGTTGCTTGTTGCTAAACGAGGACAGCTCCTTCGCGTTGCTCAGACCTAATCCTGCGTTCCTCCCGAAGAACATTAATAGTTATTTTCGGTCGAGGGATATTGTGCTTAAGGCTTTTCACCCCCCGCCTCATTCTAGTGAGGCGGAGGCGGAGTTGCATCTCCTGTGCCCGGTTCGGCGTTGGCTATGTACGTGAATCGCTCGGCCACGTTCCGCTCCACACGACAGTTGTTTGTGTGTTATAGCAACGCTAGCAGGGGCCGCGCTCTCTCTAAGCAGCGGTTTTCTCGCTGGGTATGTGAGGGTGTTTGCTTAGCCTACCCTCGGCAGGGCTTGGCGCCACCGTTGGGCGTTAAAGCTCACTCCACACGGAGCGTGGCCGCTTAAACGGCTCTACTCAAGGGCGTTTCGGTGGAAGACATCTGCGCGGCTGCGTCTTTGTCTTCCCCCGGCCCCTTTGTCAGTTTTTACATGTTAGACATGTCCAGGGGCTCACTCGGCAACTCTGTGCTGGAGTCCGGGACCCCTTTTACGGCTTAAGAATATAGACATGTTCTTCAAAGCGGCGTGGTTGGATTTCCTCTCGCCGGCTGGCGAGTTGGACTTCATTACCAGTCTTACTCTCCCACCTTTTTTCAAATGAAAAACAGGCTAGAGAGGTTTTCTATTGGCTCGCCAATTGTCAGGTGGTTTTGTTTGCCAGTGTGGCACTCCCGCCGTTTTTCTTCAAATAAGAAACGGCCGAGAGTCCCCTTATTGGAGAGCCGGATTCCGTAGCTCCGCCCCCGGTGGTAGCGGACCTAATGGAAACCGTGTTGCTCTGGTTTTTCTTTTCCTTTTCATGGGTTCCATGAAGCACGGATTATAGCCGGAGTCTTTACAGACTCTCCCTTGATCATTACCTTGCTTGATCTAGGAGGAATTCGTTTTTTATTAAGCTGTTGTGTTTTACACTTCCTTGGCTTTTTTGAGTCTTAATGTGTTCTGGTGACTTAGGTCGTTTTGACTGGGGTCCAGCAGGAGTACATTGATCGGGCTCCGCTCGCAGCTTCACCTTAGCCCATAAGGCGAAGCCTAGACGGCGTAGCCTACATGAAATAGAACGATAGTTATGTTATTATAACACTAGTTCTATGATTGTAGGCGTAGCCGTCTAGTTTCCCACCTGCTGTACCCTCCAAATGCTGAAAGAAAAGCGTGGAGGATGAGTGACGGTATACACCGCGTTATATAGACACGATACCGTGGGGAAATGTGGGCGGTGCCCACGCTGATAGGTGCATAGTTTGAATTTTCAGCGCGCGTTAGGGCGCGCACGGGACAAGCCCATAAGGCGAAGCCTAGACGGCTACGCCTACAATCATAGAACTAGAGTTATAATAACATAACTATCGTTATATGCTATAGACTAGGGGTGGGAATCTCTTGCCACCTCACGACTCGATTCCGATTATGAGATCAACGATTCGATTCTGAAGCGATTATCGATGCATCTCGATGCATCAATTCTTTTTATGTACATTTCCATTCGTGATTTTCAAAAATGTATGTATACATCCGGGTTTGCTACTCAGTTTGCTAATCACTTCCTACTTTTGTGATGATCATTGAAGACATCAACAGATGAATTAACTTATCTAATATTTCATAAGAGAGAACGCTTTTGTCACAAATATGACTTTCTATGAACAATGCAATAATCAATGCAGCTTGCGTTATAATAACACAATATGGAAGCATGCAAAAAATAGGTTTCAGTTTTATTTTCTTTCTAATCTTTCTTATCCATGTCATTAAAGGAAAAGCTGCTCTTGAATTAGAAGGAGTTCCTGTGTCTGGCTGTGAGTTTGCGTGCATGCTATGCGTAGGCTGAATCGCAATCTTGTCAAGACAAATCAGATTGGCCAATACACACTGAAGATAAATTCAATAATTTAAAAATTACAAAAATTATCCCTCTCTGACGAACATAATGTTGCAGCAGGCAAAAAATAATAATCTGATTATTAATTTATCTGCATCGAGACAGAATCGTTCTAGCGAGAATCGCGATGCATCGAAGAATCGATAATTTTTCCCACCCCTACTATAGACCCTATAGTATCTGTGGTATAAAGGCTGGGACGAATTTCAAATTATAAATATGTACAATCCATTACATTAGCTCTCTGGCTCGATCAGCGGACTAGAATACCTCCTAGAATCATTGCTTGTTGGCCGGAAACGGAAAGGGGGGCTGTTTACGTTTGGTTGTAGTCTTTTCGCTCGGTTCTCCGTCTTAACAGTAGGGCTAGAACCGAGCAGAAAGACTACAACCAAACGTGAACACCCCCCCTTTACGTTTCCGGCCAACGAGCAATGAGTCTTCCAACAGAAATCCATGGGATTTACAAAATGCGCTAAATGTGCAATAAAACACGATAGAAACTGTATTTCGCTACGATACTACTACTCTATTTCATCCTAGACAAACCAGAAAGGGGGCTCAATGTTAAAAA
This sequence comes from Gadus chalcogrammus, assembly GCF_026213295.1. NCBI lineage: Eukaryota > Metazoa > Chordata > Actinopteri > Gadiformes > Gadidae > Gadus > Gadus chalcogrammus. The sequence continues at coordinate 9,316,051 of NC_079413.1, forward strand.
AAAAAATAATAATAGCTCACAGCAACATATTGAAAAAAAGAACGGATGGAAATATAATAAAGAATATAATCGATTTAAAAGAAAATCGGAATCGAAATTGAATCGAGAACAAATAATTTGCAATGCATTGATGAATTGAATTTATAAGTCAAGGAAAGGGGGAAAAATACAATGTTTTGCAGGTGGCGTCACGATTAAGGGGCACCAGCGGCATGGTTTGTGTGGACTTCTGCAGCTCTGCCTGGGCAGTGGTTGACTGCGGCATCATAAAGAAAGCTGAGCTTTTCAGGAAACTTATTGTATACCGGTACAGTGTGTTGGATAGTGAAGCTCCATCGGAGCATCGATTTTATTTAATACCCGTGTCCGAAGGTTAGGCTTCCCGGACCGATATAGTATAACGCTACGGTGGCGCATGTGGCGCATGTCATTTGAAAAACAGGTCATTATAACACTCATACAAAACAACGGCACTAAAGAAGTGTCACAATGTTGCCCTGGGCCGTAACCAAGGCGATAACATGCCCCTCTCCTAGAACTCTCAACATAAAACACATTTTTCAAGACCTCAAAGTTTTAGATTTCCCGGTGAAATAGTGAGTTCAATGGTTCTTTAAACTGTAATGTTATTTTTAAGTTCTCGTATCGGTACTCTGTATATATCTGCGAATACCCAAATGTAAGAAATTGTACTTGTATTGGTCTGAGAAAAAGTGGAATCGGTGGAACCCTAAATATGCTAAAGGGCTGTACTCTTCTTAAAGCAGATTTTTTTTCAAGAGTGAATTGAGAACTAAATGGCTTTGCGTTTCTCACTGTTCTAGGCTCCTTCCCACTTTCTGATGAGGAGAGCAGTGGCGAACATGCAAGGGAAGGACTCTCGGAAGACAAGTCCATGGGGAAAGAGAGAGGGGGGAGAGATAAACTTGGGAGTTTCTGTGACCGGGACGAGCAGCAGGGACACTCTTCTTCTCAGGCTTCTCCAAGGAAGAGGAAGCCAACCTTCGGTATACTGTCCTTCACCACCAGGGGTGCTATGCCTGGTTGATGTTGTGAAATCCCTTATTAAGTCAAGTCCCTGTTTGTATAGCCCTAATATACTGCCTTGAGAAAACCGACAGATATAAAAATGTAGAACTATATCGAAAAGTAGTACTGTAAATCGATCTTAACCCCAATTGTAGAGGGGCGAGGAACAACTTGCAGTGGGAATTAAGAATGGGATGTTCGTGGCATAAACCTAGCACCAATGAAGTTTAACTACAAATAGGCCTACGTTATTATGGAGCAGTATATTAGGAACACAAAATATCAGTAATCATGACTGGCATAAATTGCGAACTGTACTTTACAGTACAATTATGGTGCTTTGATTTATATTTGTTTGATGTTCAAACAATTGTGCATGGTGTTTGGGTTGAGGGAGGGATTAAGTACGAAAGAGATCACCTGCTGATCAGTGTTCATTGCAAATAGGAATATATACCCTGATTCTCTGATCATAATGTCATTAAAGGGGTAGTTCGGAATTTTGGACGTAGGGCCTGATTCACCAGTGAGCATTGGTATTCTATATCACTGGAGACCGTTTTCAACACATTTAATACAGTCCTTCTAGTTGCAGAGTTCGCTCGTGCTAGGCTAGCGCACGTCAACGGGCAATGCTAGCCTGCTATTAAAAACAGTCTTACCCACTCCACAGTACACCCGAGGTAAATCAATTATAGCGACAGACTATAAATCGAAATGTCTGTTTATAGAATAATGTTAGAAATAAAACCAACCTTGCATTGCATTCCATTTTGAGGGAATTGCGGGGTCTCAGCAGCAATGTTTATATTCCTGTACGTAGGCTACGGCAGCAGCGGACTGATACCTAGGTTACCTGCCGCTGTCATTGCTGCAAACGCAGAGTACAGTGAACGAAGGAATTCTATAAGCGTATTCAATTAACAAGATATGCCCACGTTTGGAGGAGTTAGCGATGCATCTGCTTTTGAAGACGATTATGAGGAATTTGTTGTATCCAACGAACCGTACATGTACGAGCCGGTGTTTTGATGTCCAAGCCGGCAGCAACAAGCCACAGTTGAGTCCTTTCTGGATCTCGCACTGGAAATTGGTGGAAACTTTGTGGTGCCCATCCGTACCGTTTATTTCTACAATTTCTAAAAGCACACTGAACCATCATGTTGCCTAGTCGTTCAATTGCGCTTCTGTCCCACACTTCTCTGTTTACGTTCTTCTGTCGTGATTCGGTTACAAACCTAACCAGCGCATAGTAAAATTCCGCTTCTGCTGAGAAAGTAGTCCCTCGATTATTCATGCGATGCAAGGTTAGTTTTATTTCTAACATTATTCTATCAACACAGACATTTAAATCTATAGTCTGGCGTTATAATTGATTTACCTTGGGTGTACTGTGGAGTGGTTAAGACTGTTTTTAATAGCAGGCTATCATTGCCCGTTGCCGTGCGCTAGCCTAGCACGAGCGAACTCTGCAACTAGAACAGGGGTTCTCAAAGTTTTGACAACTGAGGGCCAATTTAGGAACCCAAAATTTGACTGAGGGCCGCCAAAGGAAAAAAAAATTGCGGGAAACGCCGCCAGCATCCCAGTGGTCAAAAAAAACGTTGCACCGTGGACCTCTGGGAGTGAGGTCAAGTGAGGTCTAAATCACGAAACTGAGGTTCAGCCTTTCAAAGTAATGTACAGTCGGATTAAAACTTACAAATGTAAAAGGATTTAATTGAAAGCTAGAGAGAATCGACTTTTCTCTTTATAATCATTTATTTTTCTTTAAATTAATATTGACATAATAAAAAAATAAAGTTTTTCTTTTATTATTATTATTTTTTTTATCTAACTTACATAATTATGTATGTCATTGCGGGCTGCCAGGAATGATTCCACGGGCCGCCATTGGCCCGCGGGCCGCACTTTGAGAACCAATGAACCAGAAGGACTGAATGAAATGTGTTGAAAACTGTCTCCAGTGATATAGAATACCAATGCTCACTTGGGAATCAGGCCCTATGTCCAAAATTCCGAACTACCCCGTTAATTTAGAGTAGACATTGTCCCCCACTGTCCTTTGTGTGTGTGAATAGGTGAGAGTGAGGCCACATGTTATAAAGAAACAACCACCGTCTCAGCCCTAATGTTGGAATCTGCAGTCCTTCTGTGATATGGCAGAACAAGTTATGCCTCATTAGGGAGATATATATTAGGGGATTTCTACAGTGGCTAGTCTAAAGGGAATATTTATTGACACTTTACCGTTTACTACTGCTAGCCGAGTTCTAGGTTATTATGCGCTTACAGATCCCTGTCTCCAGCAACATGATTGGTCGAAACCAACACAGGGAAAAAAGCGAAACCCAAGCCACTCGCCTCTCTTGAGTTATTGACTGATATTATGTATTTCATTCAGCCAGGGTTGTCTCTTTGATATAAAGTACCAGAAAGACAGTGGTACATTATAATGTATCATTGAATTAATCTTCACCCTGAATATATTAATATGGTTTGTGTTATATTCCTGAGCCTAGGCTCTCTGCCGAAGGGGGAAAATGTGGAGATCTGGACGTTGGATAAGTACAGGCACCAGCTGCCTGTTACCTGTGGTGACGAGCAGGGGACGCTCTACCGCGACAAACTGGCAAAAGGTGAGCCGGTAATAGCCTGATTAGAGGCTGGAATCGGTGATCAATTTATTCCTGTTCCAAGGGTTGAGTTTATACAAAGTTGTGTACAGAAACACAGCGACGGAATTTATGTTTTGTTATTTATGTGAAGGAATTGGTAATGACGTTTTCAGTTTGGCGTTTGAGGTAATGAACTAATAAGACTACAAAATGAGCCATAAAGGAGTAAAAGCCTGATTTACTCCTTGGTTTAGGGGATTCATGATTAAACTTTCTGGATTATTGTTAACATTAAAGATGAATTATTATGGTTTTCATTGGAAATGTTGAAAATCAAACCAGGTATTGCATTTGAAAATAAATAAATACAATTTAAAATGTAAAAGACATTGGTTACACTGGAAACAGTAACCAACTGGAGGAAAGGGAAAAACCAAACAAGATGGGGGTTTGATTTGTCTCTTCAGGTTAAACAGAGTGGGCTTGACCAGAGATTTAGTTTATTTTTTAAACCTATTTTCCTCCTTCAAGCAGTCTTTACCGACTGTCTCTATGGTTTCAGGAGAGCCGTGCATCCTGAGGAACAATGAGTGGTACACACCCCGCGCGTTTCAGAAGCTTAGCGGCAAGGGCAGCCGCAGTAACTGGAAGAAGAGTATCCGTTGCAACGACACCACGTTAGAAAAGCTATTGAAGGTATTTAAAAGGAGAACCAAACCCTAAAAACAATTATTATGGGGGACGAACTGAAGGACCCGCTAGTCATTAGCCGCGTTATCAATTGATGGCAGACTTGGTCCAGTCAAGCACACATCCACAGATTTAAGAGCTTTCACCTCCACACACTCAAGGTAAAGTGGGCTGTGATGGCTTTGGCCCACCCCCATCCCAGCCTCTACCTGCTTTGGTTCTGCTGTGTATTATACATCACCACAATGATAATGTTGAGATATCTGAGGTACCACATGGAGGATTTGTTTAGTGCCCCCTGTTGTCAAATGTTGGTATTATGTATCTGACATCTATATGTCCTGCTTAAAATCTTACTGCAGGGAAAACCATAAAGGAGTAGAACCCTACCCCAAAACTAAAATTATTACCACTTCATGCAAAAAATCGTTAAATCTATCAGATGACAGAAGTGATGTTAGGAATATCTATATCTTAGGATCTCTAAATCTTGACATTAATGCATAAAGTTTTCAAAACATAGGATAATTCATATAATAAATATGTAATATAATATTAAAATACTAATTTATGTATGGAATCACGACTCGAGTAGAAAGTGCAGATACCTATGCCTGAACAGTAATAAAGCCACCACTTAAAAAGGTGTCTGTGAGACGGCATGTTTCACAATTTTGGTTGTGGGCAGGGACAAGGTCAAACAGGGTGTTAGGGGCAAGAGAGTTGGGTGTAAGGTTTGAAAGTTCATGCCTGCATGAGCAAACTACTAGTGATCAATCACTTTGGTTCCGTTTAAAATATCTAAATTCTACAACCGTGTTTGAATCTAGATTTAATAACTTATCTGTTAACACAAAAGGCTAAACACACCCACAATCAGCCCAGCCTGGTAAGACATAGGGGAGTTTATATCCTAATATGAGGAACCTTTTTCCAGTAGCTTAATGTGTGTGTGTGTGTGTGTGTGTGTGTGTGTGTGTGTGTGTGTGTGTGTTGTGCAACCCCATTGCAGAACGGACACCTGACATGCCCGGGATATAATAAGTGCAAGGTAACTTTCCATAAATCAATTATTGATTAATCCAAAAAAATCAAAAATTATTTGGATTGCTGATTTGTGTTTTCTCAGGATTCATGCTTGGCTGTTTGTCCTCCTTCTGCTCGTTTGTTCTCATGTCTAGGCTAAGAAATCAACGCTCCCCTGCAGCTCAAACACCGGTTTGTTGCGGTTATTCTATTTCATTTATTTGACATTTTACTTGTAAAGTTTAGGTATTTTTACCGCATTTTCTCTTCAGTGAAGCAACAGGTGAGGCTGAGCACAGTGAAAGCATGCAATCAATATGACCAGATATGATAATGAATTGGTCTTCAAAATAAAATCAAACATTTGCATGAGCTTTTTTTCTATTGTCAGTTTCAGCTGTCTCTGAAAGCGAAGAAGAGATGGAGGAAGAGGAGGGGGAGGAGGAGGAGCTGCAGGCCAACCCGGGTGAGGAGGAGGTCAGCATGGAGGATGAAGTGGAACTGCAGGGGAATGACTGCTCTACGCAGCGCTCCGATACAGGTACATGAGACAGTGCTACATATGGACACATTAAAATGTATTACCACTATTGTAGTATTAATTTTATTATTATTATTTGCTATTACAGGCTAAAATCCAATATCTGAATTTTAAGCCTTCAGATGTGTTTTAAGGAGTTTTTGGAAAGAGGGGGCATGTTATCCACATGGTTACGACCCATGCCAATTTAAATGGCCAATTCCAATGAGCGGTGCGGTTAGCCAGTGATATGTTACTCGTTCATATTTTGGGCGAACGTGAACTGAACGTACTGTATTACTGCCTGATGAACGTTACTGTGAACTCGTTCATTCTGGTGTCTGAACGGCACGCTCACTCGCTTTAACTTCGTTCATAATTATTTGTCTATCAACATGGCGGATGCGCACGCAGAATGATCGCAAAAATGATCTGTGTGAACACCTGTTTGCAGAATCCCATTTACAAGGTTTCAAAACCGGGAAACAATGAAATACACTGTTAGAACAGTGCCAGATTTGAAACTCTGCAAATACGCTGGGGAAATTGTTTGAACTTTGAAAATGTGTTGTTGAAAATGATGGAGAAGATAAAATAGAACACAAAATCATGTTTGCAGATGTTTGAATTTTTTTCAGGTTATAATCTCTTTTTTCAGTGTTGCAAAACCTTTTTTACAAGGCATTGAGTTTTCAAACCCAGACTTACCAGCCTTTGAACCTTTTTTTTCAGGTTTGATTTATGGCAGGAAACTGGCTCCATACACACTGCATTAACGATGACCCTGTAACTCTGTAATGGTTCACAAACGGTTGTATGTGGCAGGCACAACATTTTTACCTAAATAAGGCATAGCCCACGTCAGCATATTCGGCGAAATTCCACAAACCTAACTTTGGTTTGTATCTGTCCTATCTCCTAATTGTAAACAGATATGTCTTAGAGAGTACTACATTATAGGCACCTATAACACGCGATTATATGAATCACGCTCTGATATATTATGTGACTCACTGTTTGTGGCTAATCAGTTAGATTAACCTCCAGCTGCAGACATTTTATGTCTGGGATCTATGTTTTTGTTGAATGTAGCATTGCATATTATACTCTTACAACTCTTACGTACACACAGTTCGGTGTAGTCTTGTTATTTTGAATGCAAATGCAATTATTTACTTTGCAAGTAATTATGGTACTTTGATTTTCCTTCATATCCTTTATACTTTTTTGCCAGTATGTAGCTTAAATAAGTCTTGAATTGCATTCATAAGTCTTCAACAGGTCTTAAATTTATCTTGTTGAGACCTGCAGCAACCCTATACTAGAATTAGCATTTTGAGCAATGGAATTATTAGCATTGTTGACTTAATTATTCATTCAAATGTTGTATGTGTATATATATATATCCAGACCAAGGAGATAATCTGGAGGAAGTGACAGACGAGAGGCCCAGGGTCGGCCAGAATGAGTTCAGAGTGATATGTGGAGCTCTGAGTGGGATGCTGCACAAGAGCCGCTTTGCCTCAGGTATAAGGGTCTATCTGTCTACCTATTCCTGACTGCCAATTGTCTTCCTGGACCAAAATATAGCTAATTTAATGAACTTCGATGAACTTATTTAAAAAAGACATGGCAAATGCATACACATCGATTATGATCATGGCATGAAGAACAGCATTTGTTAAATGTTGCGTGGCATTATGAACACTGTAGGAAAGTGAGGGGAGTTATGGTCTGGTCAGGCGTGGTCGGATGGCTGAAGGTCCTCTTTCTCCAGGGAGGTGTGGGAAAAGTATTCGGACGGAGGACCGTTGGATGAGTCCAGTGGAGTTCGTGGCGCAGGGTTCAGCAATGCCTGACGCCCTCTGGAGGAGGGACATTCAATGGGAAGGACAGCCGCTGAGCAGCAGTCTCATTGAGGTAACACACTTTCTGTGTGTGCGTGAATGATACTAATGTGAACTCACATCCACACCTATGCCATATTTTTTTTTGCTGATTTGAAATGTGGTCCCATATGTCGTCATAAAGGATCTAAGCTCCTCCCGTTTCTCTGCCTTGCCCGATCAGAGAATTTTGCCCGCCAATGAGACACGACCGTGCGAGCGCCACTGTAACGCAAGGGTTTACTGTTGGTGTTATGGCGCATAACAAGGCGGTTCTTTGACGTATCGTGTATTTCTACAGCGAGACTGTCGTTGGGGTTATCTCAGCCATGGTTGAGAAGGAATTGGGGGAAAGGAACTTTGGCTTTGACTCCCTGAAGTACATGAACCACGACATGGAGGAGAAAGGGATTGTTGGCCGCAAATGACTCCCGCTTGAGCCCCGCTTCCCGCTGAGGGACCGCGGTGGTGCTCGGCGGGAGACAACCGCTGTCAATAATCGCGGGCAAAAATCCCTTTGTTCTCCATGTCGTGGTTCAGTCTACTTCAGATTGATGTGGACGTGGAAGAACCAGAGACGTCGGAGAACCCGACGCGGCCGTTTGAGATTCATAATATCGTCTGGAGGCTAACAAAGCTTTGGCCGTGATAATATTATATGGCATAGATATCTATGAATAATATGATATTATTTAGATATAGAGCTCCAGGACTCCCGTGTGTTCTAGAATACTTACAGAACACGGCTAAAAGGCTGTGTGCGCCTCGCCGTTGCGATACATCCAATGTAAACAGAGCGCATGGTACCGTGGCTGCAAGCTGCTCAGGGCCACAAACAACTTTTTATGTAGTTGCTCCTATATCGATTTTTCCTAGCCCTATGTAAGTGTGTGTGTTTGTGTGTATACAGCAAAATATATAAAATATGGAACAGGTGTGGGTTTATGTGAGAGCCCTTTACATATTTCTGAGAGCGTGTGTTCTTGATCCTTCCAGAGGAAGATTTTGCACTTACACTCTGAGCAGTGTGACTGTTCACTGTGCCATCCAGACCCTCAAGCCCTGGTGAGTCCCTCTGTCTGTTGGAGATAGTTGCAACATGTTTGATTGGTCAAAGAAAAGATCCTAAACAGCTGGGGAGGCTGTTCAGGACTACTTATCATACCATTACTTCTATTTATCATACAAAATACTAATATTATTCTATTTCCGCTCATTTAAATGCTACTTATCATACTTATATTATTACTTATACGTTTTCAAACCAATACTTCTATGTATCTTACTAGTACTACTTCTACTATTTATCAGACAAATGCTACTACTTGTAAGTTATCATACCAATGCTACTATCTATCAGACTAGTACTAATTCTACTACTAATACTTAAAATACTAAAAAGGTATCATAGCAATACTACTATGATTCATACTTGTAGTACCTTTACTTATACTACTACTTATAAGGAATCATTCCGATACTATTATGCATTATACACGTATTACTTCTGTTAGGCTTACTTATCATCCTTATACTACTACTAAACTAATGCTAATCATACTACTAGACATAGGTTCAAACTACATCACTTACCACTGTGTGTGTGTGCAGAAGGAACAGAAGAGCGATGAATATTGCTTTGTGTGTGGGAGATGGGGTGACCTGGTGATGTGTGACCACTGTCCACGCTCCTTCCACCAAAAGTGTCACCTGCCCCAGCTGGACCCCTCTATACTGGGGTGAGCGCACACACACACACACACACACACACACACACACACACACACACACACACACACACACACACACACACACACACACACACACACACACACACACACACACACACACACACACACACACACACACACACACACACACACACACAATCAAGGACAACAAGCTAAGATATCACTGTTCATACGATGGGGTGCAAGCACACACACAACATGCATGTGCACACAAACCCACAGCCACACACACACACACAGGGACACCTAGGTACACATTTGGTATTTACACAAACACACAAAAGCACACGACGCACGGACTGACACATATACACAGGCACACAAACATTACCTCCCCCAAAAAGTAAAACATCCTAACCTTGTGTGTGTGTGTATGTTTGCCTGTGTGTTTTTGTGTGTGAGAAAAGGGACGACAGTAAATGGATGTGTACATTCTGCATCTGGAATAGGAATGAGTATCTCCCTCGAACGACGTACGAAGAGACCCTCATGATTCCTGTCTCCAACCAGATGCTGGTAACCACCCTGGTCATTTTTCTAACTCTCTTGCTAGCCTTCATCCTACCTCATACACTAGCTTCCATGCTAACTCTCTTCTAGCTCCCATGCTAACTCTTCACGCTAAGTCCTTGAATATCAAGTGCTAGGTCTTCGGCCAGATCGTCCTACTAGCGCTCCCTGCTAATGTAGCCTATTTGTTGGTGCTAAAGACATGTGGCCAGTGCCACCCAGGATCAAGGTTTGGCAGGGGCCTTTTTTTGTCCCTGGCAATATGGAAAAGAAAATGATTGGAAAATAGGGTCAACAACTCTGTCTCAAATCCATACATAAAACAGTAAAGTAACAGCATATTTAAAGGGGACATATTATGAAAACAGCACTTTTCCTGTGATTTGGGGTGTTGTTGTGGGTAGATGGTGCTCCCACACGCATACCAACTTTGAAATAAGTCTGTACATGGTTTTTTGAGTGAGATACGCATTTCTGGAAGCATCCCGCCTCCAGCTACCAAACGAGCGAGTCAGTTTCAGCGCCCCCTCCTACGTAGGAATGGGGTACATTTGTATATTACCTCCCACTTCCCCACTCCCCTCCAATCATAGCATCGCTAAGATTTTGCGACCAGTGGACGAGCAGCTCCGGCGGGGGGGGAACTCGGCGCTAGCCCTGCAGCTAAGCTCCGGGAGTACAATCCCTTACTCTGGCGCCGAGCTCACCCCGCCGGAGCTGCCGCTGAAGGGAAGTCGGGAGGAGGAGACATGGAGTAGAAAGGGATTGTACTCCCGGAGCTGAGCTGCCGGACTAGGCCGAGCTACCCCAGCCGGAGCTGCTAGTCCGCTAGAGCTGCCACCTAGCTTCGGCGCCAGTTCTGCTCCCGGAGTACACCGCCGGAGCTGCCGGACTGCGGCCGGACGGCTTCAACGGTGGCCGGCAGCTCCGGCGCGGGGAGCTCATTTAGGAGGCAGTCCGGCAGCTCAGCTCCCGGAGTACAATCCTTTTCTTCTCCATGTCGCGGTTCATGGACTTCAGAAAGTCAATGCCAAAGTTCCTTCCCCCCAATTCTTCTCAACCATGGCAGAGATATCCCCAACTATGAGTCTTTACTTGTGGAAGTACCAGAGTCAAAGTCAAAGTCTTTATTATTCATAATATCATCCGAGGCGAACATTGCTTTTGGCCGTGATATTAGATGGATTATATAAATACCCGTTTATAATATTATGATTATGTTATATTATATTATATAGATATAGAGCTCCAGGAGTCAGCAAACGGCAACAATCCCTTCTCCTCCATGCTGTGGTTCAGTCTGACAGCTCATTGGTCAATGGGCAGCAGCTCATTTGCATCAATGCTACAGACACCAGAAACAGCGCATTCTGAAGGGACTGAAACAGGGGATTAGCGGTAGACGATATTTCTTTTCCTAAAAGCTATTTCCAGCAAACAGCTTCAGAAACATGTTTTCTGGAACTCAAATACTATGTTTACTTGTTTGGAAGACACCATAATATGTCTCCTTTAATTAACCTATTTGGCTATAAGGAAAATAGAACCATTTGCTGCATCCCAAGGTTTAAAATAAAAGTTGGCTTTTTTTTAGCTGCGACACAGCTCATGGTAACATTGCATTTCCGAAATAGCAACATACAGTATTCATATCGTAATTTGTAATATAAAAGCTGCCTTTGTGCCCTAACAGCCGTGCCACTACCTGCTCCTGTCTCTGTACCATGCAGACAAGGATCACATTTTTGCAAAAGATCCATGCATCGATGTAAGTATCACTGTTTTCAACATTATTCTCTATTGTGTATGTATGTGATCTTGCACGATCTCTCTGTCCCTCCCTCCTTCCCTGCTTCCATTCCTCCCTCTCTCCCTCCTTAACTCTCTAGCAGACAGATATAAACAAACATACTGCCAATTGTGACCAAATCAGAAAGATTTTCAGTTTCTCTCTCGCTCTCGCTTTATCTCCCCCCTCCCTCACTTCAGGTGAGGGGATACAGCTCTCAAATCGTGACTCCTATGTGGCTGGACAAGATCACAGAGCAGCTCCTAGACCAGCAGTACACCATCGGAATGTTATTAACCGATATCCAACTCATTTTCTCCAACTGTGATCAATTTAACCAGGTTAGTGAGTAGGACTCCTCCCTCCCGGCTCACAAATAATGCTGCGTTCGAGATGCATCGTACACCACCCGCCTGAGTTGCTCTTCTGATATAATTTCCTGGCTTGTAGCACTTATAGCGTTCCCGTTTCTCTTTGTGGGCAATCGGGGAAGAACAGTCATTGGCTATTCATTTTTATTGTTAGCTACATTAGCCTCTTTAGCAAACCAGTCGTACAGTTAACCTCGCTGAACTTGGTGTACTCTCAGGACTTCTAGTGGGACAGCTTATATTACGACCAAAATGCCTCTGTGAAAAGTCGAAAGAAAGCTGGTAGATTATCCACTTTGTAGCTCGGGCAGGAGGTGTGCGATGCATCCCGAACACGGCATTACCACCGGCCGTGCGAGTTAGATATGTGAGCTAGACAAGTCATTGTTTTTTTTCATTTGTTAATTTTGCCATGCATGTTAAAGTTCTTTGGTAATGTTTAATAGATTTTTTTTGTTTTTTCAGAATAAACCAGAGTTCCGGGACATGGGAATCAAGCTGAAAGAGTTCTATGAACAATTTGTGGAAAAGGTTTTTCGCAGGCAGTAGCAGAGAAATGCAACGTGCTGATGGACCTTGGACATGCTAGAATTAAATGCGTGGATTTGTCACTGTGCTGCGTTTAGCACGTTGAGGAACAAGGCAGTTTAGCAATAAGAACGGGTACTCGTCTGTGTGAAAGGCATAAAATTCCTTACTTTAACCTAAAATAACTTTTTATAATGTTCTGGTCTTTAATGTATAGAATTAGGGCTGTCAAATATTATCAAATGGAATGACACATTATCATAAATACAAAATATACTTCATAAATAAAAACTAGTCCAAGTGATTTTGAGGGGGTTTTATTGACTCAGTGTGGGTTGAATATGAAACTTATAGAACACAACAAATTTGGGAATTGTAAACGGGAAGTTACTTAGTACAATTGTAAACCAACAGTTACTACAAGTGAAGGTCACTTAAGTAGCGCCACAGATTTGGGAATTGTAAGCAAAAATCACAGCCAAAGTATAAATATAACTAATGGAGATTTTCAACATCTCAGGATGAAGATATTTAGGCCCCGTTCACACGAAGCCGAAACGGGCGAAACCGTTACGGTTTCGATCTATCCGGTTTCGAAGTATCTCCGTAAAGACGAAGCCAAGTGAAACCGGGTAGATCTGTAGAAACGCTGTAGTACACATTCCAGGCCCATAAGGGGCGCTGCTTCTGGTACAGAAATCCAGAAGAAATGAAATAAGAAGAAGAGGCGAGCATGCGCATAAAGGCTGCCCTTATGCTCATGCTCATAGACATCATATAGGGCTATATGATGTCTATGCTCATGCTCGCATGTGATTTCTGAGACTCCGCGGGCTTAAGAGCCATTGGCTAGGAGGTCGAGGGGTGGGGCGATGACGTCATGGTTTGCGGTTTCAGTCGGTTTCAGGCATACACACGAATCCAAAACGAAACCGGGTAGATTTGAAACCACCTACAAGACCTTTGCGGTTTCGCCATGAAATCGGCTTTGTGTGAACGGGGCCTAAGTCAACATCACGTTAATAGTCTGATTATATACCAGGATAATTGTGAGGACATTCCATTGGTAGGATGGGGGTGCTAAATGTGATACCATAGAATGAATTGGCTTCTAGGATACCCCTCACAGTTATACATTGCTTCACTCTCAAAAAGGATGTGTTGGAAACAACATATTCTTAACGCATCCATGTGTTTAGTTAAGGACAACACATCTTGGGCCCTATTTTAACGGTCTGAAACGCAAGTGAGAAGCGCCAAGCGCAAGTAGCTTTGTGGGCGGTTCGATGGCGATGTCGATATTTTACCGGCGCAAAAAATGACTGTTGCGCACGGCGCAAATCTAAAAAGGGTTGGTCTGAAGTAGCCTAATTACCCGTAGGTGTGGTTTGGGCGTAACTTGCAATAAACCAATGAGAGTGCCATCTCCAATCCCCTTTAAGAGCCATGAGCGCATTTGAATCTGACGAGTTGATATTTTGACAGCGCGTCATGCAGTCTCCGATGAGACAGATGCACATGAATTTCAAACTTCAAATGCCTCAGTTTATGGCCAAATAGTATGGCCTAATTTACACATGGAATAAGGTTTTCTTCCACAACTTCAGAGTTGAGTCCTCAAATAAATTTCGGCAAAGAAAACTTATATGATATAACATGATATGCGTAACTGTGGTTCTATTTAATGATATACCCAATATATTATAAACATCGTTTCTTATCAGTGTTGTATGCATTATCGTACCTTACTTAATTAAGTCATTAATTTGGATGGTTGTATTTCTCCAGGTCTTGACTATCCTACTTGGTAGTTATGCTGTGCGGTTCCTCGCAGAAATAGCCGCGGTCGCCTTTGTAGGCCTGATTAAAAGTGAGAATTTGGACAAGGTGAAAAATAAGATATTTGACAGGATTGCGTCGCCCTCCACCTTTGACATTTGGTCAAGAAAAATGTAGACATCGTTTTATATCATTTAGCAGCCTCTCATATAATCAGCCTGTTATGCGGCATTTGTTTTTACACTTAAATAAAATATCGAAAAATATGTGTAATGAGATGGTAGCTGTGGTCTATATTTATCTATTACGTGTTCTATGCACATTTTATATTCACTTTAGTTGCATTTATTTATTTATTTTTTTAACTTTTTTGTTAGCCTCCTAGGCCCATACTAATGTCACATTCATGTGTCCTGGTAATAACGAGACACCTCGTCAGTGATGACACTCATGCTTACGGGTGTCGATATCTTAAAGTTCTTCACAGCAGGGTTTTTTATCCGATAAAAACAATCAGAACTAAACAGAACTTAGTAGGATCAGTTTCAAGTTTGCACAACTTTATTTCCTTGTAGCCTATAACCTACTATCTTTTTGCTTTTATTTATGAGAATTGCGGCAATACAATGTGCTGTGCTCCATGTTCCATACATTGGCAATACTATTGCCACTGTATGGAAGGTTGGTACACAACGTTGAACAACAATCAATAGTAAAGTATGTGATATGATGGTTGATTATTTTATATTGAGTAAACCTTTCATGTCCATGTTCATGCAAGTCACTGGTAAACAATATGTCACCAACTGGGAAACTCTCAAAAATCTGGTCCGAGTTGCTGAAAGGAATTAGAATCATCAGAGCATCATGGGATGTCTTTCACGAGAACTTTCCGAGGTTGCGAAAATGTTTTCTCCATAATTCTCGGTGATCTGAACGTGCCATAACTCTTTGGGCATCACAAGTCCACATTAGCAACATGGAAATAATGGTAAATACCAAAAGCCGACGTGAAAGTTGCACATGAATACCCCTCACGTCGTAATTTCCGCCACTCCGCTCGTCACCGCACCGCTCGTCGCCTCTCTGTCATCCTCCCTCCCGTCTCCACCTTCCTCTCTTCCTCTTCAATCTCCCCTGACGCACTCCCTAGCATGTCCCTGCTTATGGCCTTTGAAGCAGGTGAACTCGGGGCAATCTCGCAGGATATGACCGGGCTGAATGCACAATCTGCTCACTCTCACCCGTCTGTCGTGGATAACACGAAAGTACTCCGGCCCTGTAACAGTATTAAATTGGGTGGAGTAGGGTGGAGTAGGGTAACGATTGCACAGCATTATTGAATTTCACCTTGAAAAACCTCGTCCCATCCGCAATTTGAGTGCCTGGCCACATCCTCCTTTTGAACGGCGATACAGCTAAGTCTCCCCACAAATTAAGCTTTGCATTAATCTCCTCCTCCGTGGTGTAAGTCGGTAGCCCCATAAATGACACCCTCACCTCATCATTGGATTGTTATTTCCCCATGATACTCACTTCCCTAATTTTAAATCCATCCATCACCTTTTCCTTCCCGCTAGGCACACTCCTTGTGATCTCATACGACCTGTCACCGACGCTACGGCACGCCAGCAGCTCCGCACATGTCTTTAATATTTCTCATCAGCTCCATTGCCGATATCTTCTCCTCTCCAACCATTTCGACGATGAGAGTCAACTCCTTTTTGTCTCTTCCTTCTTTCACCATCCCGTCTCCCTCCTGTCCCTTGTTCAACCGCCTTTTTTTCCAGACCATTGCCGAGGCTTTGTCTCGCCATAATGTCCATACACGGGACAAACCCGAAAATAAAAGGAAGTACGTCCCCCCAACAGTAAGATACTATTGGGGGACACAATACAAAATGTTGAAAACCAAACAAAAAAACAGACTAACCAACAAACAAAAAAGTCCACCTGCTCTCTCCACCTGCTCTCTCTGCTCATCAACTTCCTGATTGGATCAGGCGGGTTTATGGTGGTGTGGCCGTAAATAGACAGTCTAAGGCCACGTTTATATGTAGCAGGGTATTTATAGAAACAAATATTTCCCCCCCTCCGTTTTCCAAAATAACATTGTGCACAAAGCATCGTTTTTAAAAAAAGTTGTAGTTTACATCAAAACGCTTAAATACGCTGTTGAGCGCCATTATAACTATGCCAAACCTATGGGCGGCAGTGTAGTAGACCGGGCCCAGAAAATCAAGCCCGACCCGGCCCGAGCCCGTGCACGTTCTGTCCGAGCCCGGACCGACCCGACACATTAACCGTAATTATGAGCCCGAGCCCGATTTCAACCCAACTTTATTTTTTAATACATATGTAACTTTGTACACATTTGTTACTAGGCCTACTCTGCTAAATATATATGTAAGGGATAATGTATAGAACGCCGGTCATTATCGGGAAAATAAGCCCCGACAGGGCGAACAGTACACCGACCGACGCGCAGCGAAGTTGTCTTGCTTCGCCCTGAAGGGGCTTATTTTCGACAATAACCGGCGACGTTCTATGCATTATCCCGCTTATTACACGGCTACTTGCCAAAACGAAAAAATAACTTCACATGGTCTTTTTACAATTTATTCGTTACCAGCATTCTTAGTGTTGATCAGTAGAGAAATAATTTGTCCGCAAAGACGGTGACGTCGCTTAGCAACGGAAGACGCTGGGCTTGACAAGTCACCGGACTACTACCCATGCAAGTGAACGGAGCGTTCCACGGCATTGAGAAGACCCGTGTAATAAAGGCATATACAATTTCTGTTTATCGCATAGATTTTTCCTCAGATTAGGCCAATAAACCAATGACTAAAAAAAAAAAAACCTTGATCAAAGGCCCGGCCCGAGGATAGTGTATAACCTATGTATTATCTCGGGCAGAGAATTTAAACTCTAGTATGGAGAAGGATAAAGCCGGTCAAGCCAATCAGAATCCTCAGAATCAACAACAACGAATAACACAAGCGTCTTCCTGTAACAAACAAACTGTAAACATAGGGCGCTCATATGACGTTAAGCATTTCCTGGCGCATAATGTAACGCTTCAGAACCTAAAACCCTGTTTCTCCCCGTTGACACGACAACTCATAACCGGCGTTTTCAGAAATCTCCACTTTGGCCGGAGTTTTTAGCAATGATAGTTTTCTGTGACAAAAACAGCGTTTTTTTGTAAAGGAGAGGCCAAACCGCGTGGAAATATCAGCGTTTTCCCTTCGTGTAAACGGGGCCTAAAATTGTTTTACCCAAGTAACAGCTCAGGATCTGTGGGTCCGCCATGTTTCATTTCAGTACAACAACAAAGGCACTCGAACACAACACACTCATAATTTCCAGTGCACAAATGGAAAGGATCATCTTTTCCATATATGTGAAGGCAGCAACAGGCCCCAAAGCTTTCGTGTTATCTATGTATACTTTATCCTGCTTTATCCTAGGATCTGTTGCAAGGAATGAGCCAAGGGAAGGCATATTTTCATCCAAGGAGCATCATTTTAGTTCAAGAAGTGGAATAAGTGCTTGATAGGCATGAATACTAGCAAAGTTGAAAGTTAAAATATTAAATTAAGGAAAAGGACAAAAGTGCAGTTTAAGAAAGAGTTTTCACAAACACAAGACTTGCATTACTATGTAAGCCCATACATCCACAATTAAACAAAATCTAAATTAAACTTTATCATAGAAAAATATTGACTGTATCTCTTAATTCTGGCTTTATAGGATTATCTCATAATTGTAATTTAACAAAAACATTTTTTATTAACAAGGCTACGTTTTTTATTTTACAGGCGGATATGGGCTTCTTAAATTACAGAAGAAATACTGAAAAAAAAAATGAAAAATGCCAGTGAGAGAAAACCATTGACAAAAATGGCCTGGAAAATGGCCGCCCATTCATTCCTATGCAAACTGCTCAGTGGCGCAGGGTAACATACAGGAGCGATTTGCTTTCGCGTTATGTGGCCAAGACCGGTGACCTAGTCCGTGACGTACCGGATGCAGAGATCTTCTTCTTCTAGTTTAGTGGAGGATCATAGTTTTGCCCCATATACCGCCACCTACTGGACTACTACACAGGAGTTTGTGACAAGGAGGTTGGCAAATGATACTTTAAATCATAAAAATAAATACAAAGAAAAAACCAAACTAACGAAACAAAATAAACAAAATAAAACAAACTAACAAAAGAAATGAATAAATAAAAAAAATATATATAGATACTTAAGGTTAAATTCATCTAATTAGGTTAGTATCTTTTAGCTAATTTATCAGCAACTTCATTGGCATATATTCCATGGTGGGCTGGAATCCAACAGAACTGAATAACTGAATCAAGGCTTATAATATTTAAAAGAAGATGCTTTACCTCTATCACCAAATCTTCACGTATTGAATTATCTGTTATAAAACTTAGTATAGGGTGACCGACGTCCTCTTTT
The DNA here is from genome assembly GCF_026213295.1 of Gadus chalcogrammus. NCBI lineage: Eukaryota > Metazoa > Chordata > Actinopteri > Gadiformes > Gadidae > Gadus > Gadus chalcogrammus. The sequence continues at coordinate 9,335,023 of NC_079413.1, forward strand.
TCCCCGGACATGTCCTCTTTTCGAGACCTAAAAAATGCGTCCGGCAGGGATTCCAAAAACGTCCGGTATTTTGCCTCGTCGCAAAAAAAAAAAAATATATATATTATTATTATCTTCTTTTTTTTTTGCCTCGTCGCATATTTGTGTTTCTGGGTCTTTCACATAACCTAGTTATTACCATTGTATACGTCTATGGTTATTACGGCCTTCCAAGTTCTGGAAATGGTATCTCCCTTACGTTCCACCTTCTTGCGCGAGCTGACTGTAGAGAGAGTCTGTCATTGGGCGACCGATCTCATGTGCTCGTTGAGAAGGTGCCGTGTATAGACGGAATGAAACCCCCATTGAAGTACGTAGGCTCACGATACAAGGTTATGCATTTTTAAAATTGTGAATTTGTATTGCAATAAACATAAAGCCATCCTTTATGACAAGGATGGGAACCAGCAGCCAAGAGCTTCCATGGAAACTTTCTACCCATGTTAAATAGATTTAGTTGGCAGTTCCTTTTCTGCCCATTCTTTTTTAAACTTGTGGAAGCACTTTGCAGTACTGGGAGACACCATTTCTAACGGCAATGGAGCTAGATTCTAAAAATATCAAAATATGCCCAAAGCAAATACCTTTAACCCATAGTTGTGTTTTATCAAAATTCTGAGTTTCATTATTGAAATATTTCATTGAAATATTTTGCATACAAATCTTTAAATAGTTTAACCACATTAAGAAAAATACATTTGTTAAGTTTCTTTTATTAGTGAAGCCACAAGTTTTGCACATTATCCAAACAGAATACCTGAAATGTTGATATTTCAGCCCTTTCGGGTTAAAACAAGAGAAAAGGACAACCTAACAAGAGTGAAAAGTTTGGGTTAGGTGACCTATAGTTCAAAGATGTCCCTGGTCAGGTAGACTAAATAAAAGGGTATTCCCAATTGCTCCAGGACATTCGTGTAATTTACTTGCGAGCTCTCCCTCAAGCCTAGAGAGACATCAGTGTTTAACCACCAACTGAAAGAGGGTATTTGCCATTAGTATGAGTGACAACATTTCATGGCTATTAATTTAGTTCATTATATTTAGCCGATTTGAATAGACTTTTCTAGCAGTTGAGGCTGTCGAAGAACTAAATATGTAGCAACTACAAAAAGTAAATTTGCAGCATGACCAAATTCTACAAAAAGTATAGGAACTGTTCTAGCAGATATGTTTTAGAAGTCTCTTTTGATAGGCAGGGAATAATTGTCTTTGTCACCCTGTAGTCATGCCATCAAATCTGTTGGGCAAAGTACCGCTACTGATTAATCCAGTAGACTCACCAGTCAAGTCCCTAGTTAGAAAATGGAAGAAACCCAGTTAGTCATGTTAATTATTCTGTTGTTACAAATGAAGACTAATACTTTCCACATATTGCGATCCAAGTTACTGGCTGCAGTCTTGGATTTTATAGTTCTATATGAATAGATTCAATTTACTAAACTATTAATCATGCTTCAGAAGAATTAACCTTTCTTGGATGGCAGATCTACCACAAGCCTCCATTGCCACAACCTCCAGATGGCTTACGACCTACGGCAACTCCTCGACTACTGCACGCCAACAAATTGGCTCTTGCACACCAGACACGCATTTTGCTTTACTTTAGGTTTTCAAGCATCTTAAAATACCCAAATCATCGCTCCAATACACAAGTCAGCTAATGGCCTACAAGGAAATGCTGAAGCTAGTGTTAGTGATGGCGATGGAAATGGACAAGCTTGCGTGTACAAATATGCAACTAGAATTGCAAGGTTCACAGCCCAGTTGCATAAGTGGTCACAACCGTTGGATTGTAAGCAAGGGTAAAAAAAATAAAAAAAACTTCCCACAAACTAGTCAACATGGTCAATTGAAAGCCTGTACAAAACGACCCTGGAATAGTCAAATGCAGCTTTACTGCGGATGAATTAAGCCGAATTGCATAAACATCCAATGGTAAACAGTATACAAATGCAATCAAGGTTGCACTCACACTAGGCCATCTGGCCGTGGCCGTCGCAACTGTGGCCTGGCCACGGTAGGCTCTTGTACATACGCCATCACGTCGCTAGCATCCAAACAATTCTACCAAACCGTAACCAACTAGTGAAAAATTGAACAAAACTTTAGCACACACCCAGTGACTAATCACCTTGTCCAGGGGTGTTCCAACGTGGTTTACCAGAGGGCCTTGTGGACTTAAAGTAAGCCACACATTTGACAGAGACAGCACGGAATGACGTTAAACTAAGCTAATCTACAGGTTACTAGTGCAATTACATGAGCATTTTGCACAATATTTGTACTCCAATGCTTCGTGAAGCAGGCTTCTTCAGCAACCCGTAGCCTGCTACATTGAAGGGCAACTGTAACAAATCCTGACCAAGACCGAAAGATGGCTCTGGAAGCCACTACGGCCCACGCAGCAGATTACTGCGTGGACCGTGGTGGCTTCCAGATCAACCCTTCGGTGGACCATTCATACACATGTATTCCGAGGATGTTTTGAAGACACTGGAGTCCCATGGCACTAGATTCCTTTGAAGACTAAGTTGGTATGGGGGGGCCCAAAGGGGGCCCCCCCATAGATCTTGTCAGTCATCTAACACCTGTTAAGAAAAACACACACGCATCACAAGATACAAATCAGCAAAGCTAGGTTAACAAACAGCGGCGACATGCATGTCAAGGTGCAAAGAGCAGGGATACTGATGGCTTGTGTCTGAGGAGACAGCCCAAAAACGTCAACAATTAATAAAGGAAAATAACTTTTACTCACTGCGGTGGTCTGTTTCGAAGTGCCATGTTGGTAGCAATAATTGTCTGGGCTGTTCAGTCAAATGCCCACAAAAACAAAAAGTGAAGTTTTAATCTCTCCAAAACATTCACAAAAAATATAGCAACGTTCCAAATGAAAAAGGAAATGACTGCATCGGTCAGCAAACAAAAACTAAGATAACCTAACATATCATAACCAAAACATACGTCCCTCGTACTGGCCTCACTTCAAGCCAGCACCACCTTCAGCCCCAAACACCAAATGAAAAAGCCCTTAAATAGGGAAATGGCAATTGGACCAATCACGGCCGTATGGGCCAGACCATTAGTTGGAGAACATTATTTACCTAAAGCTAACAATCCAACATAACTGAACAGAAAGTACATTGTGTGAATACTAAATAAACATGATACTAAATACACAATCACCTAATACATATATACCCACACCCTGTGCAGAACGTAAAGATATTTACAAAACAGCTGTTTCTATCAACACCCCCCTGGGCTATTCGCTGATACCCTGATCCTAAGCCCCCTTAGCATACTGCCCCCTACCGGGACGGAAGACCAGTTTTACACCACCCAATATAATATATCTATATATACATATACACACAAACACACAATAATAATAATAATAATAATAATAATAATTGCTCTAACGCGAGACAGTGAGAAGGGGGAGGATTTCACCTTCTCACATACATTTAAAAAAAAAGGGAAGACTTTCACAATGCAGGATTCTGGGAATGCAGTGATGGAATCCCGATAACACCTGGGCCCCGTTTCCCGAAAGCGTCGTTAGCCTAAGTGGATCGTGAAGTGCGTCGAAAGGGCATCGTAGAGTTTTCACCGCGTTTCCCGAAAGCATCGTGGGGAACGAACGTCTTGAAAACGCTCGTAGCTAACGAGTACTCCAGGGGTGCTCGTAGGTACTCGTAGGACGCTAAGAGCATCGTCAGCTATAGCCTCAGTGGCGACACCATCGGACATTCCGTCTATTGGATGCGTTTTATTAAAACGCATTGCGCCTTTATGTTCTTAGTTTGGTAATTAATAAAGATTATGAATTAATTTATTAACAAAGATGTTAAAATGGCCAAAATAAAAAGGGACAGTCCAGAAAATGTTTGCGCAGGCAGGGCACTCAAAATGTGTGAGAGAAAGTGGGGGGATTTGTGCAGACTGACATAGGCTACTCATAAAACGTAGCATAAAATAATGTACAAAATGAAATAAAATAAAAATAAAGAAATAGAATAAATTATAAAAAAACAAGCAAAGGAGCAGGCAAAAGGCTGGGATATGGTGGGGATTGGTCACGTTGACGGGAATGTTTAGTGACATGTGGGAGGGTGGAGGGGGTTAAAAAAAAGTCTCAATCACTCTTCGACGCGCATGAAAACCAGCCGCGTAGTTATGAGGGAGGCCGTCCTCACACCGATCTTCCTCGTCGTCATCGGCCTCAACGTCCTCCGGTTCAAGCAATGCCACCCCAGCCTTAGCTGCAATTTTGTGCAACAGCCGTCACACATATCACGGCGCATGAGGGCCGGCGAAAACTGGAGCCCTCCGCCTGACCTGTGAAGGCATCTAAAGCGCAACTTCCACCTCCCGATCGTGCGCTCAACGATGCACCGGGCCAGACGGTGGGCTTCGTTGTATTCCTCATCAATACATACCTTACCCTATTTCCGGAGGGGCTTTTATAGCCAATCAAATTATCAATCAAGGAAACCCTTATGCGGAATCAGATTAAGTCGTCTCTCTTTGCTGCGCAAAGCATGTTTCAGAAATCAGCCCGTTAAGATAAATGTAGTTGTCACACAAGCTATTTTTAATTTTTTGTCATATGGAATTATTTCAGGGGGGAAAATGCCGTGAAACGAACAGTGCATTCAGGATTAGGACTGATATATGTCGGTTTCAGCCTAATCAATTGTGTTTTAATGTCTTTAGCATTCATATAATTGCAGTCTATTTTTTTCGTAGGCTACTCTGCTGTTGTCCTTGATGGGGATATATTTTAACCCTTTTTAACACAATTTTCCTGCGACATTCCTGCGTCTCCCCCTCCTACGGAGCCCATTTCAGCACCGTGTCAGTAGACAGTTACAATCCTACGACGTCGTGAGTGCAGCGAATGCGCGTTCACGTTAAGAGGAGTTTCGGGAAACGCTCCAAAGAAATTATCGATGGATCGCAAGATCCATCGGGAGAATGATCGTACGAGCGAAGATCCATCGTTATCGGGAAACGGGGCCCTGTTCCCTAATAAATGGGCTCAAGATTCTGAGTCTGCCTGCAAGAGGTTGTGTGTGTGTGTGTGTGTGTGTGTGTGTGTGTGTGTGTGTGTGTGTGTGTGTGTGTGTGTGTGTGTGTGTGTGTGTGTGTGTGTGTGTGTGTGTGTGTGTATGTGTGTGTGTGTGTGTGTGTGTGTGTGTGTGTGTGTGTGTGGTCGGCCTCATTTAGGCATATACTACTGAACAATACAAACAAATGATATAAAACAAAATCCCAGCCTCTTTCATTTTCAAATAGTATGTAAATATTCTGAATGAATAAAAATTGAAAAGATATGCGTGTCCTGTCATGTGTATAAGCTATACACACCCGACTTTATATATCTATATATATTATTTTATATTATTATTATTATATTATATATTGTATAAATATATATATAAGTTAAGAGTAACTCAAGCTACAGTTGTGCGTCTTCTCCATATTGTCCGCCATCGTACTGCTGCGATTGCGAAATGCATCCTGGGATTTATAGCGTTTGCAAGCACACACGAGCCACCTGCGAGGCATGCTCGGTGAAACCCAAGTAGGTCTATCTGCAGCCGGAGCCACTTGCCAAACACGCCCATTGCTCTGCCAGACACGCCCATTGCTCTGCCAGACACGCCCTTGCTCTGCCAAACACGCCCTTGCTCTGCCAAACACGCCCATAGCTCGTGCGCGTGCGTAATGCTACAGAATATAAGCCCGCCGCCCAGTCCCGTCCTGTTACGTTGCAGTCACGTGACTACCACGTGGTCGACTACCACGTGTGACTACCACGTGGTCGACTACCACGTGTTCGGCAACAAGCGCGAATGGTTTTTGAAACCTGCTTTAAACACGATTTAAATTCGATTAAACAATTCAATACAATACAAATATAAATGAAAAACAAGTGTTATCTAGCGATCCGTTATCTGTATTATGTTATTTCGTCTTTGGAAACATGAGCCGAATGTTTTTTGAAACCCACCCGGCAACGGACAACCCAATCAAATCAGTTGTCATGTTGTCAACAACTGATGACGTAGGCCGGTACAAATTTGCCATGACACCACCACATAGAACGAGCAATGGGCGTGTTTGGCAATAGGCGTGTTTGGCAGAGCTTTTTAGTATATAGTGCAGTCACCTTTTAAGGCCAATTGTTATTGTGTGTATTTATTGTATTGAGCTCCTGGATGGCTTTATTGATCCCCATTGGGACCAATACAGTATCTATCTATCTATCCATCTATCTATCCTTAACATAGCCACACATTTACATGTATGCAGCCAGTAGTTATCCATTTAAATTGAGCAAGCTCTTTTACATTTTATTGAGTTTTTTTTATTTCAACAGAACAAATAACTGTTGCCATACAGAGGGGGGCTGCCCTTCTTCTCCTGCAAGGAGCAAGGAGAAGACGAAGGGTTTGGGTGCACCCCATCAATGAACAGAGACAAGAACAGGGGGTATGCCACAATCTGGTCCAGGAGCTCCATGCAGATCCTGGGAGGCACGCCAATATTTCAATTCGCCACTAAGTGTGCAATGGCAGAACCATATGGTGCAGCCTATATGATGACCTATAATCTAGTTATTATCCCTCTCTGGTATACTCTTTTGCATATTGTGGCAACCCCCTTCGTCGGCGGCGGGGATTCTGGAATTAATGAAAGAAGCAGGGTTGCGGTGCAACGGGTTTTATTGTAAAACCAGTCACGAAAAGGGAAATCATATAAACTAAGGTTCTTCCGTAATCGGGAATAAGGGCACGGGACCTCCTGGTCCAGACCGTCCAGCCCTTCCTCGGGGTCGGCGGGGAAACAGCTCCCGACGCCTCCGGCTTACTCCTGGTGGGGAAAACGTTTCGTTAAAGCACGTCGGTTCCACAGCACGTCTCTTCCTCGTCAGCCCTCTTGCCTGTCTGCCACGTGCCCAGCCCTTAAAGCTCCCCTGTCATGGTTCCCCAGGTGCCCCCAATGTTCTTGATTCACCTGGGCCCGGTTGATGTTCCCTCTAGCGCAGCTGGGTGGAGGGGGAGGTATCTCCCTTCCACCACCCGACCACGGGGCCGGTGCTGCAGCGGCTGGCCCCTGGTCAATGGCGTGGGGTTGCCACAATATATATACTTTTTTTTTATCCCTCGGGATAAATACAGTGATGTTATTGCTGTGCTGGATTCAGTAGCCAGTGTATTTTATTTGAGTGCTCGAGACACTTAATGTTATTTTTCCCTAAATCCAGAGAGACAGTTAATACATGGTCTGATACCAGAGAGACAGTTAATACATGACAATGCATTTTTGAGCTTTGCCTGTGTTTCCTTTTACTTATCTATTTTATTGTATGAGAATGTTTCTATGTGAAGCACTTTGAGTCTGCTTCATGTAGGCCTATTAAAAGTGCTATATGAATGAAGTTGCCTTGCCTTAAATAAAAATATATATATTACAAGTAATCTGGTTTCTACCTACATGGTGTGATTATATGTGACTTGATTTCGTCTATTTCCCATTATGGTTAATGGTTTGGGTACTTAGTCCACCATTGTTGATTTCTCACCTGAAGATCCAATCTCCAGAGCTATGGCTCGCCAGGCAATGACCTTTTTGGAGTTTTCTTTGTAATGACGGGAATTTTGGTCATACAATTCGACATATTTTTCCACCTCGACGACCAGTCTCTCATCGTCCATTCTCGTAATTGTTTATCACAAACGAAAGAGGGCGACATCCAGTGGTGAGGGGTAGATATGGAGGTGCCTACGGGACCCGGGATGTACAAACCAGCTTTTACAAAGCGCTTTTTCAGGGGCGGCGACGCTCGGGAATAGAACATTGGCCCTCATTTATCAAACGAGCGTACGACAGAAAACGTGCGTAAAATGGACGCACGCTCATTTCAACGTTGAGCTTGGCATTTATCAATTTGAACGTGAGCGCAGGCTGCGATGAAATCTCACGTCAGGTCTGAGCTCGTGTACGCAAGTTTTTTTGGCGCAACACACGGGTATTTCACTGATGAATAGTGCAGCACAAGTAGCCCATGTTGCACATCTGTATTAATTACTAAATAAATTGGAATTAGCCCAGCCGTTCAAACAATTACAATCAAGTAAGCCCTAATTAAAAACAGTATTGCTATGAAAATAATTAGAATGTGACAGGTGAAATGTTTATTCAGCTGTCTATATAAACAGGAGCTTTGCCAAATAGGTGGTCGAGTCGCAGCGATGGCAGATCTGGCTCTTAGAGGACCTCAACGCACGTCTAAGACGAGAAAGAGTTTTTCGAGACAACGCCGATTTTTTTATGGAGAGCGATGAATGGCTTTTGAGTCGTTTTCGTCTCCCAAGGCATCTCCTGATGGAGCTATGCAATGCTTTGGAGCCACAGTTAAGGCGAGAAACTGGGCGACTAATAAACGCAATACCTGCGCCAGTGCAGGTGTGCTCTACCTTGGGGTTTTTGGCCACCGGGACCTTTCAGCGGGAGATCGGGGACAGGTCTGGTATTTCCCAGCCAAGTATCCGAACCATGCCAGCAGTTTTGGCAGCTATACTGTCCCTCTCTGAACGTTATATTAAATTCCATACACTAACGATCAGCAAACTGGAATCAAACGGGATTTTTATGCTATTGCTATGTTTCCAAATGTGATTGGTGCGGTTGATTGTACCCATGTGCGTATGAAGCCACCATCTATTAATGATTACGCGTACATCAACCGCAAAAGCTACCATTCAGTTAATGTTCAGATTATCTGCGATGCCAGAATGTCAATCCTGAACATGGTAGCCCGATGGCCTGGGGGCACGCACGATTCTTTTATTTTCCAAAATAGCAACGTTGGGCATCGTCTACACTACATCAGGGCGCACTACATGGTCAGAGTCATCTCGGTGAGTTACGCTGCAGTTGCACTGCACCGGCCTCCTCCCGTTTCTTGCTTGGCCGGCTTCACAGCCGCAACACGTTTTTTGTTGATGAGTTTCATGTCGGACCATTTTTTCTTCACCTTATTCGGAATTAAATAACTTTAACGGAATGCAAACAATAGCATATAGGCCTATGTGAAATGTTTTAAGCTGGATAACAGAAGTTGTACATTTAATTTATTATTTAATTAATTTAATTAACAAACCTCTTCCGTAGCCCGACGAACATTGGAAACAATATTCACTGCAACAGTTATTTCCTTCCATATAGCATTCTTTTGCTGGCCTTTAATGCCAGCTTTTAGGCTACCAAATAAAACCAGACGGTTCGCATCCACCAGTGACCCGAGCGTCTCCATTTGGGTCTCGGAAAAATTCCTCTATTTTACCGTTGGACGTTTCTCCATGTCGTAAAAGTTGGGGGCGAGACTTCTGAAGACGTGGGCCGTTTCTCAATACGCGTACTTGTGCGTGCTTGTGTGCTCGTGGACTCGTGAAACGTCATCAGTCGTTGCCCGAGCACTGTTCCAATTCGAAGCACGCATCAAGCGAGTACTGTCGTAAAACCCGGAAGTGTTCTGGATGCGTGCTCGATATCGCCGTTTCACCGAGCATGCATCGGAGGTGGCTCGTGTGTGCTTGCTCCCGCTATAAATCCCAGGATGCATTTCGCACTCGCAGCAGTACGAGGGCGGACAATATGGAGAAGACGCACAAGTTACAACTGTAGCTTAAGTTACTCTTAACTTATATATTTATATAATATATAATATATAGGCCTAATATAATAATAATAATATATAAATATATATATGTAAGGTCGTGTGTGTGTATAGCTTATAGGCCTACACATGACAGGACACTCATATATTTTCAATTGTTATTCATTCAGAATATTTACATACTATTTGAAAATGAAAGAGGCTGGGATTTTGTTTTATATCATTCGTTTATATTGTTCAGTACTAGTAGTATATGCCTAAATGAGGCCGTAGCACAGTTAACGGACGAGCAGAGGTGGTGACGTCATCGAGTCCGCTGCTGTTCCAATTGCAGGTACGTACTCGCAAGTATGTGCTTGAAGTACAGACTTGCCAAGTACGTGCTAGCAAGTCATCGAGTCCGTAGTACGCGTGCTACGAATTGAGAAACGGCCGTGCTTTTATATGGGCGTGTTACGTTCATTACGATCGATCTCAGCCGCCGTATTTATCAACACCAAGATCCTTCGTACGCTGGGATAGGTGTGATACGAAGGTTTCGTAAATCTCACGTGGGTCCTATCGTAAGATGAATCATGCGTTCAGATTTGCGCTCATTTCTACGTTTGTTTGATAAATGAGGGCCATTGGCCGTTTCTCAATTCGTAGCACGCGTATTACGGACTCGATGACTTGCTAGCACGTACTTGGCAAGTCTGTACTTCAAGCACATACTTGCGAGCACGCGAGTACGTACCTGCAATTGGAACAGCAGCGGACTCGATGACGTCACCACCTCTGCTCGTCCGTTAACTGTGCTACGGCCTCATTTAGGCATATACTACTGAACAATATAAACAAATGATATAAAACAAAACCCCAGCCTCTTTCATTTTCAAATAGTATGTAAATATTCTGAATGAATAACAATTGAAAAGATATGAGTGTCCTGTCATGTGTATAAGCTATACACACACGACCTTACATATATAAATTTATATATTATTATTATTATTATATTATATATTATATAAATATATATATAAGTTAAGAGTAACTTAAGCTACAGTTGTAACTTGTGCGTCTTGTCCATATTGTCCGCCCTCGTACTGCTGCGAGTGCGAAATGCATCCTGGGATTTATAGCGGGAGCAAGCACACACGAGCCACCTCCGATGCATGCTCGGTGAAACGGCGATATCGAGCACGCATCCAGAACACTTCCGGGTTTTACGACAGTACTCGCTTGATGCGTGCTTCGAATTGGAACAGTGCTCGGGCAACGACTGATGTCGTTTCACGAGTCCACGAGCACACGAGCACGCACAAGTACGCGAATTGAGAAACGGCCATTGTCTCGAAGAGTAGTTGGGCGGCGCGGCGCGGAACGCTGCCGCGCGGCTAGTCGGCGCCGGTGTGTGCTAGTACACCCGGAATAATGGGGGCAGACTTTTTGACGCGACGCTGCGGCGCCGGTGTGTGGAGGCCTTTAAAGGCCTCCGGTGGAATCTAGCCTTTAGAGCGGCTATTATTGTGGCCATCTCGATTGAGCATACTCATAAAGTCACCCACTCTATCCATATCCTTTTTCAAATTCTGGAATATGCCAATACCACATTGACACCATTCTATGATAGCTGATAACCAAGGTGCACACTGTAATACTATAATCAAGAGGACATACAGGCAGTTCAAATAAAAAGAGATATAACTTTATTGATCTGGAAACTTCATAAATATGTAAGATTGCTCCATATAGTAACATAGTAAACGTATGTAGGCCTAAAAAATTCAGTTCAATGTTATTGCTTAAGAAACAGATTCCTTCCAACTAACTATTTACGAAAAATGCAATCAATAATTTATATAAAAGTAAATGTTTACATATCGACCAGCAACGAAGTTGGAGTAGCCTACCCAAATAATGAATTGTAATACACCAACATTGTCAACTGTCATACATAGCTAACCATAACCCTGCATGTCATACATAGCTAAACAAGCAAATGAAAATGAAATACCTACCAACGCAACTGAAATGTTAATATTAGACAATTAACAATATTATGAAAAAAATCTCCCATAATCATTCAGGTAATCAATACGTCCGTGCCTGTTACAGCTATTTCAATGATATGTGTGTTATATATCCGTTTTCAACGCCATTCGTGTTAAGTAAAAGGACAAATCTCAGACTTTGGAAGTTAATGGAGTTAATGGAAGTTAATTCGGAATTTAATTTAATTCGGAAGTTAATGGAGCCGTGCACTTCAAAATAGGTCCATAGCAAGGAGCCGTTTGTTTCAGTACGACTCCTTTCAGCTGCCCACCCAATTTAAACTGCTAATAAAATGCGTGAGGAGGCGTTTTGAAAAGAAAAAAATTACATTTTTTTAGAACAGGGTAGAAATATAATTATGAGCCTTTGATTGATATCCAGACATTTTTTGCGGAGACACAATCCTGTTCCCCACTTGTATTGGAGTAGACGGCGATATATACTTCTGGGCCACATGAAATGACGGACCCCCGTCCACAGCCAGCTTAAACAGCTGCAATACCAGGCTTGGCCTCTGAGCACTGGTGGATTGCGGAAGTATGCGCCTATCCTGGGAGAAAACCTATGTCCATGGAGAAAACCAAAGCACGAACACGGAATGAATATTCGTCTGATGCTGGAGGGGACCAATAACAATGACGGACCAATATGGCGGTCTTGTTTGAATTCAATGCAAATGCCATACCGAAACAAGAAACTATTCTATTCCATCGGAATTACATTGTTATTAATAAATATACTTCATGAGAAAAGTGCTATCTGCCTTTTCCCGGGTCAGCAAACCTCTTGTTAACAAACAAACATCTGCTGGACATCTATAACTATTTTTTTAATTCGTCATGTGGGGGGAAATAGATCCTCCATTAACAAAACCCATTCCAGGTCCTTCTGAGAAAAATGACAGAACTGAAACACCTGACAACACACGCATGGATTTGGAGACTCAAATGTTCCCTGCATTTGTGTTGAAAAAGCCAACGAGCCCCAAAGATTGCCCGCAGGACAAACAGGTTCGGATCCATACATTTTATGAACTTCTTCTGTTCGACCATTTTTTCTTACAAGTGATGCTTGGCTTACTTATACCTCTACCTATTTTATTCTACCATAAAGGATTTTCAGGTCTTATCCCCCAGTGTGAATGCCATGTTGGAGGCTGTCGCTTTGAGTGGGAGCCCGGTCAAGAGCCAGCAAATAGGAGAAGCAGACCTGACTCTAGATCAGCGTCGAGAGGAGCTGTTACAACAGTACAAGAGCAAACCGCTTGTTTTCCTTGAAAGGTACCAGGTAAGCCTTTGCTGTCGTCGTTTTTCTCCATAAGATATAAGATATGTTTCTGTTGCGTGATTCGGCATAAACCAATGCCTGTTTAAATTAACTTTACATCATGGGGTCATTTAGCAGACTCTATAAGTCACAGTCACAACTCAAAACTCACCTGTTCAAACTCGCACACAACGTCTAACTGATCACTGTTTTGATTTTTTTTTTTTTCTTTGTTTTGTTTTTGTTTTATTTATTTCTTATTGCTTATGTTTATTTATTTATTTATTTATTTATTTTTTCCACAATGTCTTGTTTTTTTTAAGAAATGTATGATGACTATATGCTATGTAAGGTGACCTTGGGTGTCTTGAAAGGCGCCTCTAAATTAAATGTATTATTATTATTATTATAAACATGTCAACTTCGGATTAATGTAATTAAGGAGCAAGTAGGGGTTAAGCATCTTGCTGAAAGATGCTTAAATGATAGGCGTGGGATGCCACCGTAACCTCGCAATGGCCGCCTCCATTGAGGAGCAATGGAATGTTATTTATTCTGTTAGTCGTAATGTTTTTTGTGTAATTTTTTAGTCGTTCATCGTCAAAGGATTTGTCATTTTTGGCAGACATTGTTGTCATCGAAACTGCCAGTGCATTACTCACGCGGCATAACCATTCACATGACATAATCATGTTAATCCAAATTGACTGCTCATTGCTGTAACCGCTATTATTGCGTTCATAGTTGTTTTGACATCCTCTTATTCCAAGGCCCATCTGAAGCCTCAGCATCTGGCTGCGTTCTCCCACCTCGGTTCTGACCCACGGGCCAAGCACTACTGCCGGGTGATACAGAGAAGGCCTGGAGGGCATGCCGACAGGACGAGGGTTCGAAATCATCGCTATGCGGCCCTTAGAGCACTGCAGAGAGGTAAACTTATTTGTCCTGCTGTTAAGTGAAAATCAGTTTAGTTAATCTGTTAAATATCTTTGAAAGTTGCTCTGTGTCCATATACGTTCCTTCAGTCCTATGAACTATTTTGCAGATGCTTTTATAGACTCAAAGCGACTGACTAAAATGAAAGTAGATCTAATCCCAGCAAAGTCATTGGCAGTAAACTCTATTGTGTACCCTTTTATTTGTGTGTGTGGTGTCGGTTCTCCAGAGGGTCAGTACTTCAGCGAGGAGCAGATGAGAAACAGGGAGCCGCTACTGTATGAGCAGTACATCGGCCAGTACCTGACAGATGATGAGGTGAGACCAGGGTGCCACAGCTTGTCAGGGTCTTAAATTTAACTTCATTAGCCTCGTATACTACTACTACTACTACTACTAGTACGTACTACTGAGCTATTTAGTAAATTAGCAAACTCTTTTATCCGAAGCCACTTACCTGCTGGGGTCTTTATGAGGATGTCCCAATGATGTCTGCGGGTAGATGATGAACATCAGGGTTCAAAGACAGAATTTTCTGAAGCGTGTATGACTTTAATTATTTTAGACACTCTGGTTTGAAATTGTATCAATAAATGCTGTCTGCTTGCAGTGACACCAAAGGGTCACACAGTGCATGTTTTAGTGTTGAATGTAATCTGAAGCCATCACCGCCGGCGTAGATACTGGAGCGATCCCAGGAGTTGATGCAGGACGGTGCTGCTCAGGGAAGGTCGGACGGGCCAGAGGGGTGTGCTTCCGGGGGGCTGGCCCACATCCTCCTCAACTCCTACCAAGAGCGACTCCTTCAGAGCCGTCTGGAGGAGGAGCAGGAGAAGGAGGACGGCGCCAAGGAAGAGGAGGAGGAAGACGATGAACGTAAGGAGGATGAAGACCTCAACGGTAAATACGTCACACTCACACATGCTGTTCAAAGGGCGATAAAACTTTAAACACGATATCATGATACGAAAACGTATGCAATTAAAATTCCATGCGGAAAAAACAACAAATTTTCTCTTTTTTTTTTAATAGTATAGTTACCATCAAATTGTATAGACACAAACACATTAGATTTACTAATTCGGACAAGCAAATGCTTTTGAACATCATCTAATAATCAAATGAAACAGACAAGAAATGTGTGTATTATATACATATTGTGGCCAGGCCAATTTGCAATCCACTTCCCTGCTGCTATTTGACTCTGAAAAAAACGAACAAAAATCGGTGTAGAGCATGCAGAATGCCGGATCACATCCAAACAGGATGGGATTCATGTAGATGAATCGTACAAATGCTGTGTGGCATGGATATCGGTAACAGAGTAAACCAACGTCTCTGTCTCCATCCAGATGCTGGGCAGGAGGAGCGGCAGGGAGGGCCCTCGCAGGAGGAGAAAGCCCTGCTCCGCGAGGAGTTCATCGGACAGATGCACCAGCGCTTCCTGTCTGGCCAAGACAAGGACTTCAACTACAGGTCAGACTTAGCCCGTCGACAGATAAATTGGTGTTAGTATTTTTGATATGGTCTCAAAATGGATCCTGTCTGGCTCAACAGGGAAAACATGGCATTCAAGGAAAACATTTACCAAATGGACTCTCTTTTACCATCATTTAGGGTCTAATGCTTACGACAAATATTGAGCGAGAAGGGGTGCAGCCGTTATCCGCGGAAAACGAGCTGTAATGTAATCCTTTGAGGAAATAGTGCCTTGTCAATGTATTTCCTCTCAAAGTGCTTGCTTTGCCACTGAAAGGCTCAGAATATATTCTAACATTATTGAAAAGATGCCTTTTCGTTACCTATCACTAGATCCCGGTGTGTTTGTTATAGAAAAGTTGTATTTCTCTGTCGGGATCCTTTCCAGAATGTTATAATCTAAGTGGTCAGTTACAAAAACCCTTAGAGGACGTACATTGATAGGGCGCTTTTGCCCCAAACAATTTAATTGCTGTGTGTGTGTGTGTGTGTGTGTGTGTGTGTGTGTGTGTGTGTGTGTGTGTGTGTGTGTGTGTGTGTGTGTGTGTGTGTGTGTGTGTGTGTGTGTGTGTGTGTGTGTGTGTGTGTGTGTGTGTGCTGGTGCAAACGCATGTTCCTTACCCATTACAGTGAAGTGGACGAGAACCCAGACTATGACAACCTGGACATAGTGAGCAGAGATGCAGAGGAGAAGTACTTTGATGATGACTATGATGGTGAGGAGGAGGAGGAGGAAGAAGAAGAAGAAGAAGGCGAAGAGTATCAGAGTGAAAATAAAGATGGAGATGAGTGTATGACAGAATAGAAAGGTTCACATTGGTTGAACTCATAATTCAGAACGGTATTCAAACATTGTTAAACATTTTATATATTTCATCTGTTGTAAATCTTTGACAAGGACTATAATAATTATGTATGGTGTACCTTTCTGTAGTGTATCAATGACATTCTCTCTCGCTGAAATATTCATTTAAATTAGCTTTATTTGCAGGAAAAGCAATCGTAATAAAAGGTGATTCAAGTATTGTTTACAAGGGAACAAGTGTCTCTTTTCTCCTTCTCAAATGCAAATGTGCTTTATTGGCATGAAAAAGCTTGTACGAGTGACAACGAGTGACAATTTTCTATAGAAGGAAGCAATTGTGTACGACTCCACGCAAACGTGGAGTCGTACACCACTGTACTTGAGTCCCACAGAGTCCCGACACGAAAGAACTAGACGGTATCAGCACCACTGACGTTCTTGCGGTCTGGTCTTTATTCTGGCGAATGCCAGGGGGGCCGCGGGCCCTCGTGGGCCGTTTGAGTCGGTCGGCCAATCAGAGAGCGGTATTATTGTCACAGCCTTGCGGCCCCTTCATCGCAATCGGCGGCCCCATAACATCTCGGCCCACTTTCAAGCGACAATAATTTTCTATGGCCATCTGAAAGCCACATTTCTCCAAGTCCCTCAACCCTTGATTATTTGTTTGCAAAAGTTTAAATGAAGCAATGACTTGTGGGGATTTCAAGACCGAATCGAGTAGGATAGACCGCGTCTGCGTGTTTGGGGTTGTTGGAAGTTTGAAGCTATAGGCCTACTTTGGAAGTTGGAAGCTATACTCTGTCGCCATCAGTGATGGCGACAGAGAAAGAGGTCCGTGTTAACTTGGATTCGATTGACGTGATAGACAGGGTTGCGGAGAAGAGCGAGCTCCTTTGTACTTTAACTGCATGACGGTAAGACATGTTTTTATTATGGAGCAGCTGGCTCTGATGATCTATTCATTTTTTATGCAGTTGGTGCATTGTTTATGCCCAAGTGTAGGTCACCATCACTGGGGCTATCAAAAGTGCGTTTTTATTTCCGTGCGTGAAAGGTTGTATCTGCGACTGCGAGTTGCGCGCGCGCCCCGCGGGTACAAATGCCATGGCCGTTTTTTTATCCCAGTCCGTCACTGATCAGCACCCAGGTGATTGAAGTTCCGCTGCCATGCATTGGAACGGACACTATCGTTCGAATAATAATGGCATAAAATGGTGTTACCAACACAAGCTAAAGCTGGAAACTGCAGGGAGTTTACCGATTGATAAATGGCAGGGTCGAAGAAGGCGAAGCGACCGTTGGCAAAGCGGGCTGTCAAAATATATAAAGGACCAGTAAACTCGTGTTTAGTTGTTAACAATGAATAGGAATTGGTTTTGATCACGACATCAAGTGGGCAACAGCATAATAAGGTAGGCCTATAACGTTTATTTTCCTTCTTCATCGTAGGATTTTCCTCCGGTTTGATACTGTGTGAATTCCCGTTGAGTCCAAGAAAAGTGGTTAACGTTAGTTAAATGTGTGAACCAGATATCTGGATTAATTCCCAAATAAGTATTTTTCAGATAGGTAGCCTAGTTAATAGGTAGACCCTTACAGCATACATAACAGACCATGTCGAGAAGAAAACTACAAAAGCATCTTTATTATATGAAACAATAGTAATACTTGATGACTATTATAAGTCGAGGATAACTTAGTTTAAGCATCAGTTATGCTAATTCTTATACACAACGATTAAGATAACCAAGAAGGTCATTCACTGAATATATTGAATTGAGAGTTAATAAATATAGAAAAAAATGAAAAATCATAGAGCTCGATTAAAACGGTACATCAATTTACTTTAACACTGCCAAACACGGATAACGGATTGCTTAGGCGATTCGATCTAAGGTCATACATAAAGGATATGTTGATAGCAGTAGAAAATTGGGGTGGTCTAAGTTTAGGATGGAATTGACCATATCTGGAAAGCTCAATGAGTTAGTTGTTGTTTTACATTGTGTGGTATGCGGTTCAACTCCTACCCCTAAGGTGGTTGGATCTCCAACATCTGCATCCTAACCTTAACCTGTATACCTTCTTGGATGCCCTAACCTTTCCATGCAACACATGCATCAGAATTCTCTGTAATTTGCTTTAGATTAAAGTGTAAATGATAGTAGTAAATAGTAAAAGGAAATGCATAGGAGTTTGTTAACCTTTAGTGGTTATCCAGAAATTCATCACTCATTTTCCACTGTGGTTTGGTTTATACATAAAATCAACTTTTACCCTATTTATCTGGGAGGGTTTTCTTCAAACATTACATGACTCATGCTCAAAGGAGTTCATGTCAAAATTAACCTTAGTGTCCTAAAATAAATTACTCTTTTACTCTTTGGTCATTAGGTCCCATCCAAAAGGGAAAACCGTAATGTTAATATAGACAAAGCCGTTTTCCTTGGATACTTTCTCAGCCATAAATAAAGAGATGTTTCCCATTCCTCATGCACTGCAAACTACGTTGCTATTTATTTTTAAATATTAGCATTGGCTTAGACCAGTGCCTAAAAATAACTTTTCTGTGTAAAGGGGCCTTGATTTAACCTCACCACCCTCAGAAGTGGTCCAATCCCTCAATGCTACATGGTCCGAATGTTGTTGGCATGTGATTAATCAAATTGCTGTCATATTTTTGCACGTTAATGCCTCTTGTGATGGTGCCATGATGACATTGTGTCTGGCAGCAATGACATCATCCCTTGGAGAATCCAAATAGTCTTAGGGAAAGTTATTATAGAGGAGCCAACCTAATTCAACAGTGCATGTTGAATCATTACTTTGTTTGTTTTCAATTACTTTGAAGCGTTGTTTTCAATTAAGATATTGTTTTCAATTACTTTGAAGCGTTTCTATAATTTATCTTTTCCTGCTGTTGTCTTGGCATTGATATAACAAATGGGCTTGGCAAACAGGTCAAGCTACACCTTTGTCATTTTTGAACCATTCCATGTTACAAAAAACATATGAAGACTCCACTCTTCCAGGAACTTCCAACCATGGAAAAAGTATATTATTTTACTTCACAAACTCCTTCTCTGCATGTAATTGACTTCATGTAGAGGCCTGTGACAGTTCTGCAGTGTGTCACTTGAGAGAGAGTGAAAGGCTGCAGAGAACGCATGGGTCAGAAATGGACTGCTTTGAGATCGACCCATCAATGACCGAATAACCCCTCCAAACACACATACCTCGACAACAGCCCAATGCATGTTTTCTCTGTCAGCTCACTCACCCTCCTCTACTTTGCAGATAACGATTTTAACTGTAGAACTAAAAACCTACATTCCGTTCTTAGGGTAATGTTTCGGAGGGAAGGGGATAGCAGGCAGAATATATATTAAACATCACATTTATACTATTATTTATATTCTACATTGTAAATACTTTATTTAAAGTTAAATAAAGTAATTGTGTGTGTGTTTTGCTCTTCTATAGTTCTGACTCTGTCTGTAACCATGGCGATGACCACCTCAGGGGCTGGAGTTGCAAGCCCCAAGAGCGAGGCAGTAGTCAATGAACTGCAGGAGTTGACCCTTCAACCTGCAAACAAGCTTCTGCCAATCAGAGAGAGGAAGAACAGTGAGTGACAGCCCACATTGAAATTCGATGAATTAAAATGAAATTCAGATAAATCCCTGGAATTTGTTTTGACAATTTTATAAATATTTTTACCTTTTCCACACTTTAAAGATCAAATAGATGATGCTGTCATGAATTTGTTGACAGTTGTGCAGTTCTCAATTTGGTTTGTTGTTTATTTATTATTACTTTCAAACTCTACTATGTTGAATTTGAAGCAAAGCATTGCAGGCTAGCATTAATCGTATACTCCTCACCCGTGCTGGGAAAGATACAGCTGCAGAACCGTGTGAAAAATGGGGTTGTTTTGGTGTCGAGCACACGTTACACACTTTACAAACGTTTCAAACATGACAGACATTTGGTTAAACATTGGATACAGTTTTGATAAAATTAGGTGTGAACCGTTTATTATCTGTGAGATAATTATCGTAGAGCACATGCAAATAAAACCCACGACAAACGTCCTATGGAAATGAGTCTATTTCATTGGAGGACATGTGTGTTTTGTTTTTCTCTCTAGGGAGAAAGAAAGAGAGAGACGTAGATAGAGAGAATAGGTGTTTACAACCAGTGGGTTGTCATAGTACCATGGCCATCACATTGTGTTTACATAGCAGGCATACCTCGACTGCTCCCTGCATTACCTCATGCTCAGCAGAAAAGACTGTCACACAAATACATGAGCACTGTGTTACTTACCAGGTGGACCTTGCTATCAGTGAATTACAAATAGTGCCAACGGATAAATAGGTGTGTGCGTGTGTGTGTGTGTGTATCTTGTGTAGTAGCAATTAAGCAACTGTCTTTCTCTAGATCTCACTCTCAAACATACCAAACTCTAAGGCATACAGTCTGTATGTTATTGTAAACACTTCACTTTTCAGGGTTTATTGAACAGCTGGTTAAATGACAAAGATGACTCAGGGCCTGTGTGTCTGAGTGTTCATCATGTGAGAGTGAATGTGTGTGTGTAGTGCATGTAAGCATGCATGTAAACATGTCCATTGAATGTGTATAATGAACCAAGTAGTCTCTTTAGGGAGAGAAACTTTACAGTACAGCTGCCCTTGAAATGGACCAAATTGAGGCTTCTTTGTGAGCAGGTGTGAATGTTTTCATTGTTCGCTATGTGCCTTTTCTGTGTCTTAACACAGTCCATTAACAAATCAAAAGGTTTTCAAACCAAACAATTACTTGTAACATCCCATTGAAATTGTACCTGATATTAACGATTAAGCATCACAACTCAAACAGCGTATTTTATCGTTATAACAAGTGTATTAAATTAAATAATTTGACAAGCTGTTAACGTTGATTTCACCAGAGGTTTGCCGCCACCCTTTGGCCGATGTGAGCATCGCAACATGCCTCCGTAATAAAGACGCAGAGAAAAAGTATTGATTTAAGAATAAAAGTCAGTACTTACAATTATACAATTACAATAGAATACAATGTACAATGCAATTATAACATAGATGTAGTATACAGTAGTTGTTTGAACAGTAGCTATTCATGGACATTCAGAAAAATGATAATTATAAACGCTTTCTCAACACATACAGTCAGTGTTTCAAAACTAAACTAAATATAAATTCCATCTTGAATATATTAAATAATAATAATAATAACAATAATTCTGTGAACAATAATAATAAATAAAGGGGGATGCCATGATTTGTTTCTGGGATAGTCACACAGACACTAATTTGGTGACTAGTCGACTGATACCTAATACCAGCAGGTGTTTGGCTCATTGCTAGTTAAGACCAAAGGCAGATGGATCAGGTGTTAATTAGGGAACAAGCTAGCGTGGCTGGCTAGCTTAGCTCATTCATGAATTTAACAAATTCCTTATTCCTTATTAAGTTATTTATTTTGTTTTATTTGTTTGTGTGTGTGGTAGTGTGTGTGTGTTTTTGTGTATATGTATGTGTGCGATTGTGTGTGTGGTAGCGTGTGTTTGTGTGTGTGTGTGTGTGTGTCTGTGTGTGTGCGTGTGTGTGTGTGTGAGTGTGAGTGTGTGTGTTTGTTTGTACACGCGTGTGTGTGTGTGTTTGCGTGTGTTTGTATGTATGTGTGTTTGTGTGCGTGTGTGTGGTAGTGTGTGTTTGTGTGTATGTGTGCGAGTGTGTGTGTGTGTGTATGTTTTATGTGTGTGTGTGTGTGTGTGTGTGTGTGTGTGTGTGTGTGTGTGTGTGTGTGTGTGTGTGTGTGTGTGTGTGTGTGTGTGTGTGTGTGTGTGTGTGTGTGTGTGTGTGTGAGTGAATGTGTGTCTCTACTGGCTAGGCTATACGCTGCTAGTAACCTTAGCCCCAGTTTGCACCCGGGAGGAGGTCCTAGATTTAGCCGTGCGACCAGCTGGGTCTGCCATTTAAACCAGAGGGAGGGAATACTGTAGAGGAGGAGGGGTATTGAAATGCCATCAGTTTTATGACTTAGGGGGCAGGGGAGTAGTGTGTGTGTGTGTGTGTGTGTGTGTGAGTGGTGTTAGTATATTTTAGTATAAGTGAAAGGTGCAGCGTGTAACCTCGTGTTTAGAGTTGCAGCTACTACTAAGACAGAGATTGCTAGGGCAAAAGCCGGAAAGTTAGATTGAGATCATCTGCAGTGTAAGGAGCAGGTGAAGGGATCAGGAGAGGGCAGTTGTCTGGGTGTTTGAGTCCAACCTGAAAGGTTCTGGGTTTGATCCCAAATGTCTATCTGAAGGCAACCTTGAGCAAGATGCCCCTACCCCTAAATAGTTAACATTAAAAGATGGATAGAAGGGAGAGGAGGGGGAGGCTACATTGAGGTGAAGGTGCTGCGCAGAAGGGGCTGCGCCCGGGAAGTTAATTTAGAAACAGAACAACAGTTCATGGAAACCCATGGTTGGCGACGACACAAGGTTACTTTTTAAAGATGTTGAATTTTGGGCAGGCCTGGCTATGACCTTTTGATACTTGGTCATCGGTTGACTCAGATGATGAAATCATGCACATTGCATTATAATTTGTTGGAATGTTATGTCTGTCCCCATTTGGACTCAATGTGTTAATAATTAATGGGCTATTCCAAGATATCTCAGATTCATACAAGTCTAAATTCATCATTATGCATCCAGAATATGGGATGTTGCTGGGTTAGCATTTCCTTTCTATTAGCCACTTCCTTTGTCATGCAGAGATATGTTTCCCTAGTTCCTGTTCATGTGAGGGGAATAAACTTTAAATTACTTCCCAAAGATGTCTAATGTGTTCCGAATAGGCGCTTATTCAAAATGAGATACAGGCGCAGATAATTCTGCACTATTTTCTGCCCATTGAGTATTAGGCTACCTGTGATGAACCGCAGGCCAATTGCTTCTGGCTGGGAAGTCTGCTCAGATGGTAACCTGTCAGCAGAGCATCACATGCATCCTAATAATAACAGCGCTTTTAGACAGATGCATAAAATGACTAGGGCATTTAGCTACCAAGGAAGAGAGAGGTGTTTTCATTTCAGGATTTCTTTAATTGAGGAATGGTCTAGCTCCGTCAATGAATTGATATAACATTCAAACTAAGTACTGGTCTTCTTCTATATCTTCTATGAATCAATCGAAATGTTTTTCCTGTGCCAAAGTATTTTCATGTTATTCGACCATCACAAAGACAATTTTGGATTCTGATGTCTTCACATAAATCAAAGCTTTTAATGACCAAGTGGCCCATCAAATCTTTAAGCCTTTGATGGATTGTCCCAACTCTTTGGTCATGGTCACAGCACAGATTCCTTCAGGTGATGGGTTTTCAAGGCAAAAATAAATCCTTATTTATTTTCCATCTCCACCAGTGTAGGACTACTGACATGCAGAACTGAATGGTTAAGCTCAGTGCGATCAGCCGATGACAAGGTCACGTTGCTGAGTCTGGTTTTTTACTAATGCAGGGCCAAACATGCTGTCTCTCGCTCAAACACACACACACACACACACACACACACACACACACACACACACACACACACACACACACACACACACACACACACACACACACACACACACACACACACACACACACACACACACACACAGCAGCTGCTGTTTTTGACAATGGCCTTTGACCTGTGGTGTTATCCTTAGCGCTCCTGCCACTCTTTCAAAGTTATATGTTGTTGGAATGTATCAAGTTGATGTTGTCATCGAAAGACTTACTTTAAAGTCTGATACATGACATTAAGCAGCGGGTAGGGGTAAGGGCATCTTAGAGGGATTATCAGTCTACGTCACTCTACGTCACTCCCCGCTCTACGCGCATGTCGTTGGCAGAAAGAGACGAGAGCGACAAGAGCCGCAATCATGTCTTGTTGTGCGGTTGGTTGCACAAACCCTTTTAATAAGACTGATTATCCCATTTTCTACTTCTTGCTTGCCAACATAATAAAACAATTCAAATACTTAAATAATAATGCTTTTTCTTATTCGTATTGCATGCTTATTAAATGTATACTCTGTTTGAGTATTTCTCCCTCAAAAAGTAGTCCCCTTTAATTGCGATCGATCAAACATGTTTGGTCACTTGCCAAGGAAAAGAAATTAAGATCATTCATTTATATTTTCATGCGTCTTACAATCCATATATAATGTTTTTCACATAAATAGGACGGACCGTAGCTACGACTTGGCAACGGGAGGTATTTTAGTCCACTGAGCTACGAGCCAGAGAGCTAACGTTATTGATTGTACATATTTATAATTCGAAATTCGTCCCAGCCTTTATGCCACAGATACTCTAGGGTCTATAGCATATAACCGCGTTGTCTGATTACAGTTTAATTAATTTTTCACAATTTACCAGCTCTCGTTTGAAGAATATCACCTCGCCATTTGTTTCAATGGAAATCGCGACGGCCTATACTTTCAACACAAAGTGTACATATTTATAATTCGAAATTCGTCCCAACCTTTATACCACAGATACTCTAGGGCAGGGGTTCTCAAAGTTTGGACAGCCTAGGGCCAATTTAGGAATCCAAAATTTGACTGAGGGCCGCCAAAGACAAAAAAAATCAGGTGGGAAACGCCTTCAGCGTCCCAGTGGTGAAAAAAAACATTGCACCGTGGACCTCTGCGAGTGTGAGGTCCCAGAGGTCTAGGAGTGTGAGGTCTAAATCACAAAACTAATTAACACTGCAACTGCCAATTAACCATTTTTGCCATCTTTCTACGAGCGCATCCACCGTGTTAATAAACAAATAATCCCCCTATAGGATACCTACAGGGGGACCTTAAATTGCGGACTTGGAGGATTGAACCCAGTAGCACCCTGTCATGTATGCATGTTTTTTTTTTAAACAAGATGGAACATGATATGCATAACACTATTTACTAGTTGTTGAGCAGATGCTTTTATCCAAAGTGACATACAGTGAATTCAGATACATTTCATTAAAGGGGAACCCTCACCCTCTGCTAATTTCTAATAAAGGACACTACCGTTTTCTACCCATGCTGTGAAAATGTGTCAGACTGCAACATCTTCTGTAATTTTTCTGTATCAAACCAATCGAGAACGCATATTCTGGACCAATGGTGCCAATAGTCCAACTTTACTATGATCCCTGAGAGAAAATGGTGTTGATATTTCAGACTCGTGTTGCAGATTTTTTTGGACAACACGCTTCACTCTTAAATTAGAAAGTAGCAAGCGTGACGATTCCCCTTCAAGGAGCAGGTAGGGGGTAAAGGGCATCTTGCTTAAGGATGCCTATAAGTTAGGCTGACATCATCAGGGCTATTGCTTTTGTCAACAGCCATGGAGACAGGCTTCTAAGGGGTACTATGAAAACTACACGGAGACACCTCTGATCTTCAACGTCTGCAGAAAGTTGAAAGGATACGCTGCAGTGTTTCCTGTCCTGAGGCTAAATAAAGTCAAGTGTGAAATTATATGAATTTGGTTAAGAACCATTAGAAAGGGTGGTTTAGATGTATATCAAGATCACGAAGATTATCGCTCGTTAAAATATGGATTGCTGAATCAATCTACAGATAAAGGACTATGTTCTTAGATAGCAACAATTGTTTTTAGCAATTGATCTAGTAAAATGACACAACATTCCCTGTTAATAGTTTAATAGTTTCTGAAATGCAAGCACTTTGTCTAAATATAATTGTAGGCCTTAGCTCTGATGAATCAATTGATAAATGGACTATAAAAATAATCAATAGTAACTGCATTATGACAAAGTATTTATGCTCCGTTATTGGTACCCCCGAAACACAACACGCACGCACGCACGCACGCACGCACGCACGCACGCACGCACGCACGCACGCACGCACGCACGCACGCACGCACGCACGCACGCACGCACATACACACACACGCACACATTTCCCTGTCAACACAATACTCAACACATAGCTGACGGACAGGGAGAGGAGCATAGTTCCATGTCCTATTTTGTTATTCTTTCACATCATGTTATTCTGTCTCTCCCTGACAGAATGTCTGGTCATGGGGACGAGACTGCAAATGGTCAGCGATTTGGAGCAGGTTGTCATGTTAAAGCCAGGATCATGCCAAAGGAATAGATGGATAGACAGACAGATAGACAGAGAGACAGATTGTGCGGCTTCTCGGTAGATGAAGAGAGACAGGTGGTGTGACCTGCAAAAACAATGAGGCAATAAACCAATGCAGAATTGTAATTTGATCCTGAAATAGTTTAGATTTGTCATTTAAGTCTACGACTGGGCCTTTCAAAGCTGTTTGGTTTCAAGGGGAACCCACATTTTATTTGTAGGTAGGAATGCTTTTCAAATATTAAAAACCGTCAGTGGAATCTGATATATGTACTGCATTGCTATAAAGTGTTTATTATGTGGGTTAAGAGGTATAATAAATACTAGACTGCACAAAATTCATAGACTACAAATACTGAATAGCCAGATTCAAAACAGTTCAACGTACACAACACAGATGTCAGATGGATGTATTATGTTGGTTGGAAATGATGTATGTGCCAGGTGCTATGTATGTGCTAGGGCCTAGTGTATACATAGCCTGGCATACTGACTCACACATTAATGGTGTGTTCGAGATGCATCGTACACCACCCGCACTAGTGGCAGAGTGGGAAATCTGAAATCTCTCAGCTTTCATGCGAAATTTCATCGAAGCACGCCCCCTTTTTACCTGTCCCACTCGTCCTTCTGAGAGTCCAACGAGTTCAGTGAGGTTGACCGTACGACTCGACAAACGAAGATGGCTGATCCCGTGACGAGTTGTTTTTGTATTTGTATCACGTTGATCGTTTTAATGTTGATTTGAAATGCTCCTACGCATTTCATTACATTGCTGCTTTAATCTGGCCACCAATTTATGCATTGCACACATTTAGCTGTTTTTGCAACACAATGCCAAGTTTTGTTGTTTGTTTTCGAGCTGGTTTGCTAAAGAGGGTAATTTAGCTAACAATAACAATGTCTAGCCAATGACTGTTCTTACCTAACTCGTTGTGTAGCGATACTACACCAACTAATTTGTGCGGGTGGTGTACGATGCATCTCGAACACACCATTAGCCTAGGCTAATGGTGGCCCGGCATCGCATAGCTTTAGACTAGCAGCTAGGTGGTCCACAAGCACACTCCTTTAGCCCGGCCACTACGCGAAAGTTGGCCAACCAGCTCACACCTTTAGCCTAGCAGCTAGTTTTCATACCATCTTACCCCTTCAGCCTAGCTGCTAGGCTAAAGATGGCCAACCACTTCACACCTTTAGCTTAGAAGCTAGATGGCCTACCAGCCAACCCCTTTAACCTAGTCGCTAGGCTAAAGGTGGCCCAACAGCTCACACCGTAAGCCTAGCAACTAGGCTAACGGTTCAAAGCTGTAAGGTCCGCCTGCAGGTGCAACAGCACCCTTTTGACACCAGCAGGGCTGAGATCATAGGTGCAAAGTGGGAGGAATCTAGCGAGCGGTGTGTTTGTGTGTGTCTGTGTGTGTGTGCGCATGTCCCCCTATGCTTGTGTCCGTCAACCAGAAGAAATGACTGAGCACAGCAACAGCTGCGACAAACTGCTTGAACAAGGTATTAGTTGGCATCCGACACGCACAGGCGTATGAGCACACACACAAACACACAAACACACACACACACACACACACACACACACACGCGCACACACACACACACACACACACACACACACACACACACACACACACACACACACACACACACACACACACACACACACACACACACACACACACACACACACACACACACACACACACACACACATACAGATTTCCCGGGGAGCCAGTTCTCTCTCTGCTGTAGATGCATCAGAGCTGTTCCTACGGAGTTGTACGTCAGTCCTCTTTTCCTTTCCATGTAAACCAGTGAGACATTTCAATTTTTTTTCTGAATTTCCACCCGCTTTTTCCAATTGCTGTTATGGCTGGTGGACTAAATTGCTGTTTGAGCCTTGAACAAAGAATTTTTTTAAACCCACTTTTAACAACCAAATTCTTACTTGGCAGGCTGTATTTGTGAAGTGGAACCTGAGGGAGGTGTTATTTTACGATTAAGCCTACACTTAATCGAGTTACAATTGAGTAATGTTTTTTGAGGGGACTTTATAGCCATCTCCTCTCTCATCGGTATCAGGCATTGCTGCCAATTCTGAGAACTTTAATCACTTCATCAGCTCTGATTGCGGTTCGCCATGTTGGAGCCTCCAGCACACCTTTGTGTTGACACCGCCCCCTTTAGGGCTCAACCAATGGGGAACGGTATGGATAAACGAGCCATACGGCAGGCCTGTCAGAGCATCAGACAAGGTGAGACTCTTGGTTTGAGATACCTGTATGTATACCTGTGTTATGCTTGATACAAGTGTGCCGTGAAATCAGTAATTTATTAACGGGGGCAGGAAACCCAGATGCATCCCAATCCAACTAGACTTAAATATAGTGAAAAAGGTCCTGAGGGAATGGTACTTTGACGTGCCTTCTTACCCTCTCCTAAACGTTTAAGGTGTTTCTGTTTACTAAAGATGAATTTGCATAGATATTAAAATATATAAGTCAATTCTAAAACTGTAAACAGTGTAAAAAAGTAAATACATTCTCAATCACATTGTATTTAATAGCGGTTGGTTTGATGATAAAGACAGTAGTTAAAGCACACAGTTTGTATACATTGAGGGTAGAACACAGATAGAGGGTCAATCATAGAGCCTGAGCACACGTAAGCTGTAATCAACCATTTGTTTTTAAATGCCACAACAACTGTTCCTCCGTCTCATCCTCCTAATGTCAAGTAGTGTTTATTTCCCCCTGTAAGACTCCATTGGAAGCCCTGGGAATCCTCTTTCCCAAACAGTCCAGGTTGGAACCAGTTTAACATGCACTGTACCCTCTCTACCAAGTGCTTCTCACCCTCCCTTTACACATGTTTGATTGGTATTTTATTGTTATGAAGGAAGGGAAGCAAAAACATTTGTTGGATTGATTTGATGATCTTCTTATTGGTCCCACCATGTCCACATTAGCATGGTGTATATGTCCACTGTTTGCGCAACTGAACAACCACTGTATAGAAGTATATCCCTCTGGAAGAAATTAATGAGACTCTTATTGCTAAGCAATGTATTGTAATATCTTCAAAGCCTTCTTTTGGGTGTTTATGGAAACTGGTACATCTCGCCCCATTAGGGCCCGCTAGAGAACCATATTCTCAGTAACAAGCACCCATGGGTGTGTTAATAAAGCGATTATCCAGCGTGATTTCTTAGTTCTCTCTCTGCTCATAAAGCAGAAATAGCTTTATTGTGTTTACGGACAAGTATGGTCACTGTCATAGTCTTTCTGATTGGTGTGAAGCATTCAATTCAACTTTTTCCTATGGCATTTGCACTATCCACTGTCCTTTTTTTTTACAGAGCTCATTTAATGCCAAATGAATGTTGATCCATTTGTACAAATTGTAAGTTATTAATACATCTGCTAACTAAATGTCGGACAACTTATTGTCAGTTAACATTAGTCCTTGAATTTAGTTCACTTTATGAAGGTAGAAAAATACCCAGCTCTTTGGGGTCTTTCTAGGCCTCCCATGCAGGATGTCATCCAGGTCTGGTTTATTCTGGGCCAAGGGGTCCTACAGGATATCAGATGGAGAGTGGCTGGAGCTTAGCCAGCGTCTACCACGGTCACACTCAGTCCTCAACTCCCCCCCCATGAACCCAATAACCAGCATGACAAGAGTGAGTGTATTGTTGAGTTTGGCTGTAGGGTTTGACTGTTGTTTGTCTGTAGAATTTGACTGTAGAGTTTGTCTGCAGTTTGTCTTGACTGTAGAGTCTTCCTTTAGAGTCTGACTGTGTAGTTTGACTATAATATATCTATAAAGGCATTAGATGGCTGTAGATTTTTTTTTAGAACAATTTATGATGTGTAGAAGCTCTCTATTCAAGACATAGTGTTATCAGAGTAGGAGCCTATGGATGTTGGGTACGGTAGTCTTCATTACCATACATCAACTAGGAATGACGACTCCACTGTAGTCAGATTTGCGGTTCACTGGTGGTTTACTGTTTCCGTTTCTGTTTCTGTTTCTTTTACAACTGTAAACAGAGGCTTGTTAGATATTACACATGCAATGTATTGACTGCAGTAATGGATTAGAAGTCGTTGCAAGTGGAAAACTCAAATCAACTTGCTTGAGTTTGCCAAACCAAACAAACCAGACCACCGCGGAAACTATTCTATCGTCTTTGGTCTGTTTCCATCCACTTATCGACAGTTGTCTGCCTATGCTCCAGTATAGGCAGACAACTGTTGTCTGCCATGCATCAGTTATTGACCCTTTTTTTTCCCCGCCGTTGTTCTTAGAGCAGCTGAATTCATAGGAAGTATAGAATAAAGCGATCAGTAAATGCAACCTAGAAAATTATCAAATGGTATATTGCTGCTGTCTGTGTGCAAGTGTGGGTTTGTCTTTGAGTATGTGTATGTGAGTGATTTGTTTTTATATCATCTTTTTCCTTTCAATTACATTATCTCATTACAAGGTGGTGTGTGTGTGTGTGTGTGTGTGTGTGTGTGTGTGTGTGTGTGTGTGTGTGTGTGTGTGTGTGTGTGTGTGTGTGTGTGTGTGTGTGTGTGTGTGTGTGTGTGTGTGTGTGTGTGTGTGTGTGAGTGAGTGTGTATGGGTTTGTGAAAACGTGTATCTAAGTGTGTGTGTGTGTGTTTGTGTGTGTGTGTGTATGTATGTTTGTGCATGGGTGCCCCTGTGTGTGTTTGTGTGTGCCAGTGTGGCCCTGTGTGTGTTTATTACAGTAGTACCTCCTATAACTCCAGAGGGATCCAGAGGGATAGGGTTCCAGACTGTTACAGCATGGATACAAATAGAAGCAGGCAAGAGAGGGCGAAAGAGCAAGATGTCAGCAGAGAGTGAGAGAGAGAGAGACAGAGACGGATAGGGCAAGAGAGAGAAAGAGAATTTTTTGAATTGGGAGTGTTACACATACACACACAATATGCATTATTGCCGAGAGAGGGTGGGAGGTCGGAGTGAGCGATATTTGTTTTATTCACTTGGTTTTGGTGGACGAGAGAAAGGGAGGGACTTCTGGTAGAGGGATATCTCTCTCCATGACATATTTTCGATATTACTTTGTCCAATTCTTTGTCATAAATAAAACGAATAATTATTATGCATGACTTTGTTGTGGTTTTCCTTGTCTTGTTGTTAATCTTCTCACTCCCGGACTGTTAACGGCCAACCACAGCTCATAGAAAGTTTGAGAACGGAAATTGTGTTTTATTGCGGTAGACAAGGGTACAGCTTCAATTCAATTCTCCAAATCAAAACAGGAAGGAAGGCGTCATTTTGCCCCTTTTCGTATGGAGACTTCAGGCCTAGGTTCTGTGCCACAATGGCCCAGAAAATCTCCTACTGTTGTACGGATATTTTCACAATATGATTGTATTAATATGATTCAATTAAAATTAAATATTTGTTTTATTTTGGAGAAAATGCGGTTAGCTTACTAACCGCATAATGTATATTCCGTTTTTTTTTTCTCTCTTAGCTTCTGGTAGGTCCTTTAAAATTATTCACCCTGCTATTAATTATTATTTGTTTCGAAACAACGCTGGTAATGTTTATATTTTTTGTATTCTTTCTCCAATCAATCGAGAGCTCATCTTTGTTACCTTGTTAGAATCCACAAGAGATAGGACAAACGGGAAATGTAATCAACAAGACTTTATTTTTCCCTACACTGACCATAAAAGAATAGATTTTTACACCTACTATGCTCCATAGTTAACAGTAGGTGGCGCCTGGAACCTTTTCGTATTTCATAAGGGAAAAGGCATAAACAGAATTGTTCCTTCTCTCAGCCGGTTCTGATTTAGCTCTAAAAGTATAACACTGTTGAGAAATGTTGGTTTATTTGTGTGTGTAATCCCTCTGTGAGCTGTCACTGATTACTCTTAGCTTTAGTAGAGCTTTGGAGCAATTCCTTGGTGATTATTTGCAAACTGTAATGTATAATGTATGAAAATAATTGAAACCCCTGCATAGAATAGGCCTACTTTTGACTTTTTTGCAAATAGTTTTAATTAAAAGGTTTCAATTCAGTTGCATGGAAATGTACGGCAAAGCATTCCTGTTGGCTGTCTGTTAGGATGTGTATGAATTATCTCACTGGAGGAGGTTTTCAAGCATTCACTTTTGAGGCTGTGAAAGTGTGTGACTTGTGCTCAGGGGAAAAAGATCTCAGAGCTGGTAAAAAACAAGACGTGTGGTTGCAATATCTCTCTCTCACACACTAACCTCCTGATGTCTGCCTCAATCCACTGTTTTCTCTCTCTCTCCTCCCTCCTGATGTCTCTCTCTCCTCCCTCCTGATGTCTCTCTCTCCTCCCTCCCGATGTCTGTCTCTCCTCCCTCCCGATGTCTCTCTCTCCTCCCTCCTGATGTCTCTCTCTCCTCCCTCCTGATGTCTCTCTCTCCTCCCTCCTGATGTCTCTCTCTCCTCCCTCCTGATGTCTCTCTCTCCTCCCTCCTGATGTCTCTCTCCTCCCTCCTGATGTCTCTCTCTCCTCCCTCCTGATGTCTCTCTCTCCTCCCTCCTGATGTCTCTCTCTCCTCCCTCCTGATGTCTCTCTCTCCTCCCTCCTGATGTCTCTCTCTCCTCCCTCCTGATGTCTCTCTCTCCTCCCTCCTGATGTCTCTCTCTCCTCCCTCCTGATGTCTCTCTCTCCTCCCTCCTGATGTCTCTCTCTCCTCCCTCCTGCTGTCTCTCTCTCCCCCCTCCTGATGTCTCTCTCTCCTCCCTCCTGATGTCTCTCTCTCCTCCCTCCTGATGTCTCTCTCTCCTCCCTCCTGATGTCTCTCTCTCCTCCCTCCTGATGTCTCTCTCTCCTCCCTCCTGATGTCTCTCTCTCCTCCCTCCTGCTGTCTCTCTCCTCCCTCCTGATGTCTCTCTCTCCTCCCTCCTGCTGTCTCTCTCTCCTCCCTCCTGCTGTCTCTCTCCTCCCTCCTGCTGTCTCTCTCTCCTCCCTCCTGATGTCTCTCTCTCCTCCCTCCTGATGTCTCTCTCTCCTCCCTCCTGCTGTCTCTCTCTCCTCCCTCCTGATGTCTCTCTCTCCTCCCTCCTGCTGTCTCTCTCTCCTCCCTCCTGATGTCTCTCTCTCCTCCCTCCTGATGTCTCTCTCTCCTCCCTCCTGATGTCTCTCTCTCCTCCCTCCTGATGTCTCTCTCTCCTCCCTCCTGATGTCTCTCTCTCCTCCCTCCTGATGGCTCTCTCTCCTCCCTCCTGATGTCTCTCTCTCCTCCCTCCTGATGTCTCTCTCTCCTCCCTCCTGATGGCTCTCTCTCCTCCCTGCTGATGTCTCTCTCTCCTCCCTCCTGATGTCTCTCTCTCCTCCCTCCTGATGGCTCTCTCTCCTCCCTGCTGATGTCTCTCTCTCCTCCCTCCTGATGGCTCTCTCTCCTCCCTGCTGATGTCTCTCTCTCCTCCCTCCTGATGGCTCTCTCTCCTCCCTGCTGATGTCTCTCTCTCCTCCCTCCTGATGGCTCTCTCTCCTCCCTGCTGATGTCTCTCTCTCCACCCACCTCAAGTCTCTCTTTCTCTCTCCACCCACCTGAAGTCTCTCTTTCTCACTCTACTCTCCTGATGTCTCTCTCTCTCACTCCACCCATTTGATTTCTCGTTCTCTCCAACCTCCTGATATGTCCAACCTCTTGATATCTCTCTATGTCCAACCTCCTGATGTCTCTCTCTCTCTCTCTCTCTCTCTCTCTCTCTCTCTCTCTCTCTCTCTCTCTCTCTCTCTCTCTCTCTCTCTCTCTCTCTCTCTCTCTCTCTCTCTCTCTCTCTCTCTCTCTCTCTCTCTCTCTCTCTCTCTCCCTCCTCCACCCTCCTGATGTCTCTCCCTCCTCTCTCTTCTCCACAGTCCTCCAGCTGAAGCTTCAGCAGAGGAGGTCCAGACAGGAGCTGATCAACCAGGGGATCATGCCTCGTAAGTAGACACCATAAGACCCATTGCCCTTTAGCCTCTTAGCTCAATATCCTCTAGCACCATAGCTTCATAGCCTGATGGCCTCTCAGCCATATAGCCTCTCAGCCCCATAGCCATATAGCCCCATTGCCTTATAGCCCCATAGCCCTATGGCCTCAGAGCCCTATAGCCTCACAACTGTATTTTTTCCATCACCTTGTAGCGCCACTGGCCTAGAGTTTTATAGCCGCAAAGCCTAACCAAAACTGGCCGTGTAAAGTCTCTTTAGAATTTGGTTTGTGCTTGAGGGACGTTTTTTTTTTTAAACGCTTGACGCTTGCAATGTCCTTCAACTGAATTGTATCTCTTTTACAACTATGCTGCCATTATGTAGCCAGTCTAAGTGATATTTATTAGATTGGATGTTGAGATGAGCTGTTTCTGTGAGTGTGTGTTTATGTGTCCTTCGCCACCATGAAAACAATAAGGGTTGATGGTTACAACCGTAACTGTGAAATCTCTGCTGCTCTGATTACTAGGGCAACTGACATCTCCTGTTGTTCTTAACACCTCCTCCCATTGGCTCCTGAATCGCCTTCTGCTGTCCTTCCTCCTCCCCCCTCTCAGCTTCTCAGCTCTCAGCCCCGCGGTCGCAACGTCTCAGCTGTTTTGCATCGAGGCTGTTAGTAAATAAATGTGTCACTCTGGCATGTGTACTCGCGTCTATTCTCAAAACCACAATTTGTGGCCAAGCAGAGATAAAGCAGATTTTGCATCCTTCAATTCGAAAACAGATTCAGGGGGTGCGAATCGGTGGCTCAACTCGGTACTGCGCTAATCATGTAGGAATTTGTTGTAATAACCCAGGTTTGATTCCATCCGGAAGTCCCTTGCAAAGTATCTTAATTAACCTATTTTGACCCACTTTGCTGTTTCTCTACAGGTTCCTGTCCAGTATAGCATAAAAGCCCATGAAAACATAGATACAGCTAATGCCATTATCTATAACACTGTTCAAAAACGGATTTTTAAGTTGAATTCAGAGCCATAGTATATTTACAGAGGTATAGGTAGAAATATTTTAAGCATTCTGACACACACTGACAGATGATGAAGACGTATTGGTTTTCCATCCATTTCATCAGTTTCTGGCTTACCCCAAGCTGATGAAGGAGCAAGAAGCATCTATTGACGGGGTGTTGATTTTCTGACATGAGACCCGAGTTGTCTGATTCCCTCACTGGTCTTGTTTCCTGTTGACCCTGACCTTCAAACAGTGAACTATTCTATTTTTGGGCTAATGCATGGATCACAGTACTCAGTACAGTACTTTTTGCTACCATTATTTGAACAGGTATGTATGGCATCAAGGATACAGACAGAGACAGGATATAAGGGACAATAAACGTTGATGTATTGGTCAAATGTTGAGTCAATTATTATTTATTGAGAAGCACAATTAATTGTATAGACGTAAAATGCAACCCAATTCATATACCCAGCCTTTGTCTTGTTCTCCACTAATGCCAACAGTGCTAGGTCACTGAAGCTAAAGCTACCTATTCTGCTTTGCCAGAGCTATAGTCTCTTGCTATCCTTTAGGATTAAAGCATGACCTTTATTGTAACCTAAAGATGTGCTCTTTCCTTTCAGTGCAAGGCTAAAGGGAAGGAGCTGTCTATTGATATCAGTAATGTATGTTAACCTTAGGCCTGCTGGATAGAGAATGATCTTCATATTCCAGGCAACTGGCAATGCTGCATTCAGAGCCAGTAGAGAGTATGGATTTGCAACTTGTAATAACTATGTACTACCAGCCTTATAGCTTACAAGTTGTTGATATTGACTAGAGCTTTGTATTGTTGCAACTAGGATTTATAATATGGATTATACACTGTAGGGCTTTTTAATGAGGAAACCCAAAATTGGAAATGTCCCCCTTTTATGGGAACGCAACACTGATCTGAATCATGGGCTTGAAGATGGGCAGAAAAGAGATCTGGATATGGGGAGAACGAGAAAATTAGCGAGCTTAAAATAGAAAGAGTGTATTTGAATGCAATGTTCTAAAATAACATCCTGCTGTTTCCCTTCAGCCCCATTTACTTCTTTCTGTTCACTTTATATCCATTCGCCGTGATAAGCAAAGCTTTGAGTACAGAGCGGCACTGTTGAACAAGGGAGTGAGCGATCCAATCAGTTAATAAGACACTTAAACTCCCAAATCCCCAGGATAATTATGTGTTAAATCAGTTGTAGAAGCTCAACCAAGAGCAGAGACGTAAAGCAGAGCAAGTTAAAAAGATATCCCTGTCTGTCAACCATATAATAATGGAGCCTCTCTATTTGAAAGAGACCTGCTTTAAACATCTTTTTCATTGCGCTCTCATTCAAAATTTGGTTCCCCTTGCCTTTTTCTTCCACAAAACAAATTGACTAATTGTGAACAAAGCACTGGTTTTATTCTTATTATTTTTGAAATTATTTGGAAATAAGTTAGAACAAAAACCATAGCTGCAGTGAAAAAGTTACATAGGTTTAACCACATGTGTATGCATGTATTTCTTGCTTGTGAAAACTGGTAACTCTAGTCCTCATTCATTGCTTTGCATGCCAGTTTACTTTAAACACTCGGGCTAGCTATTGAATATAGGGCAACTGCAACATGTATTCTTGTGTGTGAGAGACCAATGATACATTTTGCTGGCCGTGCCCTGACATTTCTTTCTGATGTTGCTGCTTTGGGGTGGGAAAAACATCTATTTTTGAAAATGATGACATATAACTATCGTGTCACCCAGACACCAGTGGACCTGAACATAAGAGAAGGTGTGAGTTGAGACAGTTTGGGGGAAGCGCGGACAGACAGACAATCCACACCTCGGTTGTGGATTCAGAGTTGTGTAAAGTATAGACGATAGAATGATTCAAAGCAGGCAAGAACATTGGGAGGTTTGTCATTATGCAAATGAATAGGAAGTGACAACATCCAGAGAGTGAGTGATGTTCCTGTGGCCACACAGCTCTGGGACCGGAACAAACAATGAGACCAGCGATGACGGGACCTTGTGTGAACCTGGACGACACTAAGGAAATACAGCCAGGCTGAAACAAAAAATATACTCTGACAGCAGGTTTAATTGGAGCACATTTATCATGCCAGTGTGTCCTTATTTCCTCTCTTCAGCCCTCTCTTGGCTCCTAGTGTTTTTCCAAGCCGTCTTGTTCTATCATACACGCAAAAAAACACATAAAAAACACAACAATCACACAAACAAACAAATACTAGCTTGTCTTTTTGTTATGCTAGAATACAGAGTGCAGAAGCCCCTATCCCCTTCCCTCCTTCCACACACTCGTTCACATAATCACATGTACACATGCAAACGTTAAGGGGAGGTCGGTTTTATTTTGTGTTGCTCTCTCTCTCTCTCTCTCTCTCTCTCTCTCTCTCTCTCTCTCTCTCTCTCTCTCTGTATCGGACCATCTATCAACATATCATATACTGTATTTTAACCTAAGTGTATTTTAAGTGTGTTCCGACTTCATGTCTTCCAGCATTAAAAGGTTCAGCAGCCTTCCATGATCACAGGAGAAGCCTGGAGCGAGCCCGCGTGAGTACTCTAACCACGCCAGCGACCTCCCCCAAAGCATATCTCCCCCCCCCCCCCCCCAATATTAACCATGATTAGAACCATGATTATACTTTCTTCAGATATTCTTCAATATTCTTCATTAATATTCTTCAGCAGACAAATCTTAGATGTTAATCTCTCTCATCTTATAATGAAAGCGAGAGTGCCGGGATGGAAGAGATCTTTGAAATAAAGCCATTTATAATGTAAGTCATTATATGTGAGTTCAATGTGGCCAGAATCGCCCCTTGAAACAGGAAATTGCTTCCTTTTTTGCCGTTGACGATATTGGCATACTAATGTATGAGATGCTTGACCATCTCAGTGGATCAAAAGATTTCATGGAACTAAACCAACCGATTCCAAGGAGTCTCAGTGCGTTGGTATTTATTACAACAACATCTTTTGAATCCATAAAAGGTCTGGGTTTGGTAGGCTTGGCATAGGACAAGCCCTGGTATGGCATTAGTGTACCATTTTATCATCATCATGGGAATGATGCTGATTCCCCACATGACTGGAAAAGCGTGTTTGTGTGTATTTGTTTACAGATACATCACAAAATCGTAATAAAATGTGTTAATGACGTTGAAACTGCAGAATTTGCAACTTCCTCCTCACCTCACCTAAAAAGCTATTTACCTTTATATTTAATATATACTGAACGCAACATGGCCATATACACTTTAGTTGATTGAAGCAGTTGAAAGATAGCATCAGTGTCACGGTCATCTGACATTGAAGATACACAACTCTGTTTTCTACTGTCCCGTTGAGATTCTGTTTGAATTGACTGCTTTTTGATGCAATGAATATGGAATGATAACTGCCATTCCTGGATCTGGTCAACAGACGGAGGACTTCCTGAAGACCAAGTTCCGCTGCCGTCCAGAGCGATCTGAGCTAATCAGGATGCACATCCTTGAGCGTAAGTCTCACACACACGCACACACACGCACGCACACACGCACGCACGCACGCGCGCGCGCACACACAGTGCCCTCTATCCTCCACAATGGGCCGCTACATCAACCCCTTTCGTTGGACAATGTGCATCTCATACTCCATTGTATGCCTTTTTAATTGTTCTCAGCCTTGCCTGTAAGTCGCTTGGGACAGAAGTGTCTGCTAAACACTTCATTAGCGATCCCAAATGACGCCACAACTCCCCTCTCCACTTAGAGCTACAGATATCATAGTCGCTTTCTTTTGCTGGTCCCATGGGATCTCATGGGGGAGTCTACTCGGGCGTAACAGTAGGATAGACAAGCCTAGCCAATGGACAGTTCCAACGTGTAGGCTGTTCTGGGTGGATAGCTTTCAAATTGAACATGGGATTCAGAGGATGAGTAGACATCTCACAGTCATGAGTGACCGAAAAGCTTGAATTTCAGGCATCCTCAACGGTGAAACAGGTAACACCCCAACGCGGGACGTCAGCCTAGCGTAGCTTTTCAAAAATGGCTCAACGTCACACCTGGTAGGGTAAACGAGGGGCCCTTTAACATGGCCGCCGTCTCCACGTTCTCCAATGCAGAGACACGCGCGGAGCCCTGCCTGCAAGCCACGCAGCTGCAGCTGAAAAGGGCTCGCCTGGCCGATGACCTCAACGTCAAGCTCTCCCACCGTCCCGGGCCTATGGAGCTCATCCACAAGAACATCCTACCCGTCCACTCCAGCATCAAGCGGGCCATCATAGGCGAGTACTGACACCCCGGCGGAGGAGATGGGGGAACCTGGGGGAATACTAACAGCCGTTAGCGTGCTGTTTCACGCTATGTGAGCGTGTTTTGATTTTTGACTGCTATTGTATTCATTTAAGCAGGCTTTGAAGTCATATACATTATTTAGGAGCAGCCATTCGGGTTATCTTGCTCAAGGATGCCTACAGATAGACTATTGTCCTGGATTATTGAATCCAGTACGTTTCGGTTGGGAGTCGAAAACCCAAGCCCACTACATCATCCTCTTCCTGCTGACATTGTTATTGCTAGCGTTGTCAATCCTTTTGATATTGCCACTACAAGAAGCTTGCAGCAACAAGAAGCAGTGTTTTTAATAGTTCACGTCGTGCAATATGCTTCTTCTGACTGCATCTTAGATCTCATTTACATCCTGAACAGACACCATAAACATTATAAAGGTTTAATGTGTAGAAAGGATTAGTTAATAATTGCTATGGAGAACCAAGTTCTGAAATATTCAGGTGTCTTTTAGTAGAAATGCCAGTTGGCCTCATAACCCAGATATTAGAATTGACCCCCACGTCCTCACCGGGGGATGTGTGCTTGTAATTTCATTAAAACCCCATTATGTCCTTCAAATGAACGGGCAAATGTCAAATGGATAAAATATAACTTCCCCTAAGCAGTGGGCGGGAGATGGGGAAGGAGAGGATTAAGGAAGAGGGACTAGACTGGCAAAATACCAAGCCTGGTGGTCATCTTACTATGAACAATGATTTGTTTATTTTTGCCGCCCCTTCCCCTCAGATGTAAGATTATGACTTTAGAGACAAGAGGTCTGCCTGCTTGATTGATGTGTAGAGGTGTGAAAGCTCAAATTCAATAAAGGTACAGTGTCTGAGGAGGATCATTTCCTGGCCAACAATAATAACAGCAATTTCATTAAAGCCTCAGATAATTCATTAGGGCACTGTGTGTTCTCTAGTGGCAATACAATACATGTGTGCATATATTTATGTATATGAATGTATACATATATGTATATGTTTGTATATTCATGTGTGTTTTTATAGTATGTTTATAAATATTTACATGTACATGTATATAGATTTATACACATGAACATAGGCATGGCATAGAGGCATACAATAGTAGGCAACACATACAAATAATAATAATATATTATTTCCGGAAGTCAAAAAGGTATAAATAACAACCATGCAGACTTGTAATGTACCCATGCTTTGAACTGTATGCATGCACAATAAATATAAAACCTTTTTTTATTTGTGTGTGTGTTTTGGAGGGGTGTGCGAGTGTGTGTGTTTGCAGGTGTATGTGTGTGTATGTGTGTGTGTTTGTGTGTTTGACTATGCAGAATTAAGAAATAGATAAGCAGGCAAACCCCGACAGAGGCAAGGCTAATGTGTGTGTGTGTGTGTGTGTGTGTGTGTGTGTGTGTGTTTGTGTGTGTGTGTGTGTGTGTGTGTGTGTGTGTGTGTGTGTGTGTGTGTGTGTGTGTGTGTGTGTGTGTGTGTGTGTGTGTGTGTGTGTGTGTGTGTGTGTGTGTGTGCGCACACCGAATTAAGACCTTGACACGTGGGCCGGGGCCCAGAGCGGCCTGGCTCAGTGGTGGAGACGGCTCCACGTTATGGGTGGGGAGGATGTTTAATCAGCCCCATGTTGTGTGTTCATCATCTCCTGCTGATGACAGATTACCGGCCAGCAGTAACTCACACAGACACACATACAGAAATAAATGCTAGAAACAGGTGCCACAGTTCACACTCCACAGGTAAGGCAGGAATTCATGCGTGAGGTGGCTGCTATAGTTTCCTCTCAGGGGGACTGAAGGTCCTGCTAATGAACGTTAGATGTTCTTGTGAGGAGGGAGGGGTTAGGGGATGGGGCAGTGGCCATGTTGTTCAACTGACACTCCTAGTCAAAAAGGATCTGTGTTCAATTACCCCTTGTCCGCAGTCTACCTGTAGGCTTCCTTGGAACATGAGCTCCCAAAACCTTACCTGTTCCTTAATGACTTTTTATCTTGATTCACGGCAAGCAGCTTTGGATTAAAGTGTCTGGTAAACGATCAAATAGTGAATTGAAAATAGTAATGATGGTTTAATGTTATGGTAATTCATCACTACTAAAGGTAATGAGTGACATGTTGTGAGTGATAAAGAGATCCAGGTAATAACTTATAGGTGTCCTGGTAATGACAAAGATAAAGATAAGTGTGTGTGTGTGTGTGTGTGTGTCTGTGTGTGTGTCTGTGCTTGTGTCAGTGTGTGTGGTGTTCGTGTGCGTATGTGGGTGTTATACATGAGGGTACACACTCGTTTAGGGTTAAAAAAAAACTGCATTTATGTTGTGACTACGAGTTAAAGTGTTCCTCACCTTTTGTCCACCTCTCATCCTCTCCCTCCTCTCCTTCCTCTCCTTCCTCTCATCCTCTCCTTCCTCTCCTTCCTCTCCCTCCTCTCCTTCCTCTCCTTCCTCTCCCTCCTCTCCCTCCTCTCCTTCCTCTCCTTCCTCTCCTTCCTCTCCTTCCTCTCCCTCCTCTCCTTCCTCTCCTTCCTCTCCCTCCTCTCCCTCCTCTCCTTCCTCTCCTTCCTCTCCTTCCTCTCCGTCCTCTCCTTCCTCTCCTTCCTCTCCTTCCTCTCCTTCCTCTCCTTCCTCTCCCTCCTCTCCTTCCTCTCCTTCCTCTCCTTCCTCTCCTTCCTCTCCCTCCTCTCCTTCCTCTCCCTCCTCTCCTTCCTCTCCCTCCTCTCCCTCCTCTCCCTCCTCTCCCTCCTCTCCTTCCTCTCCCTCCTCTCCTTCCTCTCCTTCCTCTCCCTCCTCTCCCTCCTCTCCTTCCTCTCCCTCCTCTCCTTCCTCTCCTTCCTCTCCTTCCTCTCCCTCCTCTCCCTCCTCTCCTTCCTCTCCTTCCTCTCCGTCCTCTCCTTCCTCTGCTTCCTTCCTCCATGGCGGACAGACTTCCCCAAGGCGTCGGGCGAGAGCTCATCCTTCGACGAGGACAGTAGTGGCAGTCTCTCCCCGGAGCCGCTCTGCTCCCAGGATCTCCCCGAGGCTCCGGGACCTCTGCTGTCTCCCCTGGGAAGCCTTACACCCTCCCCCACGCAGGTACCGCCCTGGCCGAGCTAGAGCCCACTGTTAGCCAGCAGCAAGTATGTAGGCCGCTCATAGTTTGTTATTCTGGGTGGGGGTAATTTGACACAGAACGATCCCAATAGGGCGTTTATTTTGTTTTATTTATAACTATTAATAATATTAATAACTATTAATAATACTATTTATAGTTGTTACTACTTCTACTACCACTGGCAATACTAAGAATGCCTCTTCTAATACTACTACTTTTTTATTCTTATTGATGAGCTTATTTTGTGAGACTGAATATTTAAAGTGGCTTCATCCATTCTGACAAAAGAAATGT
Source organism: Gadus chalcogrammus (assembly GCF_026213295.1). Classification (NCBI taxonomy): domain Eukaryota; kingdom Metazoa; phylum Chordata; class Actinopteri; order Gadiformes; family Gadidae; genus Gadus; species Gadus chalcogrammus. The sequence goes on from NC_079413.1 coordinate 9,378,155, forward strand.
CCTTTCCAGTTCCTCAATCAGGTCCCGCCATCAGCCTCTTCTATCCCGACCAAACCCGCCTCCACCACGAATCTGACCAATGAAACGGCAGCGCTGCCTTCTCACAGAGATCCCAGTCCAACATCAATGAAGGTCAGCCATCCAATCACATCATGGCAAGCCTGTCAAGAGTTTCTAATGAGATTTTGACAGAATGACCTACCCATAGCCTTGGGTTTGTTTCCAAAAATATGATTTCCCTTGCTGCAAGAGTTTAAGCACCACATTTCAAATGTAGCCAAAGCTTAATCAGCAAGTGTGCATTGTGGACCTAGGGCTGTTGTTCGGTTCTTTTTATAGCAAGACAGATATCAATACGATGCAATAAACCCATTGTCTTCATCCCTCTCTTCTCCTCCAGTCCCAGCATAAGATGACCTCTTCGGCCTACAGACCCAAGAAGCTCAAGGACCAGCCCAAGGTCGCTTCCATGTCTCCCAATGACTGGGCCAATAAAGAGCCTTAGGAGTCTTGTGTCACCTATGTTTCATCTTTATTTTATAGACTAAAGTAAAATGACCAGATGCCAATCAATAAGACACAGAGAAAACTCCCCCCCCCACCCAAAATATAGTTATCTTCTGTAAATCTCCTGAGTGTACCATTCGGAATTAATGACGTTCATTTGACCTTCACTCGTCTCCAGATCAGGAAGCTGAAGTACCACCAGTACGTCCCGCCGGACCAGAGGGGCGGCAAGGAGCCCCCCGCTGCCCCCCAGCTGGACTCGTCCTACGCCAAGCTGCTCCAGCAACAGCAGCTCTTCCTACAGCTGCAGATTCTCAGCCAGCAGAAGCTCCAGCAGAAACTACAGCAGCAGCAGAACCATAACACCAACAGCGTCAACTACGCCACCATCCTGCCTGCCAGGCCCAAGTCAGTCCCTAGTTTGTTATTTACCATGGAGTTATTGACACCGTTCTATCCAAAGGGACCTCGGCTAAGTCTAATGCGTCTAAACTTGTCTTTGGGGTTGGAAATGCTGCCGAATGAATGTGTTGTTTTCTCTGTCCAAACAAAAAAAAAGCAAGCATCAAATTTCAATAGCGAACACCATCGCAAACACTTTCCCTCCTAAAGGATGATGTCATTTTCGATCTGATCATTTTAAGCGCATGTACAGGGAAATTGACATGTGATGCAACACGACGCGCGATAGGGTATCAGTTATTAGATGCATGTCATTAACAAGAATTTGGTGGGATGGGGCTTCTTACAGGTAAATTCAGACCTGGGGGGGGGGGGGGGGGGGGGGGGGGGGGGATTGTGGAGTCCAACACCAGAGCCATTACATTATCCTGCATTAGTCTTTCTAGTGGATTGGATGGCTGGGCGAGGGTAGTCGATGAGGGAGGAGGAGAATGGATGGCAGGGTGAGAGGAGATGATGGCAGGGTGAGTGGAGTGGATTGGGGTGAGGGGATGGATGGCAGGGGGTAAGGGGAGTGTATTCAAGGGTGATTGGAGTGGAAGGGAAAGTGAGTGCAGGGGACTGGGGATGTACAGGGTATGTTCTTGATATCTGGATGCCTTTTTTTGGAGGGCAGGTGGTGGTGTTTATGGATCTGTGTGGGCACACATATGTCATAGCACCGAAGCACTGGCAATATCGTCTCCCCTTTAATCTGTCTCCGTGCAGGGATCACCAGTCACCTCCGGCCACCTCCTCTTCCTCCTCCTCCTCTTCCTCCTCCGCCATCATCATCCCCACCTCTGCTACCGCCCCCTCCTCCCCACCCAGAAACCCCAGTGCTCCCCCTGCCAGCCAGAGCACTCTGACCCACCTGAGGGCTGCCTCGGCTGGGGAGACCATGCCCCAGACTCTGCCCTCCAACCTGGATGAGATGAAGGTCGGCAGTTCTCCTCTAGTTATCCACCGGTCTTTATGCCATTTTTCTCCTTTTGTGTTGCCAAAGTTTGTGAGATGACATCATCCAGCCAGACTGTCCTCTCTCTGAAATGCACATTTATATTTATAAGTGTCATTTATTTCATTCGACATTTGATTTAATTTAGCATATTATTTTAACCAAAGCAATTTATAAATGAGGCTGAGGACAATCAAAGTAAACTGTTGATATTGGAGCAACCAAATGGAAGTGCTTTTTGCTCGATCGATTTTCTCCAGAAATCGAACATCAGAGTGCAGACTTGTCAGTTGATGACTTGTTGATATTCGAGGTGATGATCTGCATTTCAATGGCAGAGACACAGCGCATGGTGTTGTCATACTTAATGACAAAGGATATATCTCTCAGGGAGATTGAAGATGACTTAAATTCCGCAATGGCGGGGATTATTCAGACACCAAGCAAATCGAATGGCTGCTTGTGGACATTTGTGAGGTAACAAATTTCATTGGGTCAGAGTGATCGGTTCCCCTTGATACATCTGAATATAAATCTCAATGCTCTAATAAGTGGGCGAGGTTAGAACCCTGCCTTTATTTCATTGGTGGCTAGGACTTGACTGTTTGATACCAGAGCTGCCACTCCACTGAGTTGTGCGCACATTGAGAAATGGCCTGTCTACCCAGAGCTGACACATGGACATGTTGATGGATTATCTGTGTTGTTGCTCTGCCTAGAGTTTGCCTCCTTTTCCTTCCTTCCTATATTTAAAGATATTTTTATTGGCTCCTCCTCCACTTCCCTTTACCCATTGTTGCCTATGCTTTGTGTTTCTCCATCCCTCTCCCTCTCTCGTCACCTCTCTCCCTCCTTTTATTTCCTCTCTCGCTGTTTATTTCCTCTCTCTCTAAATCTCTCTCTCTCTCTCCTTCTGTCTGTCTGTCTGTCTGTCTCTCTGTCTGTCTGTCTGTCTGTCTGTCTGTCTGTCTGTCTGTCTGTCTGTCTGTCTGTCTGTCTGTCTGTCTGTCTGTCTGTCTGTCTGTCTGTCTGTCTGTCTCTCTGTCTGTCTGTCTGTCTGTCTGTCTGTCTGTCTCTCTGTCTGTCTGTCTGTCTTTCTGTCTCAGGTGGCGGAGCTGAAGGCGGAGCTGAAGCAGCGTCACCTGACCGTCTCGGGCACCAAGAGCGACCTCATCGAGCGTCTCAGGGCCTATCAGGAGCTGCACGCCGCGGCAGGCAGGGGCGGGGGCATTGTCACGGGCACCCCCTCCGCCACCATCACCTTCACCGTCCCCTCCCCCTCCTCACTCCTGCCAGCAGGGGGAGCCGCAGAGCCAGAGGCCCGGGGCGTGGGTGGAGGAGCTCTCGGTAACCCTACACCACCACCACCCCCATCCCAGCAGGGACACATCCATCCATCTCCTGCAGCAGGTATAATTGCAGAAGATTAGACCTCATTTAGGTGTCTAATTACATTGTGGCTACCTGGTGCGTGTAACTCTCCCCGAGTGTAATCATCCAATTAAACCCAACCGTGCTGATAGGGGCCTGCTTATCTGGTTACGTTTTTATTGATATTTTTGGTTAAGTTGTAATATCTTTGCTTCTGTAATGTTAAACAATTTACCAGAGTTATAACCACAGCAGTATAATGGCTTGAGAGGTGGCCTGGTTATCACATGTTTCCAGGCTGGTTTAGAAGGAGATTCTGCTCTGACCATAGTGCTGTTCACCTATCAAGCATAGCAATTCCATTTTTTACTTTACACTTAAATTTATTTTTTAGTACCAAAAACCTTAACCCCAAAACACAAGGTTGCGTCAGGAGGGACGTAACATAATGTTTTTGAATTTACCGTCCAAAATGTACTTTGTAGAAAACTTGAGCTCCAAATGCAGCAGTCAAACAAATGTACAACCCCTTGCAATGCTAGCTAGCTTCATGTTATCTCCCTTGTTACGCTCTGATGACGTTCTCATTTACCCAGCTCATTGGACTGACCCAGGCTCTAGCACCATCCCCTCCCTCAGCCACACTGCGACCCCACTACCACCACTTCCACCACCACCACCACCACAGCAAGTCATGACCTTTGGCTGCCTCCACCCCTCCTCTCCTGTTTCTCCATCACCTCACGCCGTCTCTCCGTCTGCCATGAGTCCAGAGAACGACTACACCAACACCACCACCAATGGGCTGGACGAGATGGTTAGTGGATATTGGGTCTGGTAGATACATCCATTCAATTAAAAATTGCATGGAGTGAAATCAGCTTTTTGAACTTGAAAAATTGTGTCCAATCAATCAACTGCAGTGCCAAACTTGTGTTTGCAGTTTGTGCTTGTGTGTTTGTGTTTTAAGTTTTAAGTTTTTTTCGTCGCAACACAGAGGACATTTGATTCATTTCACTCCATAGTCATGGATCAGTGCGTCGGTACGTCATTATTAGACACTTACACCAGCGTGTAGCCTGTTAAACTGAATGGCCCATTAAGTCATTTTCACTTCATCCTCCTCCATGTTCATATTTTCAACCTCATTTAACAAAACTGACATCTTGCTTAGATGCTGGTCCAGTGGATCCTCTGTCGACGTTTGTCTTTCCTTGTAATTGTCAAAGCACGGGCATAAGATTTCCTTAACATTTTACCTCTCACATACAAAGCTGTGGGCCTCTATTTCATCATCCTGGAGTTACCCTCAGGAATGAATAAAGTTACAATTTTCATCTCTTGCAAACCAAACTGAAACTATTCCCTCCCAATCCCTTCTGTCTCTCTCTTTGCCACCCCCCCCCTTTAGGCGAGGTCCCCTCCAGTGCAGCGGTGCCTCCACACCCATGCTCCCGTCGCCACCATCAAAGAAGAACCCACTTCCTGTCTCCCTACAGCCTACTCCACCCAGAAACTCTTTGTGTACTCCCCCACCGACTCCAGTGCAGCGTTCTCTCCTCCCAGCAGTACCATGGCGGGCGCCACCGTCCCTGCGTCGATCAGCACTCCTACTCCTGCCAGCAGTGGTGCGGGCGCTCAGAGTGCGACGGGGAGCGGGGCGGCCGCGTCGCCCTGCGGGGACCGGGACAGGATGCTGCGGGACAAGGACCGGCAGATTGAAATGCTGACCCGGATGCTGAACCAGAAGCAGAGGCTGGTGGAGCTGCTCCGGATGCAGCTGGAGCAGGGCAACCGAGGAGGCCGACTAGGTGGTGGTGGGGGTGGCGGTAGGGCAAAGGTTCCAGAAGCCAAGGTCCTCCTCCATATCAAGAAGGAGCCCGGCGAGACCTCCCCAGTCTGCCTCGCTTCCCCGCCAGACCACCAGCCCCTGAGGTCGGGGCCTCCCTACGCGACGCCGCACCACGTGGCGGTCAAGCAGGAAAGCGCGGCGGTGACGGACGTCATGGAGACGCAGCTGCCGCCGTGTCCCGCGGGGGGGCTGTCCCTCGCTGCCTTCCCCACCCTGGGTCCTGGGGGTCCCCCGGGACCTGGGGGCCCCCCGGACGGGTCGGGAAACCACGCCAACGGGCCCGAGCAGCCGATACGTCTGCAGCAGGCGGCGCTCCAGCTGGCCCAGCAGAGGGCTATTCAGAAGCTCCTCCTACAGCCAAAGAACCAACAGACCCAGCAGCACCTGCTTCAGAGCCCCGGCCAACAGAACCAGCAAAACCTCCAGCAACGCTCCCAGCAGAGGAAGAAGAAGTCCCACAAGCAGCAGCTCAAACAACAGCAACAACAACAACAACAACAACAACAACAACAACAACAACAACAACAACAGCAACAGCTACTTTCTCAATCACAGCCACAGCAGCAGCAGCCACAGCCCAGGCAGAGCCAAACCCAGCCCAAGCAACAGGTGCCGCTGAGGCCGCAGCAGTCAGTGATGCTGCAGAGCTGCACCCAGCAGCAGCAGCAGCAGCAGCAGCCGATGCAGCAGACAGCGGTGCCGCGCTGCCACCAGAGCCCCATCCAAGCCAAGGTTCAACAGTTGCTGCATGCCAAGCAGCAGCAAACACTGATGCAACAGACAGCACAGCAGGAGAATCAGGTCCGCTGAGGCTCCCCCACACCACAGAAACAGATCCATTACCCAGGTTTTGTGACTGTGGTAGATTTGAGAGTATTGTTCTAACACTTGGAGCAGGCTATTCTAGTGGTTAGGGTGTTGAATTCCCTAACTGGAAGAATGGTTCTGGATCTGTACCCCAAAGTATTCCTGTAGTCATCCTTGAACAAGATACTTAACCTACTTTCCCAATAATTTAATTGATCGAAAACAAAGATAAGAGAACGACAACCGTCAACGCTTAAATCGTGTATATTGGAGAAACATGGATGCCGTAACTGAAAATTGTGTTTCCTCTCAAGGGTTCTCAACTTCTCCTCAACCAGCAGAATGGCTCCGCCACCTCCTTCAACCTGGACTACCTGAATACGGTCGTTTCCCCGGCCCTGCTTACCGACGGCAACGGAAACCACTTCCTGGTTGCACTGACCAATCATGTGTCCGAGTTACAAAAGACCAGCCCATCAGAAAACATTGCAACCACACAAAACACTCCAAAGGTACACATACTTACTGTTTGTGTACTTACTGTTATATAATTGGGGAGGTGATTGTCTTACAGCAATTTTTATCCTTTTTTTAGGGACTCCAAGCTACACCTTGGCTCCCTGGCCAGTTAGCTCCTCAGCCAGATTGTCCTCACAACCAATCAGAAGACAGGACATACCCAGGGTCCTTAAAAGTACCAAACAGAAAGGTTGATTACTTTTCTTTTGTCTGAAAACAACTCTTTCTTGTATATGCTCCTTCCAAGGTAACTTTGCCTTGTATTGTAACTCATTATCTGTTATGATTGGTTTGTTTTAAATAGGACGCGGGACCTGAAGTTGCAATCGACCAATCCCAGCAGGAGGGCATTCATTCCCTGTCATCATTCTTTGACAATGAGACTTTGGGGAAAGACGCGTTGTTACCCTCGGTAAAAACGGTATGCGTTCCACAGTTCCAAAAACAATGATTACCACAATGAGGAAACACTGTTTAAAGGCCTTACCTACCAGAATGGTTTGATATTCAAAGCAGCTGTTCTACTTATTTGATTAATCTCCTCTCTGTTTTCTGTCATCGTCTCTCCTCTCCTTTCCTTTCCTTTCCTTTTCTCCTCCCCTACCCTCTCCTCTCCTCTCCTCCCCTCCCCTACCCTCTCCTTTCCTCTCCTCCCCTCCCCTACCCTCTCCTTTCCTTTCCTCTCCTCTCCTCTCCTCTCTTCTCTCTTCTCTCTTCTCCTCTCCTCCCCTACCCCCCTCTCCTATAATCTCCTCTCCTCCCCCCTTCTCGCATATTCTCTTCTCTCCTCCCCTCTCCTCTCCTCCCCTCGCCTCTCCTCGCCTTTCCTCTAATCTTCTCTCCTCTCCTATAATCTTCTCTAAACTCCTCTCTTCTCGTATGCTCTCGTCTCGTCTGGTCCTCACTGATCTGATCCCCTCCAGGAGGAGGAGGAGGAGGTGTTCTCAGTCCTGGACCACAGCCTCCTGTTCAGCCCTCTGTCTCCGGCCTCTCTGAGGACGCCAGGCTCCTCTCCTGGTTACAGAGTAGGTGTTCATCTCTCTGCTGATCCTACCAGCCTGTACCTTTTATCATGTATCCCGCACTCACACGTTGATTCCTGCGTTGTAGGAAAACCCAGACGACCTCTTCGACATCCTGTTTCAAACCGGAGGTGAGAGCGAATACAATTTTGTAGCTCGAAACGAAAAGAAGTGAAGTCTAATTCTGGATATCGTTTGCTATTTATTGTTATTAATTTATTTTTTCAGAAATATCATCCTCCTTCAAACCCTCTCCAGACCCCTCCCTGGATGGCCTGCACACCAGCCCCCCCCTTCCCCCTATTCCTCCTCCTCTCTCCCCCCTACAGCGGGAGCTGTCCTCTCCTGCCTCAGCACCACCCTTCGACCACCTTCATTTCCCACACGCGATAAACAAAGTGTTATCTTATCTTAACACTCGGCAACATCCGACCTTATGTCCCCAAGAGGTGCCTGGACCGGCCTCCAACACAACCCCCATCCCCTCCTCCATCACCATCAAAGAGGAAACACTGGCGGACGAAGAGGAGGAGGAGGAGGCGGAGGTGCGGGGAGCCTTCCACAGCAGCGGGCGCTTGGAGGACTTCCTGGAGAGCGCCACGGGGACCCCCCTGCTGGGGGCGGAGCCTGGCAGCCCGTTGACCTTGATTGACGACCTCCACAGCCAACTGCTGAGCTCCTCCAGCCTCCTGGAGCACCCGCCCTCCCCCATGGACACCTTTGACCTGCACGGCTGCCTGGCCGACCCCCACCCTGGCCCGAATCGCTTCGAGGCCCCCGGGGGTCAGATGGTGGACATGATGGAGTGGCTGGATCTCACAATGGGCACGGGGGAGGGGCTTAGCGAGGACACGCTCCCGACCGACTTGGCTCCGTTGGCCCCGCCCACGCCCGTAAGCGTCTTCTCCGCAGATTTCCTCAACATCTCAGACCTGCAGATGGGATGGGATTCATGCTTGTAAGGGAGCAGCACTTGCAACAGTCAATGGGGTCCTCGGAGAAGGCCTGTGATTCGCTGTGTTGTCAATCATCTCGGCCAATCAATGTTAATGATTTGTGTCTCATACAGAAAGTAAGTCAAATTACATATTTTCCTACTGTATAAAGGTCAAGTTGGACCTGTTTCTTGTCCTATTATAACTGTAAATCTTAATTCCCAAAATTGAGGAGTGCGAAACTATGCGACCATTCTATGTAAACGTATCTCACTAGTTTGTTTCTAGCAGAAGTGAGAATGGATCCACTGCCATCACTTATGGAGTACCGCCCATATATGGACAGTCCTTTTTCAGGTCTTCTGTACAGGAACACATGCGAGAGAATATAAAACGTTGAATCACAATAGTTGGTCTGTACCTTTCAGTAAAGCAATATCATGCACTCGATTATGCAATGTCTGACAATACTTTTCAGGCAGGTTCTACGGTCCTTAATCAGATTAATTAGTAGTGACTTTACAGAGATGATTCATGTTGGAGGTTGAAAGGGCCCCAAAACTTCAGGTCACATTCAGACATTTCAATACAGCGCCATTAACCTTTTCTAATTTCCTTTCAGGATGAAACAGCTCATCTTGTTAGAAATGCAGCAGCGTCAGCACCCTTGATGATTGCCTAAGACAAGGACTTATCCTTGGCAAGTTTTAAATGCAGACAGGATGTGTGGTCTGTGTGATTATAAGTCAAATTTTCTTGTTTAACTCAGCTATCGATTGATAATCTACATTTAGGACTCTTATCAGTTGGTTTGTTATCCACAATTGCTCCCTAACGGACTGGTTGTGGAGGCTTGATATATTTCTGCCTATTTGCACTTTCCTCCCACTGTCAATCAAATGACGTCAAACAGCTTTAACACACAAAGTTTACAAAGGAGAAGTCCTCAATGGGTTCATGGGGTATCAATACTGGGTTGTGGAAAATAGCTGCCACAGTCACACCAGTGCAGTTTTACAATGTAGCCATAAGCCATAAGAGTGGAAAACTCTGTGTTAACTTGTGTTGTATTTTATCTTTATTAACAGTGAATGTATCACAAACAATACATAATTAAACGTATTATGGAAAGGAATCAAATTTAGCGAGAGACATTTTATAATTTGATACATTCATTTACTAAGTTATTAACCTGCAAAACTTTTGATCATATGTATCATTTGTTTTTTTCGTGCTTATTCGTTTGCATTTTGGTAAATTATCCCGATGATTAAAATGACCGCAAAGTTAATTGTTTGTGAAGCAGAAGGATTTAGTTTTATGAGCATCAGGCTTTTGCAGCCAGAATATATTTTTAGCATGCCATCATTTAAAGCTCATGGTCTTACTTAATTATTACTGATTATGCAATTTAATTCTCCTGAATGTAAAAAAAGAAAGAAAAATTAGCACAATAGGGTTTTCGTTCATCAACTTAAATCTTACACAGAATGGTGCATGCTGTAAAATACAAATAAATATTTTATGTTGATTGGGTGCTACTTAATTTTTACCACCAGATTTGTGGTTTCACTGTGTGTGTGTGTGTGTGTGTGTGTGTGTGTGTGTGTGTGTGTGTGTGTGTGTGTGTGTGTGTGTGTGTGTGTGTGTGTGTGTGTGTGTGTGTGTGTGTGTGTGTGTGTGTGTGTGTGTGTGTGGATGTTCACGCATGTGTCATTAAGTTACACACACACGACATGCCCACACACACCCCATACAAAAATAGAGATAGCAAAGGAGGGTATATGGCGTTTTACCCATGCTGTATTTTTGTAAAACACTTAATTCGTATGTATTGTAATATTCTAGACAATGTCTGTTCTTGTACTGCATCAGTACTTTTGCCAATGTGTTCTCCATGGACTATCCTCTCACAATGGCCTTACATGATGCAATCTCACTGAGTTTGCGAAACTTAAACAAATCCTTGTGGTTGTGAATTGTGTTATATAGAGAGTAGATTCCTTTATAGACGGATGAAAATGCACTGTAGAAATATTGATATGCTATAATGTATTGTATTTAGGACTAATCTGTGACAAACAAATTATCGTTTGTTGCTATTTTCTGTGCTATACAAAGTTGTGTCTCTCACCAAGTTAAACATGCCGTTTTGGATCATCTGTAAATGCATACATGGGTGGATTTGAGGTTGTTGGTCGTTTTCTGTAACAAACCAGGGTTTCATGGAACTGAAAATAATCACAAACATTTTCAAGTATAAATCTAGGTTCTAGTTCCTCCTCTACATCAAAGGCTTATTGGCCAAGGCCAATTCATGCAGCTAATGTTGCACCAACCTAGCTTATCCAGGGAACTATGCTCGTTTCTAGTTGGCAAGATTTTTTCTTTTTTTTTTTCTTTCTCTATCCTTTTTGTCTCAACATTGCACTCAATGCAAGCCAACAAGTTAAAGAAATTCTAAGATAATTTAGTTAAACAAGTAGCAGCTCGATAAGGTCACTGTTGCTCGCAGTCGAGGGGCCATATTCTAACACACTCTCACTCTTATCAGGATGTGAACACTCAAAAATAGTAATTGTGCTACGCCTCTCTGTAAGCAAATTAAAGTTGATTGAACTTCAGGATTTTTTCTTCTCGGACGTTTCTTTTACTTTAAGTGAGTTTTAGTTTTAACCATTCAGCAGATATCAAGCACATATTCACTGTGATGGGCCAGCAAACGCTTCAAAGGTTGGCATTGACTCAACCTTGTTTGACTTTGGGAATACTCAATTTAAGATGCTTTCTGCCTTAATCTATTTTGTTGATGTTCTTGCTAATTATTTGCTATGCCACTTCATGTACATACATAGCCTTCTGTAAGTGTACAATTTCCTTCAAACAAGTTTGTATTGATTCAAACACAAGACATTTCTCAAATTTGTAAGGCATTTGTTTGCAGCAATATTTGCATTTATTGAATAATAAAGTGGAACGAAAGTGAAATGATTAAAATAAATAACACAAAAATATTCTTTGATCTTTTGTTGTTCCTAGTTAAAGGTTGTCCTTAGTTAGGAGAGAGGAAGTTGGGAATATGCTTATGTCGGCTGTGCTGACATGTTGTGCACTCCCTTTTATCTACAAAGACTTGCCGTATTGCTTTTTTGTCTTTCCTGGCTTTTCATTGTATATCGTTTGGTATCGCCACCACCTCTCTATCTCTCTCCTACATGGCTCCCCCACTGTTTCACTGTGTTTGTATGTGGGTGTTTCTTGTGTGTGTGCATGTGGGTGTTTGTGTGTGCATAAAATCCTAAAAAAAAACTGAAGCAAAGAGACAAAGGGGTAATGAAGAGCGCGGCACGTTGGATAAAATCGCTGAAATGCAGATTGTCACGAGCGCTTCCTGGCCGGCCTTAGTTATTTCTATAGCACAGTATACACGGCCAACCAGAAACGTAGCACGGCAAATCAACACCGCAGGGCCTGCACACTTAGAGAGAGAGCGTAAGAGAGGTAATACTATTTACGGTGTCCTAGTGGGAAATAAAACCACAGCGTGAAGCTTGCACTTTGAAATAGCTTTTTTTTTTCCTTTTAGAACACTCCTCCACCCTATTTTAATGCGAAAGTTTGCTGTGTCCTTTTTTTCCCCAGTTTAATTAAACATTTTATTAAAGTGATCCTTCAGGCTAAGGTGTTGACACGCATTGTCAATCTTGGTTATTCAAGGAAACTAGTTTGGTTTTTTCAGCAAATCGTTTTTCAGTAGGTAAAGAATCTTAAAAGAGGTTATGTTTTCTTCCATTTACATTCTTACTTTATTTAAACTATCCCACTACAGAGTTCATATATATGGCCTAAAATCTCTTATTCTTACATGGTGGGGGACGATGGTGGTGTCGGAAAAGGTCGGAAACACACAAACCAGACACAGTTTGTGGTGATGTTACCCAGCCTGATCAGAAAAGGTATCCAATAACAACCCAAAGACAAACCTACATCAACTGAGGCATACATAAATGCACACACACATACGCATGCACACAGACACATACACTCAGATAACACAATGGGGTATGGCTCTAGACTAGAGACACAGGCTTGCAGGCCTCATTCCATTGGGTTTAACAACGACCTGCAAACAACACATTATGATACAATCAGTGATGTCTATCAAGCACAGCCTACCCTGCAATATATCAAATATGATGTCTAAAAAGTAACAGAAGTTATTTTTTCAACAATTTCAAATGCTGAAATAAACATTTTCGAGAGGTGCAATGATTGACAGTATAATTCTTATAGGTCAATGAGTGGATATCACATACTACGCAGGGTAGGCTCGAGATCTCGAGCCTCTCTTAAAGGCTCTGGCCCTGGCTAGTGGACTACCCGAGGTTGCCTGAGCTTCCCCTAGTGTGTTTAGTGGAAGCAGGTAGGAACGGGATCCCTTTGCCTGCCCTGTTCATATGAGAATGAATAGGTTCGAAAGACATGACATTTGAGAAGCTTCACCAAATCATGTTTCAAAATCAATTGACCCAAAAAGAAAACCTTCACCCCAAACAATTATTGTTGAAACCTGAACAGTGTCCAGCAATTTTACATATTGTTCATAATTGATTAGTAAAAAATGTAATGTGATAATGGAATCTGATAATACAAGACAAATTGGAGGGGGTTAAGGAATAAATCAAATCAGCCCTTTTTCAGCTACAGTGTGTGTGTGTGTTTGTGTGTGTGTGTGTGTGTGTGTGTGTGTGTGTGTGTGTGTGTGTGTGTGTGTGTGTGTGTGTGTGTGTGTGTGTGTGTGTGTGTGTGTGTGTGTGTGTGTGTGTGTGTGTGTGTGTGTGTGTGTGTGTGCGCGCGTGTGTGTGTGTGTGTACCTGTGTGCGTGCGTGAGTGAGTGATGAATGGACACCTGGTTGAACACTCACTTTTAAAAGTAAACCCATAGGAGGCTGCTCTACTAAAAGCTTCCTGCTTTCTCCTCCTGCACTGCCTCTCCACTGTTTCCTTCACTGACTCCTTCACTGTCTTTTCTGCTACCTCCTCTACTGTTCGTCACGTCTCGCCCTGATCCTTCCCTGCCCCTGTGTTTCCCGCCTGTGATCGTTCCATTTTGCGTTGATTGTTTTCACCTGTCTCTCATTACGTCTTCCCTAGTGTATTTAGTCTGTGTGTTTCCCTTCTTTTGCCAGTTCGTCTTTGTTCCTCTCTGTCAAACGTTCCAGCATTCCAACTAGCGATATTTACCGTTCCTGTTTTTTTATTTCTGCTCGTTCTTCCCGAAAAGGCCTTTTCCCTTCTCCCTTCCAGATTTGATGCGCCTGATCATCAAACTGATAACCCGTGTACCGACCCTTTTCCTACCAGTAAAGACAGTTGCAACACCTGTTTGCACAAGGGTTACACTCCACTGCCTCCTCCACTGTCTTCTCCACTTTCTCCTCAACTGTGTACTCCGCAATCTCCTCTGACCTGGCATTGGCAACCTTTTGGGAGGGAGCCGTCCCTTCACTGCCCAGTACGATAACTGAAAACTAAAATTAACAATGAGAATTTATTCATCAGACTTATTCAATGGTAGTTTATACCTTTCATTCATCAATGATTGGGATTCATTCAATGAGTTCTGCACACATTAATGTGAATCCTTGGGAAAATTAAATTGAGCCAAA
>NC_079413.1:9402235-9414735 GCF_026213295.1 Gadus chalcogrammus
TAACAGTCTTGGAAGATCGCCTCACTGACGAACGTGACTTTGGAGGGGGGGGGGGATACAGAGCTTTGAGTCGGGGTAGAAAAGGTTTTGGTCTGCACACACATTTTGCCGTTAAAAACGAGTCCATTTGTAATTTCTTGATTTTTTAAAACATATATTTACTTATTTAATATGTATTTTCCCAACAAATATCAATCAGTCATGCATCTTGCTCCTAATGACATTCATTTAAATTCAGTGTAAGTCTCTGCTGAATTTCCCTTTGATTTTGAGGGTCAACTGGGGATTAATCATTCATTTTAATTAATCTCACTTATCCAAAATTACTTACAGTGAATACAAAGACAGGTTATTAACGAGCAGGTGGGCGTAAGACATTTTGCTGAAGGTTGCCTACTCAAGATGATCAAGGCAGAGTGGGTTCAGCCGGGATTAAACCCGGACACCGAACACACTTTAGCCAGAACGCTACACTACAGTATCCGTCACTAAACTGTTAATACTGCCTGTTTTTCTCTATCTGGGAGTCGGTATCATGTCAGATTTTGTGTTCACCAATATAAGGTGAGGTCCCTAAAAGACACACACACACACACACACACACACACACACACACACACACACACACACACACACACACACACACACACACACACACACACACACACACACACACACACACACACACACACACAAGCAAAGAAATATTGCCCTAGTTCTAGAGAGGGAATTATATGGATGTACGGTAGTAGTGACCTAGAGCTAACACACACACACACACACACACACACACACACACACACACACACACACACACACACACACACACACACACACACACACACACACACACACACACACACACACACACACACACACACACACACACACGCACACACACACTCTTAATTGGCCACGTGTATAGGTTACAGTTAGTTGGAAATCTATGGATGAACTGTTTAATCTGCAGACACAGATAAATACTCGCTCACACAAACACATGGACGCACATGCTGACTTATTGACCACTTTATGCTTGGTCAGCATCTCTGCTAATGGGATACATGGGTAACTGATTAGGCTCTGTCCGTTCTGACCTAAATGACTGATTGAGGGTCTACCCCCCCCCCCCCCCCTCAATAACCCCTAAGTAAAGGAGGAATGAAGGGGAAGAGGACGAGGAAGATATGATGTGTGTTAGAACAAACAGATGGGGATATATATGCAGATTGCCTGCAGAGAAAGAGAGAGACTGAAGATTTATTATGCAGCAGGTTATCAAGTACAGATAATAGCTTAAAAATCATACTCACACACTTTCTAATCATACACAGGTTGTAAAATAAATACAAATAAAAAGACAGTGAGAAAAAGACAGACACTAAGAAAGTTTCTTAGAAGACATAAATGAGGATATACACATCCTCCATTTACAGAGAGACTGGGCAGAGGAGTAACTAAGGTCGTAAGTCCTAATTTCAACACTGGCAATCACTAGATAATAAAATAAAAAAATAATTATGTATCACACTCCAGGCATGGTGGAGGATCTCAACAAAGCGAGAGGAGGATTAATTGACCGGGTAGAAAAGAGTCGGGATATGGAATATCAATATAAGCCGTCTCATAAATTCCCCAACGTGCTTCAGTTCCATTGGATGAAGTTTCTGCACATAAACCGCCTCCCCCCTCACATACTGACAAGTGCCCTCTCGATCATATAAAACACTTCGTCCTTGCCTCTGTTTTGGAACACATCTGGACAGCCCTGGACGTTGGATTACAGTCATTTAGTCTTGCTGTGTACAAGTCATTAGTGAGCATAATGAGCATACAAGGAAATTGGGTTATGAAAAATAACCCAAACGCGGGAACTTTGGTTGGTGATTAAGTTGAGGGAGATCGGTGTCATGGCGACAACGTTGCCACGGGGATGAGTGTATCTATTCTTGGCCTGTGCGCGTGTTCAGGGGATGCTTTGGCATATCATATGCTTCTGGCACTACCCGCCAAATATAGCTTTCAGCTTATATCAGTGTGTCTCAGAAGCATTCACACCTGTTTGTGTTTAAACCCTTGGGTTACGATTTGCTCATATCAATGATGAACAGTATTTTTGCTATTGGATAACTTCGCTAATGCAAGGGAAACACTAGCAAAGCAAATTACTACTACCGTAGTCATGGAAGGATAAACCCAGTTTGGGTCCGCTTAAAGACAGTGGGTTGCCGGTGTCCGTTCATTGCCTGTGTTCGGTTTTACAGATCCCTGCCTCCAACAAGAGTCTTCTTTCAGACATGAGATTATAAATCTAGTCTGATTTGTGAGACTTGCAATAAAGTAGCAATTACCCACCTGGTGTTATACTGCAAGTCAATGGCTTGAGTCAAATGAGAGGAAAGAAAGCGCTTATTGCACAATAATGATGCTGATAACCATCACAATCAATGGGGGGAAACGCAGCTGATACCGAGGCCCAGTTTTTCTCGATTGAGTGAATTAGGTCTGTCAGGAGAACCTGGGAAGACCTGAAGCAGGTCTCAGATCTGCAACCAAAACTTGAACATTATATGACTGCATTTTTGTGTGGGCTTTAAGTAATAGTTTCATAATAGAAAAAAACATTCTTGCCGATGTAAACAAATGCGTTGTAACTTAAACAAAATACATGCAGGGGTAACATTTAACATTATTTTCCTTGTTGAACAGGAAAAGAAAATTCTTTATAAAATTCCAAGCTTTACGATTCAGCAGGTGTTCAACCGAGTGACACGATAAATGTGCTCATATAGCTTCATATCAGTTTTGGTCTTTTAAGAAATAAACAAGAAAACCTCCATATAAACATATCACCTTCAGCAGTGTGATCCAGGGTGAAATACACGCAGCTGGAGTCCAAACAAACATGCTCCCATGGTGCATTGCTGTTTGAGGTAATCTCTCTCTCTCTCGCTGGCATTCTCTCACTTTTCTCCCCAACTCTCTCTCGCTCTCTCTCCCAAATATTCTCTCTCTTGCTCTCTTTCCCAAACTCTCTCTCGCCCTATCCCCTGATGTCTCTCTCTCTCTCTCTCTCTCTCTCTCTCTCTCTCTCTCTCTCTCTCTCTCTTCTCCCTCTCTCTCTCTCTCTCTCTCTCTCTCTCTCTCTCTCTCTCTCTCTCTCTCTCTCTCTCTCTCTCTCTCGCTCTCTCGCTCTCTCTCTCTGATGAAAGGCAGCCGGGGGGTTGGGGCAGCTTGGGGACAGATGGAGACGTGGGGGATGTAGTTTACTGTACTTTTACCCTTCAGTTTAATATCGGCCCCCCGCTGGTAACTTTAACCACCTTCATTGGCCAAATCTATTCAGTTTGATGTCAGCAGAAGAATAATAAATCCAGATTGTTATGCCCCCCACAAACACACACACATTCACATGTCAATTTTACACACACACACACACACACACACACACACACACACACACACACCACACACACACACACCACACACACACACACACACACACACACACATACACACACACACACACACACACACACACACACACACACACACACACACACACACACACACACACACACACACACACACGCACCCACACACACGCACACACACACAAACACACAGACACACACACACACACACACACACACACACACACACACACACACACACACACACACACACACACACACACACACACACACAAATGCATCCTAACAGACACAGGGAAACATTACCATATGCTAATGTCATGGGACTGAAATCAAAGTGCATCGACAAAGTGATACTGTTGAGCCTGGGCATGTGTGTGATTTTGTATTGCGGACACGCAACACGTTTGGATGCACTCTCCCCCACTCAAATCTTCTGCTGCAGATGACGCACATTCAACATTATGCCAACACGGAGCGCACACACACACACACACACGCACACTCACACACACACACACACACACACACACACACACACACACACACACACACACACACACACACACACACACACACACACACACACACACACACACACACACACACACACACACACACACACACAGGCAAAATGCTGACATAGTGGAGATGAGGATGTGTGTGTCTGTGTGTGTGTTTGTTTGGGGCACAGCCAAATGTGTGTCATGTGTGTGTGTGTGTGTGTGTGTGTGTTTGCCTTTGTGTGTGCCTGCGTCAATATCATGTACAGGTTATGACCTACTTAATGTAGCGTGGTGAATAATTGAACACGAAAACTATTCACTACATGAAAGAAAAAATATATAATTTGCAAAAATATTCAAGCGGGTTAGTAACGCTTGAATATTTAGATCGAAGCCCTGACCTCACTGGTTGCCATGGTGCATACTTCCCCCTCCCCCCCCAAGAGGCAGGAGGAGATGATGAAGATGGAGAAGCGTGTGGGGGGGGGGGGGGGGTAAGTGAAGAGCAGTCACTGTGCAGGAGGCTCGAGAGAGAGAGAGAGAGAGAGAGAGAGAGAGAGAGGAGAGAGAGAGAGAGAGAGAGAGAGAGAGAGAGAGAGAGAGAGAGAGAGAGAGAGAGAGAGAGAGAGAAAGAGAAAGCAGGAAGAACAAGAAGGGGAAGAGGAGGGGATGGAGGGGATGGTTCTGTGCGGGAGAGCGCGTGGAGACATGTGTGTGTTAAAGGCCATTGAGATGCAGGCACATTTTAAAACGAGATTGAACGGTTGGTTGGGGGGTTGAGGTAACAAACTAAAACAGACGAGTGGAATAAAAAATGAATCGATAAGTCGAGCGACAAAAACAAAGGAGACTTACGGACTTACCATCTCACCATATAGCCAGACGAAAAATGACAGATATAAGTAGTGAGTTAGACAGATAGGGGGCTGTCTGCGGCCAATACACCACATGATGTAGAGGAGAAGACAAAATGGAGAGAGTAGACATGAGTGAGATCAGAGATAGGGAATTGAGTGAGGTGAAAGAAGACAACCTAATTTTAGCTTTAGCAGCAATTGTTTTTCGGTCCAAACAAAGCTCTTTGCTGCAAGTCTATTTTAAAAGAGTGTGATCGCTCACACTCACACATACATACCCAACACACAGGCGTGTGCATACTATGCATACTCATATTGCACCTAAATATAGTGTGTTTCTAGTGTGTGTGTGTGTGTGTGTGTGTGTGTGTGTGTGTGTGTGTGTGTGTGTGTGTGTGTGTGTGTGTGTGTGTGTGTGTGTGTGTGTGTGTGTGTGTGTGTGTGTGTGTGAGTGTGTTTCTGTGTGTCAGTTTCTGGAGCAAAATCTATCAGTTATTTTCAGTATAAAACCAAAATGCACAGGCATGAATCATGAGCAAGACACAGGGGCAGGTTAAAAACCGCAAAACAAAGCAGTGACCTAGTCAGGACTTAAATACAACGAATTAAGACAACCACATAGCACAAGAAGATTCTGAACTGAAAAACACAGGACCAAGTTTTATCAGCAACAGAAGTGTTGAATATGATTGTGTGTGTATGTCTGTGTACTTGATTTTTGTTTGTTAGTATGTGTGTGTGGGTCCATTGCTGAACATCTCTCTGTGTGTGGGTTTGTAGCTTAGCATGGCCTATGTTTTTGTTGTGTATGTGTGTGTGCATGGATACAGGGCTGTTTCTGACATGCCTCAAGCCACAATCTACTTGGGTGGATTGCGGCTTGATTAATAGATTCTGTATTATATATATTTATATATTGTGGCAGACGCCAGGGAGGAGTGAGGGGAGTGGTAGGTCTGACCACCTGCCGGCTCCACCCCCAAGCCATATATGGACTTCCTCCCTCTAACGAGGCAAGCCTGGGGATCGTTAGGCAGGGATGCTTGGTCTTAAGAGGGCGAGCAAACAGTCGTGAAGGGGAAGGAAGGCTAAGGGAGAGGTTGGAGCTAGGGCTAGGGCTAGGGCTAGGGCTAGGGCTAGGGCTAGGGCTAGGGCTAGGGCTAGAGCTGGAGCTGGAGCTGGAGCTGGAGCTGGAGCTGGCGCTGGCGCTGGAGCTAGGGCTAGGGCTAGGGCTAGGGCTAGGGCTAGCACAGGACAGGACAGGACAGGACGGGACAGGACAGGATAGGACAGGACAGGCAGGATCTGTATGATCATCTGGAAACACGGAACGGCCTGAGGGAAAGAGATAGGTGGAAGGTATTGTACTGTATCATGTAAGAGGTGGATGACCCTTTACCCACCCTGGTTTGATTTACTCGGCAAATAAACTATTCGGCTTTGGACCTGCTGTTTTCTTTCCCCCCCCCCCCCCCTCCCCCCAAAACACACATGCGCGCACACACACACACACACACACACACACCCTTTACCCACCCTGGGTAAAGGGTGTGTGTGTGGTAGCGTGGAAACCCCACACCCACTGGCCCACTACAATATATATATATATATATATATATATATATATATATATATATATATATATATATATATATATTATATACAGTGGTAGGCATAAGTGTAGGCACCCATGCTAAAGTTGAATAAAGAGAGGAATAAAAAAATCCTCTTTTGGCAATTGATCTTAATACCTCAATTAAACAAATGAATAAATAATAAATATTTTAGGACACCGATTTGCTTTGTGAATGCATAATGTATCGTGAATAAATAAATGTTCTCCATTAAAATACAGGGTGCATAAGTATAGACACCCGTATGTTAATTTCCCATAGAGGCAGGCAGGTTTTTATTTTTAAAAGCCAGTTATCTCATGGAGTCAGGATACAATGCATCCTGATGAAGTCACCGAGGCCTTTGGAATTAAAATAGCATCACCACGTACCCTTCACCCTACCTAGAGATTGGCATTGGCATGACCTATTAGCTGGTTTGATTTGCATTGAGAAGTCATTAGGCTAGCTAACAGCTATTAGGCTAACTGAAAAGAACCATATGCCAATCTCTGGTGAAGGGTATATGCGGTGATGCGGGGCTATTTTAATTCAAAAGGCCTAGGTGACAGGCCTAGGTTCATCAGGATGCATAATATCCTGGATCCATGAAATAACTTTAAAATAAAAATCTGCCTGCCTCAGGGAATTTATGAATTTGTATTCCTCTTTTAGTCAACTTTAGCATGGGTGCCTAAACGTATGCCTGTGTGTTTGTTGTGGGTGTGTGTTTGTTGTGTGGGTGTTTGTGGGTTTTTTTCTGCCCTCCCATACAGCATTCTGCCAACGAGTTATGTGCCTCAATGAATATTCAGCAATGACCTTATCATATCATGATATATCGCCCGCCTACCGTCAACGTTATTAACCACTGCCCACCCCCACCACCACCACCCTGGCCCAGCAAACCACACCCTCCACAACGACCACTAGCTCCTCCTCCACCAAAACCTCCACCTTCGCTGCTACCACCACATCCACCACTATCACCTCCATGATCACCTCCACCACCTCTACATCCACCCACCCCCAACATCGCCACCACCCCCTCAACCTCCTCCAAAAATCCCATTTGATGGAAACAGAGAGTGCGTTCTTAATGTCTATGCTGGTGCACAGTTCCTTTGACAACACTGGAATGCCGACGATAAACTGACACATCTTGACTAATTATTCCCCCATATCCTATGATTAAGGTCCCTGCTACCTGCACTCTTTTACCTGCAAGCATTATTTTGGCAATTTAGCTTTTTCCTCCAAAAAGGCTTTCAATGTTTTGCGAGACCGATGCATTCAATAATGTATCAAGAATTTTGATACTCTCCTTGACATAATGTACACAGCCAAACAAAGTAGTTCCATATTAATATTCCTTGCTGCTTTGCCAAATTATGCAGCTATGTATCCTTTGTATTGTTTTGTTTCATTTTGTTCGACGTACAAAATATATATATAGCCATCACATGTTGTGTTCCTATTTCTGAGACAGAGCAGTGTAAATCAAACAAAGATCTATCTGTTTCTTGGTAAGATATTGCTCTTTCAGCTTTTGCTGCTGCATGTGTGTCTGGATCTGTATGTGTGTGTAGATGTTTATTATTCTGTGTGTGTGTGTGTGTGTGTGTGTGTGTGTGTGTGTGTGTGTGTGTGTGTGTAAATGTGTCTTCGCGTGGGTGTATGACTGCATGTGTGTGCGTTTGTGTGCATGTGTCTGTTTGACATCAAGAAAAAAAACATCACTTTACTGTAGTCCGGAGCAAAGTAGAACATTCAAAAACTGGTTGGTGGAGACAAACAAATCTAGAATTGATACCAGTTTTTTTTCAGAATTAGGGTAATATTTTTGCATCAGTGACCATATGACGTATATTACTATATTGATAATCATAGAAGACATGCTAAGAAATGTATGACCAAAACGATCGTATATCAGGGCAAAACCAACTGAATCAATGGCCTGTCAACATAATTGGTTGCAATTAATCGCACTGCAAAATTATCTCTATGCAATTTTTTAAATGGCTTAATTGTGGTACAAACATCTCTAATACCTCTCTGCAGGCACATGATTATTTACAATTATTTTCCTTTTAATTTATCAAACAAACAAGAAAATGATCAACGGCTACCCGTGGTGAATGCAGCCGTTGGATGCTAGAGAAATCAGGAACCAAAAGACTGCAAAAAGAAGAGAGGGGCAGCCTGATAAAGATAATGAGTATTCTTATACCGGCATTGTGCTAATCCCCCCCCACACACACACACACCCCCACGGGGAGGTGAGATGCCCTGAAGGGAAGGTCAGACGCATCAAGCCGCTGATAGAGCAGTCACACAGAGAGCCTCCTCCCGTGTCTGCAGATTGGCCGTTGGTCATTATAAATCGTGTGGGTATTTTTTGATTCATTTTTTATCTATTATGTCTGTGGGGGAAATTAACCAAAAATAATAAATAAATAATATACACAATATTTCAATTACAATCTTTTTTTTTTTTTTTTTAAAGGTAGTCGTATAGGATTAGTCAGAAGCTAAACAAAGTCAATTCAAATGTAAGCTGACAAATAATTCCTATACAAAGCATCCTTGTAATACATCATGAACCCCTTTAGATAACACAGGTGAATTTGGTGTATGATTATAGGGGGGGGATTGAACACTTGTTCTAAATAACAAATTCCTGCTAAATGACCCCCAAACTACCCAACGTTTATTTGTTCTGGAAAATCTAGACACTTGCATTTTCAATGGAATGGAACTGTCCCTGAAAAACTGCAAGGAGGAAAGTTAGAGGGGGAAATTAAGGTACGGATTAACAGTTTGGTTCCAGTTTCCGCGCACCTCATCTTTGCCCCTTCTGTCATACTTCATTCTGCATACTTAAATTTGACTTTCCCTCTTTTCACCTGTACCTGACCTCCATATCCTTTTACCCCTGCTCCCTTCTCTCCTCTGTGTTTCCATGGAGACCACGGTACGACGGTTCGCTGGGAGACGGTGGTCACGTGGTTAGTGTGAAGGTCAGAGGGTTGAGTCAGAAGGATTGAGGGGGGTGGGGGGGAATCAACGTTAACCACAAAAATAAGACTAAAACAAGATGGCACAGTGACAAATCAAGCTGGCTGTAACCCGTTTGGTGACTCGTCGCCATGGCCACTATGGGACACGTGTGGCCATGGGGTGGGGCCAAGTGAGGTCAGACAGAATTAACATCAAAACGGGTGAAATAAAACACATGAATAAATACCACGGCTGTGGCCCCTGGAGGCTTCGGGCCACAGCTTCATAGAGCTCCACGGAACAAGAGGCGGCAACGCAACATTAGCCGTTAGCGGATTTCATTACCTACTGTGGTGCACAAAGAAACAAACACTGTTGGAGGGAAAATAATTGTGACAAACCAAACAATGGCGTATAAACAGTGATGGTGATGAGTGGCTGTGGCCCTGTTGGAACGTGTTAGGGTGCGGAGGGACCCTGAGGGGCTTGTTATGGAGCTGACCTGACGCCTCTCACTTTGCAAGTGGCAACGAGGACCCTGCTTGATTTCCGAATAGCCATAGTGAGATTTATTTTTTTTAAATTGCCTTTGTGAAGCACGATGTTTCACAGGGATGTGGAAAAAATAGATACGGTTAGGTGATTTTTTTAAGAGATTTTCCAGGCCGTCAATTATTGCCCAAAACCGTTTTGATGAATACTCAAACGCTCCTGTTCCCTCCTTTAATGCGTTTTTTTCCGCCTTAATTCCACTCCAGCGCCTGTGTCTCCCGCTCCCCCAGAGGTTTATCCATCAGCTGCTCTTACAACACATGCAGGTACAAACAGCCTGGTGGAAACTCATTCATTATAACCACCTGCACTGCAGCTTAGCTTCAGCCACCCCCCCCATTGAATACCAACTGCTAACGGAGATTAAGTTCTCTGGTTTCCCCCGCTATCTGCCGCTCCAACCCGTGTGTTCAGCCCAACTGTTTGAAATGTCGGTTTGGCCTGTTTTACCGAACTGACGAAATGCTGCAAAGAAGGAAATATTTAGATCTAATTTGGCTGTTTTGTATTGTAAATTATTTGAATTATAGCTTTCATCAAGTGGTGAGACGGTGAATCCAGACACATGTCATTCAGGAGCAGGTATGGTTTTACTCAAGGATGCAAGACATTAGGGATCGAAGTCAGCACAGTCCACTACCCTAACAAATATACTATCCTGCCCCCAATACTGCATATGGCACTCCTAGATGCACCATGTTTACATATTTAGGGTAAATATGTACACATATTTTCAAATAACGATTGGTGGTATAGGGATTTTTTTTTTGTATTAAAAAAATTGTGTTTCTTCTACTTGTTTAAAAAATTGAGGATGCCTGAAATTCAAGCATTTCATTGCAATTAGAAGCTGCTGCTCGCTTATTCATTGAATGTGCAGTTGAGAATGCACTTTAAACCTAATTGTGTTCCAGTAAGAGCCGTGAAATGAAAAGATTGACAAAAGCCTGAAATAGCTCCATATTCTCTTGAATCTCAATTCCGAAGAAATATATCACATCCTATGTTTCACCTTTTCTTTGTCAAATTTATTTGCAGTTGGAAGTGGTGTGTGTGTGTGTGTGTGTGTGTGTATGTGTGTGTGTGTGTGTGTGTGTGTGTGTGTGTGTGTGTGTGTGTGTGTGTGTGTGTGTGTGTGTGTGTGTGTGTGTGTGTGTGTGTGTGTGTGTGTGTGTGTGTGTGTGTGTGTGCGCATGTGTGTTTTGGGGGGAGGGGGGGGGGGGGTAAAGAAAACAGCAGTTTAGAAAGACAAGAACAACAAAAAGAGAACAAGACTATGGGGCAATATGGGAGTCTCAGTGACAGAAACATCTGACACATCTGACACAGCTGACAGAGCAGAAAGCGGAGCAGCAGGAGTCACAGGAGGAAGCGGTAAATACAGAGAAATGAATAGATAGACAGCAATGAAGGATATGAAGGGAGACAATGCATGGGCACATACACACTCATAAAAACACATTTTAATTAGAAAATAATGTGATAACATTTGGGTCCGGGACAAACCAGAGCCTTATGGGACCTGTGCGAGAGTCGGCTTTTAACTGCCGTCTCCATGCTAATTAATTCACGTCCCGCTGCTAATTAATTTGCCATCGCTAATTAAACAGAAAGGCACCTTCTCGCACCCATGGCGTCTCCTCTCCTCTCTTCTCTCTCCCTCTCCGGCTATCTGCACACTAACCCCTCACTCTTGCTTTCTGTATAGTCTCTGCATGCTCCACACACTGTTGTTTCCCAAGGGTGCCAACCGACACTCATTGTTGTTATGCGTTAGCCCCAGGCTAGAAGCCAACTACCTTGAATGTGACGGTTCTTGTTATTTTGGTTACCTAATGAAACACAGGTGCTAATAATAGAGCCATAGCCAAATACATCTGCTCCAATAGGGAAGAGGGAAGAAAATAATAAAATAGAGTTAGTAAGCTACCTGTCTTTTTTTTGGTAAGCTAAAAAGTCAAAACTTACCAGGGGGCAGGCTAGCTGTTGGTTTGGGTGTTCTGACTCCGAGCAGAAAGTTACTGTTATAGATCCCCTGTGCAGCGTGTTCTCATCCTTTAACAAGATGCTGTGGAGGTATGACACGATCTGAAGCCGCTTTGGATAACACTCTCGTCTGTAAACTGACCATTGGATTGATTGATTGATTGATTGATTGATTTAATTTATTTCAGACGTTTC
The DNA here is from genome assembly GCF_026213295.1 of Gadus chalcogrammus. NCBI lineage: Eukaryota > Metazoa > Chordata > Actinopteri > Gadiformes > Gadidae > Gadus > Gadus chalcogrammus. Next base: position 9,414,379 of record NC_079413.1, read on the forward strand.
AAAATACAAATCAAACATCGCAAATAACACCAAACAAAATAAAAAGCATGACACTACAATAAACAAAAGCGATGTGGCAATTATTTCACAAAAGAAAAAATGACATACATTCAATTAAAACGGTAATAAACATTTTACGTCATTTTACGATTGTTTGGATTAGATTCAGTCATGGATTGTCAAATAGATTTCTCCTGAACCTCCACAGTTTGACATACATAGGTGGCAAGGAAGGAGAATTAGGTTCCGAAGAAGGAGGCAAAGAAGGAAGCAATGGAATATTCTCCACACAGGAGACAGAGCCTTGAGAAGGAACTCCTTCCCAGTTATTAAACAGTGGATAGGTTAAGGTCTGTG
>NC_079413.1:9428177-9440677 GCF_026213295.1 Gadus chalcogrammus
TGTACCCAATTTTCTGTCGCTGGGTTACTCAGCCCCTCCCTTGCTGTTACGTGTGTTGTTTAGCTGCGCTTAGCTACCCCCGTCAGCTCAGATCAGTAGCTGCAACATAACAAACTATCCTCTGATTCACCCTCTCACCCCCTCTCTTTGTCTGTCTCTCTCTTTTACACACCCCTGTCACTCTCTCCCTGTCTCTCTGTGACACACAAACACACCCGTCTGACTCTATGTCGCTGTATTCCTCCCTTTCTCACTCCTTGTCTCACTATGTTACATACACCACACGCACACACACACACACACACACACACACACACACACACACACACACACACACACACACACACACACACACACACACACACACACACACACACACACACACACACACACACACACATTTGCTCTCTCTCCCTGTCGCTCTCCCCTTATCTCTGTTACATGCAGACACACACCTCTCTCACTCTCTCCCTCTCTCTCTCCCTGTCACACATAGACACACCCATCTCTGACTCTCATTCACTGTCTTCCTCTCCATTAAACACGGACACACACACCACTCGCTCACTATCTCCCTCTATGTACACGGACACCCATTTCCATGCCTCCCTCTTTCTCTCTTTCCCTTTTTCAACCAAATTTTGTCTGCGCTCCATCTTGGTTTACCATTTGACTTGAGCCCTACAGAAAACACAATGGAGACTCCTGTGTGTGTGTGTGTGTGTGTGTGGTGTGTGTGTGTGTGTGTGTGTGTGTGTGTGTGTGTGTGTGTGTGTGTGTGTGTGTGTGTGTGTGTGTGTGTGTGTGTGTGTGTGTGTGTGTGTGTGTGTGTGTGTGTGTGTGTGTGTGTCTTACAATCGGGTAAATATTGAAAGTCATTTTTTTCCCAGGAGAGTCCCGGGAAAAATAAATGCAACAAATAAATACAACAATAAATATCCTCCAGGAGATTCATTGTTGTATTTCTTTTTTTAAACTGCCACTGGTATCTAGGTTGCTGGGGGACATGAATGGTCTGTATTAGTTTGACTAGAAGTTACTCATCCAATTATAACGCAACACGTTGAGAATTGCCGGAATGTTGTTATTGGCCATCCATCAGGAAGCACTATCAGGTGCAAATGCTGCTTGAGCTAGCTACAAACTGCAGCAACGCGTTAATAAAATGGAGCTAAATGTAAAAAAAAAAGCTACTGTATATATACAGTATATACATATATATGCATATATATATGTGTGTGTGTATTATAGTAGTGAACATTTGTATTCAAAACATATACTTGTCTGATTCTTATTTTGTGATTCACAACCTTAAAAAATTGTTAGGATGCAGGAAATGAAGAATGTCAAACATTGAAGTCTGAGACAACCTCAAATCCCCTGTGACCGATTCTAATAAATCTGCCTGTTTCTGATGGCTCAGGGTTGGTAGGTATGAATGGTATAGTGTGCATGTTTTCAACCCCATGGTCTACAAAGGGGAAGCCAGCATTTGACTCAGTGAGGAGCAACATTTATGGTGTGTACTGTTTTTTTTGTGCGTGTCAGTGACTATGAGTGTCTCCTAATGTCTGTCTGGTTTTAATGAGGTCTTCAGAGCACAATCTTGGCTACTAGCCTGCAGAAATATATTTATATATTTATCTATAGAAAGATCTCTGTGTCCCTTTTGACCTCTGTATTGCTATCATCTTAACAAGTGGTCTTTTCTGTTATGAGTCTAACAGCATATTGTCTTTCATAGAAACTTTTATAGATGTGTTCGATCCTTCAACGGTTTATTAGCGCACTGCACTCAGATTGCGATGCCACAAAAAGGTGTGTTTGTATGTGTGTCTTAGCTTATCCAGGCCAACACACAGAGACACACACACACACACACACACACATACACACACACACACACACACACACACACACACACACACACACACACACACACACACACATACTTTAAGTGCATTGATAAGCAGCCTAAAACAAGGGGCTCTTCGAGATTACCTCATGAGGAGCAGGAGAGAGGACCAGAGATGAGGAGAGAGGAAGAGAGGAGAGCAGAGGAGAGCAGGGGGAGGAAAAGAGAGGAGAGATATGCAGAGGATTTGAGAGAGGACCAGAGAGGAGGAGAGAAGAGCAGAGAGGAGGAGGGAGATAAGGAGGAGGAGGGAGGAATGCGAGTGAAGGTGGCTAGGGCCAGAGGGCTCAAAAACAGAAGCAAAGAGGAGGGAGGAGCAGAGCTGAGAGAGGAGCAAAGAGGAGCAGAGAGGAACAGAGAGGAGGAGAAAAGGTGAGAATGAAGCAGAGAGGAGGAGAGAGAAGGAGCAAAGAGGAGAGAAGGAACAGAGAGGAGCAGAGTGGACCAGAGAGGAGTAGAGAGGAACAGAGAGGAGGAGAGAAGAACAGGGAGGAGGAGAGGAGAGAAGAGAGAAGGAGAGAGGAACAGAGAGGAGGAGACAAGAGCATACACACATATAAATCCCCCTCAGCCCCTGGAGACATTAGCATGAGCTAAGCAGGGCGGGACACTCATCACTTAGTAAGAAAGGGAGGACGCGAGAAATAGATGACGAGAGAGAGAGAGAGAGAGAGAGAGAGAGAGAGAGGAGAGAGAGAGAGAGAGAGAGAGAGGTAAAGAGAGATGACCAGAGAGAGAGAGAGAGAGAGAGAGAGAGAGAGAGAGAGCGAGAGAGAGAGAGAGAGAGAGAGAGAGAGAGAGAGAGAGAGAGAGAGAGAGAGAGAGAGAGGTAAGAAAGATGACCAGAGAGAGAGAGAGAGAGAGAGAGAGAGAGAGAGAGAGAGAGAGAGAGAGAGAGAGAGAGAGAGAGAGAGAGAGAGAGAGAGAGAGGAAGAGAGGAGAGAGAGAGAGACAGTGATTAGAGCAAGAGGTTTGGATAGAGAGAGCAAGGGAGAATACAATAAATAAAGGGAGGGAGAGATGGACGGCAAATGAGAGCGAAATAAAGTGAAATAAAATAACAGAGAAGGGGAGCGATGGATGACAAGAGAGAGAAGAAGAACATAGATGGACCAGAGGGGGAGAGGGAGAGAGAAAGAGAAATACGCTGCAGAATCCCCTCACTGCCACTACATTCTTTGAATGCATATATTGTGGAAGGCTTTGCACAATCACACACACACACACACACACACACACACACACACACACACACACACACACACACACACACACACACACACACACACCACACACACACACACACACACACACACACACACACACACACACACACACACACACACACACACACACACACACACACACACACACACACACACACACACACACACACACACACACACACACACACACACACACACACACACACACACACACACACACACACACACACACACACACACACACACACACACACACACACACACACACACACACACACACACACACACACACACACACACACACACACACACACACACACAGACAAATTATCAGGGAAACCAAAGGCCCCAGATCCATAAACATGAGCCTTATAACCATAGAAACCACAGACCATAACCAACAGCCCTGAATATTCTGTTTCCTGTGTCTCCAACCGTTGTGTCTCCCCTGGTGAGCTTGAATGGGCGTTTACTTTATTGTCTTATAGGAGCCCCCGTCACCAAGGGCCAAAAACAACTGTTCACTTTAAGACTATAGATCATATTCTTCTTTTTGGTTATTCTATTTTTGCATTTATTGGTTCTTGGTGTGTGTAGTGCACATGAATGTGTTTGAATGTGTATTCATATCACAGCACACATGCACAAACAGTACAACACACAGAATCAAATGTTTACTGGTTTGTTTGAAAAGTTTGATGTGTGAGAATTCCCCTAACCCAGGTTATTTCTGCGTCTGACCATGACATTATTGAGTGGGGTGGGCTTATATTTAGTTTTAATTCATTATATTTTAATTTTACCTGCAACTTGTGTGTGGGAGTATATATTCTATTCATTATTGGATTATTGGATCTCCTTCTTCTTCCGGTGTGCTTATATTTTATTTACCAGAACGTTTTTTCTCATCTTTTCTTTGCTTGATATGCGTGGCTCCTTTTCTTTCGCTTGGAATACCTTACTTATTTGGACACTAGAGTAACATAAGTTTAAGGCGTCAGTAGCTAACTGACCAGCTAATCACATTTTCCTAGCTAACTGAGCAGCTTAGTACCCTTTCTTGTGGGTAGTGTTCATTGCAATAGTATGCCAGCAAGCTGACCCGCTAGTGTTAACTACATGAGTTACTGTCTAAAAAAACTTGCTAGCTAGACTGATAGTCATTACAGGTGTGCTATGTAACATATCTTCTCTGTTAGGCATTTTAGTCTCTCCTGGTCTCAGGGCTGAAGTTGCGTAACTACTACTTTGTCTGAGGGGTACTTATTCTCTTCTGGTCTCATGTTTGAAGTAACAACAAAAAATATTCTTCTGAGGGCATTATAGCCCCTCCTTGTCTGAGGTCTAAAGTGACGCAGGTCATACTTAGTCTCAGGCCAGTTTAGTGTCTCCACTGTTCTCAGGGCTGACGCCACCTAGGTCATAATTTCTCTGAGGGTAGTTAAGTGTCTCCTGGTCTCTGGACTGAAGTAAGAAACTCATACTTCCTCGCAGGAGAGTATAGTCTCTTGGTCTCAGGGCTGAAGTAACAAGCTTGTAGTTGTTCCCCAGATAATGTCCCCAAAAGAGGTTATCCCAAAAATATAATGAACGTGCATAAATTGTTTGATAATGATATTGATATTGACCTGTGAATTTGCTTAAGTCTGCATATGGTTGTGTATGCATTGTCATACTCAAGTAGCATAGTGATTTTGTTTTCCTAATTTAAATTTGAAATACAATGTGATACAAAGTGAATGTGTCAGTCGACGGAACTGCCCCTGACTACCTCCAAGCATTGGTAAAGCCACACACCCCAGCTCGATCCCTCCGCTCAACTACCTCAGCTGGACGTCTGGTACCACCATCGCTAAGAGCTAGCAAAGGTCGATCAGCAAAGTCACAACTTTTCTCGGTTTTGGGACCTCAGTGGTGGAACTAGCTCCCTGCCGTTCTCAGGACCGCAGAGTCGCTCACTATCTTCCGAAAAAGACTCAAGACTCACCTGTTCAGAGTCCACCTCGACTCTGCATAGCCACCCTCCCCCTTCTGGCCACCATTGTACATTGTATTGTATTGTGTTGTATTTTATTGTATTATAGTACTTAACTGTGTAGCAACTGCAGTAGCTGCTATCATTGCTGTAACACGGGGAATTGGTTAGCCTAGCGACTGTTGTACTTGCACTTGGTTCTATGAACATCCTTACTGTACCGACAGCGATATATTGTTGCACTTCTTATGACAAATGTACTTATTGTAAGTTCGCTGTGGATAAAAGCGTCTGCTAAGTGGCCTAAATATATAATGTAAATGTAATGAACAATCACTGCAACAATGAAATTATTACTATTATGGTTAGACTCCTGAATGAGATCAAAACATTGTTAAGACATATTGAGTGACAAACTCATTTTCTTTAGCACGTGCAATTATTATCAGCCAGAAGATATTGCAAGTTTTGAACACAATAAAACAACTTGTCTCTAAGACGACTATGCCGGCTAATAATGACTGAATATAAATACACTTCCTAAGGAAATTAAACAGCACAGAATGTTGCATTTCTAAGCCAAATGGAGCAGAATAAGCTAAACGTCCATTTGACATGGATGGACGGAAGGTTGGATAGATGGTAATGGATGGATGGAAGGAGGGATGGGTGGACGAAGGGATGAAGGGAGGGTCAGAATAATGGAGGGATGGATCAATGGAGCGAGGGATTTAGGAATCCAAGCATGGTAGAATAGGGATAGTTGTACAGAAAGTGTACACAAATGTACAGAAAGACGGAGAATGCAGACTGTATATCTTCTGGGATACCGGGGTATCCCAGAAGAGGAGCGGATGAGGTTTAGGTGAAAGACTAGCGACAGGTAAGCAAGTGATGGCGAGAGGGGGAGCTTAGCCAGCAGCCGGGTCAAAGAGAAGAGGGAGTGGAGGAGGGATGGGAGGACAGATAAAACGAGTTCTGATCAAAACAGATAAAAGGCAAAAGGGAGCATGAAGGGAGAGGAGGATGAAGGCAGGTGTCTGCCCAGGGCTGATCTTTCAGATTTCGGCTCCTGTGATCTCCTCTCTCACTCTCTCCTCACCGTTTTCTGTCTGCACAGTGTCTGCCTGTATGTTGGTGTGTCCAAATGCAAATAACAAAATGTCACTTTGTCAAACAAGACCTGAATCACCAATCGATACTTGACTCCTTTGCTGTCTGCAGACTAATCAGTTTCACTCTCCCGTTCCCTGTGTTCGCTTTGCCTCCCCCCCCTCTGTCCCCCTCGCTCTGCGTCTTTCCTCCATCTCCATCCCTCGACCCACTTCTCTCTTATGTAAGCAGGTTTATCTGTGAATGTGAGTGAATGTGCATGTGAGTGAGTGAGTGACTGAGTGAATGAGTGAGTTAGTGCATGTGTGTGCTCTTTTCTTAAAGGGAGCCAGGATAGGAGCATGGAACACCCTTGGGCACTGCAGACATGATGGCAGGGAGAGACTGATGGAGAGAGAGCGAGAGAAAGAGAGCGAGAGAGAGAGAGCGAGAGAGAGAGAGAGAGCGAGAGCGAGAGCGAGAGCGAGAGCGAGAGCGAGAGCGAGAGCGAGAGAGAGAGAGAGAGAGGTTTATGGAGGAAGAGGGTGTGGCTTTGAAAGGCCCAATGACTTAATGAGATCAATACAGAAGAAGCCAACATAAATGGTGGGCTAGATGCACTCACCAGGAAGAGGGAATCATAGCTCAATTCACAGTTCACCAGTCTACCTATCAGCATCCTTAGGAGCAAGATGCCCTCACTCTACCTGCTCCTTAATGACATGAAAAAGTCACATTTTCACAAGTTGCTTTGGACGAAAGCGTCCACTGTGAGGGACTAAATATATATAGTAAATAATCACTCCGTTCTCAGAGAAACAAAGTTGACATCGACCCAGCAGTGCACCGAAGGCACACTGGCGTACACGTGACCGCTGAGCTCTGTCCCCCGAAGCCGAGCCATCCGAGAGCCAGAAGTGTAGGTCTCGTATCGGCGCGGGGGGCTCAGATAACTGTCTCCGTAGCAACGGTCTGCGTAAACACGCCAGATCATACTCAGTGTCACGGGACTTGGGAAGCATTCGTCCAACATTCGGATTCGGATCACATTTTATACGATGCAAGGGTTATTTCAGAGAGAATTGCCGCCGATAAGTTGATTCAATATTTGGTTTTGAATGATTTAAACATTTGCAAGGGCAATATCACGTTACGTTGTTATGCTATGCATCATCGTTCATCTTTTGAGTCTCACATATGAGAAGTATTAATCTATTAATCCTGTTTAGGAAACATGTTTGTTAGTCACGGTGAGTATAGAGACACATCATTATGGAGTAGGTAGGTGTAGGGGGGGGAGGGGGGGGGGGGGGGTTTACAGGTAGGGCAAAGGGGGGCGATCAACCCGGAACCTTCTGGCAGGGAGTCAACAATCCAAGATGCTGGATTACCCTTCCCCCTGCCCTTTCATGGCCAAGGTCACGGAGAGTGGATTGCAATCTGCCGCGATGTGTTACGGCCGTATGCGTGGCAAAGCTACAGCTAAACCCTGATTTTAATGCATTTCATTTCCATATGCTCTACCGTTGCATGCACGCCAAAGCATGCATGCAAATGAAAAGGTCCATGCATTTTCCAGGCTCCTTGGGTGTTTATTTTCTCACAGTTAATGCCTCATATTCCCACCGTGAGGGGAGGCGCCGGCGGTGCGAGGCGACATGGGGCGCTTGTCAGAAGCTGTTAGCAGCGCGAGGCGTCTGGCTCAAGGGCACTCCGCCTACAGTGTCCTTGAGGACGGTAACCAGGCGCCGTCCAATCAGAGCTCGGCGCTCTGGCAGGCGCTCCGCCGCGATGCTTTTACACATGAAAGATGGCCCAACCAAAATAAAACATCTGTTGACGGGCTCCGCTAGACGCCGGATCTTGACGCTTGAAAAGTTGAATGGTGAATGGTAAAAAAAAGCTTTCATGCCATTCGAAGACCACAGCCCTATGAAAAGCACACACTCAATAGCGCAGCACACTAACTGAAAATCGTGTATGATTGACATGAGAGAATGAAAGACAGAAGGGATGAAGGAAGGGAGGGAGAGAGAGGGAAGAAAGGAAGGGATACAAAAAGGATGCAAGAAAGAGAAAGAAGGAAGGAGGAATTTAAATAGGAAGGAAAAAGAACAACCGGCCAAGGAAGGAAGGCAGGCAGCATGGTAAGACGGCAGAATGAAAGGAAGCCAGAAAGGAAGTTCGGAAGAAAGGTAGGAAGACAGAATGGTAGGCAGGAAGGAGGTCAGAATGGAAGGAAGGAAGGAAGAGAGAAATCAAACTAAGAAAGGCCCAAATAAAATAAAAAAAACAAAGAATGAAACGACCACACATCGGTCCATAAAGTGGTGAAGGGGAAGAGAACGGGGATGTTGGGTGTTTATTGTGTCATCATTAACCCCATCAGGCAGTAAAAAGATCATAGATGATTCTTCTCCCCCCTCTTTTTGCCGCCACTTTCCATTCCTGTGTGTTATTTCAAGCAGCGCCCTCGGGGAGTATTGTATTGTTTTCAGTCTCGCTCAAGGACAACAAGTATTCCCTTCCTGATCCACCCCTCTTCACACAACTTAGCTCTGTCTAGCTGTGCTTCGTATGTATCCCTTTCTGACTGTCTGACATATCTTCTTCTATCTCTTCTGATCCTACCTTTCTTCAGAAAACGTCCCCCTGGCATTTATATCTTTCTACCTTTCTTTTCTTCCCTCTTATCTGGATCAATGGAGAATATCTATTATAGAGCAAAGTTTTCTTCGTTCAGAGAACAGATTTATCCCTTGCTTGTCTTTCTTTATTTCTTCAAGCTTGTCTTTCTGCAAACTCTTCTGACCATAGCTACTATTATACTTTGTCCTTTTTTGCGTTCTATATATACAGCTGTATAGCTCTTTATTTCATTCCTCCCATCTTTCTCTTTCTCTCCATTCTATCTCCCCTCCCTTTCATTTTCTTTAATCTCAGACCTCCCTCCTTCTTTACATCGCGCCCTCCTGTCTTGTAAGCCCCGCCCCCCCTGCTGTGACGGACAGGGGTGTCAGGCGCTCCTCAGCAGGAGCTCCCAGCGTTGTATCACTCTGACATTGGAACATTGATATGCCGACAGTATAATTAGAGCACACATATCGACTGTCTCACTGCCGGAGAGAGAGTGAGAGGGAGAGAGCCTGTCCGTAAGCTCTCTCGGCCGCATATTAAAACATAATATGCAGGGACGTTTGAATGTGGTTTTACATAGTCGTTCAGAGCAGCAGTTGTGTTATATCAATGGGAAAGTCAGGTTGTAGACTCTAAAAATAAGTATTGTGATGATGATATAATAAATCAACCAGGACCTGTTGTTAAAGACTGTTGCTAGTTAAGTGTGTCTTCCTTTGTTAAATGGATTTAGATTGTTTTCTAAGAACCCAAATTAATTGTTGAAATTGTCTATGTATGTGAGATGTTACACAGCCAGCTTTTTGTTCATCAAGCGCACGCTGACATTTGGCAATTTGGCAAGCTAATAACATCGAAGTGTGTAGCAGCTTAGATGTTAGCTGTATCTTTGTTTGTGTAAAACACAAGCAAGTGCATATACGAACAGCCCTGGTTAGTGAGTTTTCTCCAACTATGCTAATGGATTGCAAGGTTTTGAACACAGATTGATTTTCATTACAAGTCAAAATGGTTGCTGTGCTTTTTAAGGAACCGACAAAAGATATAATCCCACTTCTAACACGCTATTTAAGCTAGCTCTTTATCGCTAACACTTCCAGCTTTGAACCCATTTGCACTACTACAACTGGTGGATACAAAATCATTTGCACTCCTTACAGTGCTAGTTTACATTGCAAAGTTGTTAGCTGCTAAACTGCAGTTTAGCTGGGCCAGAGTTTAACCAACACTTTTCATTAGTTTCACGATTCAGTGGATCCAGCAGCTGCCACATTCCAGTGTGACCCAAACCTTGCAGCTCTGCCACTGGCACTGTTAAAAAGCCATCTTGCATCCTCCATTTTGATTAGATAAGAGATTAAGATCAAACATAAAAAAACAACTGTAATTCCATTTTACGCGCCCCACACGCACGCACACACACACACACACACACACACACACACACACACACACACACACACACACACACACACACACACACACACACACACACACACACACACACACACACACACACACACACACACACACACACACACACACACACACACGGCTTGTTATGAAGATCTCTGGCTGATAAAAGCAGATGCAACCATTCATCCTCCATTTGCCTAATGTGGTTTATAAATACTCATAACGTATCTATACATTCATTCATGCATCTCTCCATCCATAGACACATGGATGGGGTAGGTGGTGGGGGAGGTGGTGATTGAGCTTGAGTACGAGGACGTGGAGGGAGTTGAGGGGGTGGGGGGCAGGGGTGGATGATGGAATGGTGGAGGAGTAGAAGGAGATAGTTATGGTGGTGGGTGTGGATGGGGATGGAGGGGATGGTGGTGGTGGGGTCAGCGTTAGTAATGACGGAGGAGGCGGCAGTTTTGGTGTTCATGGAGGTAGTGGTGACGGTGGTGGTGTTTCTGGTTGTGGTGGTCAGGGATGGACGGTGATGGTGGGGGTGGTAGTGGGGGTGGTGGCACTCGCTGCTTTGCTCGCTCCAACAAACACTACCATGTTAGCAGTTGATTTTCTGTCAGGGTGACTTGGGAACGACGTCAATCCACAAGCAGCGCGGCTACCGTTGCCGGGACCACCAGAGTGAAAACAGAAATCGCCTCGGACACCATGTTCCCAAACTAGAAATGCACCCAGCACACACAAAAACACACATCTCCCCCCTTCGTAAACACACACACAGAGACACACACACATATGCAATACTTGTTTTTGCATTTATCTACACCTCAGACAAATTATTTTGTATCATTGAGGAATGTACTTAATCTATTAAAGCATTACTTTACTTAATTACCATCCACCTATAAGCTCATTTGAATCCAAGCCAAGCCCTAATTTGTTAATGTTCATTTGCTAATGTTGTATCCTACCAGAACCAATTAGCTAAACCGGTTCTCAAATCATTACAAAACCCTTGCCCAAAACCATACCAACAACATTTCTCAATGTGGATCAAGTTTACCTGTACCAAACATGAATCTCATGTTCTTAGCACTATGGTTCTTTCACAAATACTTTGTCAAAACCTTTACAACACATCTCTGTTCTGAATAATGATCTTCACAATACGCCTCTGCTCATTAAAAGCATTTCAAACAGAAAAACAGAAAAATAGTATCCCGAGAAGATATAAAAAAAACAGGGATAAGGGGGTTGACGGAGGAGAGGAAACATCAGCAGACGCAGCTAAGGCGTGGAGAGTGGGAGGAGACCAGAAATATGGAGAGGTTGGGGGAATGGCAGCTCCCAGTGTGTGTGTGTGTGTGTGTGTGTGTGTGTGTGTGTGTGTGTGTGTGTGTGTGTGTGTGTGTGTGTGTGTGTGTGTGTGTGTGTGTGTGTGTGTGTGTGTGTGTGTGTGTGTGTGTGTGTGTCTGTGTGCGCGCCCATGGAGGCTGCAGCAACAGTTGAGCAGAGGGACTTTGGGGTCTGCAGTGATTTGTCTCCCAGTACGACTGCAGCACTGGGGCGTGGTGCAGAGTTACAATCATCCACCCCTGGCACACATGCACACGCACACACGGACACAGACACACACACACATAATGTACATACTGCCAACCAAATCTTTTGAGCTACCATACACACAAACCTCCTTGGAGATGATGGACACACACTGAATTCTCCATGCATCTACATATTAATCCACCCATCCACCCAGCTGTCCGTCTATCATCCAATATTACATCCACCTGTCTGTCTGTTTATCCATCGAAATCTCTATTTTTGGTAAGTCACAGTACCACAAAGGGTTATTGTTCACTTTTTGTATTTAGAACTGGCAAAAGCACGTTCCGTAGGCGACTTATGCATGATGTTGCGCGGAGATAAGATATGGTTTCCATATTATTTTATTATATATTTATTATTATTATTTTCATACAGTGAATTTTGATAAACTACGTCTATAGTAAATGCACGGGTAGAACGAGTCTGTTTTAGCAGATACCACCCTGGATACAACAGGGATGTAGTGCTTGCATGATTTCTCAATGAATCAACTTCAGAGCCGGTGTTGCTCTGGCATGCAAAATCTTAAGTGGATACACACGCGAATGCGCAAACACACACAGACACTCACGCACACTTACAAACACACAGACACACACACAATAGATCGATATATCCTTCCATCTCT
>NC_079413.1:9443177-9480677 GCF_026213295.1 Gadus chalcogrammus
ACACACTCACACATGCACACGCTCACACAATGTGCACCAGTGTGAAAGCAAAGGGCCCCTACTCTGAAATGTATACAGGCCAAGTGAGCTTTTTACGCATGTGTGTAAATGAATATGCTAAACCATTCTACGAGAGTGCTGTCTTTGTTGTCTTCAGAACAACAAGGCTGAATTCTTAATCACTCCCAACTAGGACGTATTCCCACAAACCTTTTCTATACAATCCAGAAAGGGTACTTTGTTCCGTCAAGGCTATCTGAAGTTAAACGTAAGCCATATTAAACATGGCATCTGTCCTGATCCTGATCTCAGTTCTTCCAGAGTTACTTTTACTGCCTTATGACTTATCTGTTGGGTTGCCTTCATATTCACAATTTGGTTATAAAACAGTGAACTTTGCTTTTGATATTAAGAAATAACAACAAAAAAAAATTAAGGTATAACATAGTTCATAACCATAACCGCACCATTTTCTGTTTTAACCAACTTGTGATAGTGCGGTGTTCATTCAAAACAACGATCCAATCACAACGTGCCTCACATTAAATTTGGTTGGTAGAACCAATCAATAGCCCTGGTTTCCACCACATGTCCAAAAGCAGATCTAACCCAGTACAACAGGCCTGCATTCATTCTTATCGACCCCATTCCTTCCCAAACCAAACGCCATCCTCTTGTTAACCAAGATGGATTCCAGTGTTTAGAATCAAGTGGAGTTTAATAAGAACCTGACGTTATGTGTTATAGGGATGTCACAGATGAACTGTGGTCATGGCATGCAGACCACTAGAGATGCAGCGGTTGTGATCGTTTCATATTATGATAGTCCCTCCTGATTCACAGCGATCAATAAGTTGACAAAGTTGACCCCCCCCCCTTTGCCCTCTCTTTCTGATGGCTCTCCGGTCGGAACTGCAAACAAGCATGCATACACTTTCACACCCACAGACACACACACATAATAATTGCCGTTTAGGACTGTAATTGTGATGGCTGCATGGATAAAGTCATCTTGACAAGAGGAAAACAAAGCAAGGATGTCTCTAGTCTACATACTGCAGGCCGGTATTACGCAGTGTTTTATTGTGCTTTCTTTCTTTTGAGCTACTTATGATTCAATGTCTGTGTGATCATCCATCAGACACTTTATACAGAGTAAATTAAATTAAATACAGATCGAGGACCGGGTAGGGGTTAGACAGCAAATATAGATCCATGTAATCAAGAAACAGAATGAGGGTTAGGCAGTACCCCAGGTTCAGGAAAGGTTTCTGGGTTGAAAGACTTTAGCTATTAATATGCTACCGCTATGCTATGTTCAAATATATGCTCCTATACAGTATAAACCAATAAGTCATCTAGCTTTAATCAAAAGCAACTCACAGTGATCCAGATCCAGGTCATTACACAGGAGGTAGGGGGAGGGGCATCTCACTCAATGGTCCCATCGGGGATACAACCCAAAATCAGAACCTTTGGCTGGGATTCGATCCCCATAGCCGCTTCACTGTCCTGACCTGGTGACCTTATGATGCCATACTGAGATGCAGCTATAAAGATGATAAACAGGCCTTGGTGGGAGGATCCAAAGCCTGATGTCTCCAAGGGGAGACGGCCTGGCCGCCAATCCGTCCAGAGACGTCCACAGAGAACCTCTGAGTGGGAAAATCAGCAGAACAAGAACAGCTCCTCTCTCTGGGCCCCCTGTTCCCCGTGCCATCACTCACAGTTTTATTAGTACGCCCTCCATTCCTCTCTCTCCTCCCATCCCCCTCTCATTCTATCCCTCTATCCTTCATCCCTCCATCTCCCCTTTATCCATCCCCTCACTCTATTTATCTCCCACGTCCACATCGGTCCTTCTCTCTCCAACTCTCTATCTGTCCTTCCCAGCCCTTGGATGGATTGTCCTCAAAGCCAGCTCTCTCTATCTTCAGACCCGGTCGATACAGAGGTCAGGTCGGCTCCGGTCGCCCGCTATTGTCTCTTTATTTCTCTCTATATCTCCAAATCTCTCTCTCGCGCTCGTTCGCTCTCTCTATCGCTCTGGCTGTCCCCAAGTGGCTCACTCTGTACCTCGCACTGAGGTAATAAACTTCCTTCGGTACGTTATGACTTCATCTCTTTACAAAACAGTACCCTGACCCCGCCTCCTCCTCCTCTTCCTCTTCCACCACCTCCTATCAGGACGCCACTCTGTCGCTCTTTATCTCCTCCTGCCCTCTTTCCCGCCCTTTTGTAGCAATTATCTCTCTCCCTCTCTTGTAACACACTCTTTCTCACTAACACCTTCTCTCTCTCCCTCTCCTTCTCCCTATCCCCCCCCCCCCCCCCCCCCCCCTCCCCCCCTCCCTCTCTCGTACACTAGAATTTGCTGCAGGCGTTGAAGTAGACCTTTTCTGTTCAACAGCAGCGGCGGCGGTCGGGGTTAGGTTGTAGCAGGGTGAGAAAGAGTGTTTACTAGTGGGAGGATGAGAGGAGAGGGGGTGGTGGGCGGTACATGACCCCTGTCCTCTGCGTTCTCCTTTGATGGGGAAGGAGGGGTAAATCCGGCCTGATCCTCGGTTACGGATCAAAACGCTTTTAATTGCCTGTGCTCAAGGACACTATAGGGAGGGGAAGAGAGAGGTGTGTGTGTGTGTGTGTGCGTGTTCATCTGTCTGCATTGTCTGTGTGTGCACTTAAACATGTACATGTACCTCCCTTTGGTGCCCTTTTTGTTTTTAAGGCGCTTTATGAATAACTTGTCAACTTGTGACTTGTGTTGGCCCGACACTATAGGGATGAGATCCTGGTCGTCTTGAAGTCATATGGCCCTTATCAAAGAGGTGGTTCACCTCTGGAGATTTCTGAAGCAATGGCGGCTGTGGAGCGTGGGGTGGTTGGTGAGTGGTTAAAGCACCCTCAACCGCACACTCCACAGCGGACATCTCAACATGGGGAAGATATCCCTCAGTGGGGTCATGGCCTGCGCAGACTTTTCATTGATCTACGTCAATATTGAGTCTCCTTCCCGGCACACACACACACACACACACACACACACACACACACACACACACACGCACACACCATTGACTCATGCCAACTTTGCGCCCATTAACCCACTCCCTCGCGGGGAACAAGGCGATCCAGCGCCGGCAGGATTGACTAAAACACTCAACAACCCTGCCCTTCCTCCCCACCCTGGCCCTCATCGTCCAATAGGCCTGTATCACCCAGCAGGCCTCTCTCTCCCGCTCTCCCTCTCCCTCTATCTCCCTCTCCCCCTCTCAATCACTCCCTCTCCCTCTTCACCACTTACTCACCCCCCTTTCTCCCAGAACCACTCTCATTTACTCCTCTCTCCCCCACTCTCTCTCTCACATTCTCCCACACATTATCTTGAAGCACACACACACACACACACACACACACGCACACGCACACGCACACGCACACGCACACGCACACGCACACACACACACACACACACACACACACACACACACACACACACACACACACTACTACTAGAATTAGCCATTAGCCGTGCTCCACTCAGCTCCACTCAATATTCCCATGTTTATGAAATACAGTCATAAATACAAATTAAAACATGAAAGCTCTTTGTGTGGTCGATGGTACACCATGGTAATAGGTAGAGCCTGCACCCGGAGGGGAGGGGCTGGCTATCAGCCATCCGTCTCTACTTCCTTTTATTTTTGTCCACCTTCCATTCTTCCCTCCTTTCATTTCCCTATTTTCTTTTTTTTCTTTTTTTTTCTCGGTCCATCCAGACACCTTCTCTTGATGGTGAGCCTTCCATCCCTCTCTCCTTCCTCCCTCCTGCTACACCCCCTCCCTCCTTCCCCGCCTCCATCCTTCCTTCAATACCCATCTCTCCTTCCATTCCCCCCTGCCTCCATCGCTCCTTCCATGCATCCATACCTTTCTCTCCTTCCATTCTTCCCTCCACCCATCCTGACTAGCTTTGTCGTCCATACCTCCTCCTCCTCCTCCTCCTCCTCTTCTCTCCTTAACCATCCATCTGCTACCGGACGGTCCCCCCCCCTGCTTACCGTCCTGTATACCTACGCTCTTACGTCAGTTACCCGGGGACCTTGTCTAAAGAACCCTCCGTAGCCGTCTTCCCCTCAGCATGATCCACCTTCTTGATTTATTACCTCATTGCTGTCCCCCTCCCCCTCCCCCTTTAAAACGAGAACACACATGAATGCACAGATTGGCGCAAGTCGGGCATGCTCATAAACACACACACAAACAAAATCGCCAAAGGTAAACAAAGTGTGCAAAGAAAAAAAAAAAGGGTATCACTACACAGGCACACTATATTTCTGCCACTGACACTATTTGTTCTTCATTTTTCATTGCCTTTAAGGGAAAACGTTCCACAATTTACTGCCTTAAACAATTAAGGGATTGGAAGCAAGTGAAGGCCATTGAATCTCATTACAAAAATCTCCACATCCCAAGTTATCATTAGAAGCAGCCTCAACTGCATGAATGAGCATTGTCCATTCACCCATCCATAAATCAATCAAACCATCCATATAGCCAACCAGATATCCATCCAACCATCCATATATCTATATGTCCATCAATATATCCATCTAACCATCCATATATCCATCCATATATCCATCTAACCATCCATATATCCATCTAACCATCCATATATCCATCTAACCATCCATATATCTATATGTCCATCAATATATCCATCAAATTATCCATGAATCCATCTAACCATCCATGTATATGTATGTCCATCCATATATCCATCTAACCATCTATGCATCCATATATTATGTAATTGTAGCTTAGGATCCTGAGGATCCCATTTGTTTGTTTTTAATTTATTTATTTCCTTTTTTACTGCTCAATTGTTTTTGTTTGTATTATTTTATTTATTTATTTTAACCATGTTCAATAAAAGACTTAAATAATAAAAAAAATAATAAAATATCTGTACATCCATCCATATCTATCCACATATCACTCTAACCATACATATGTCTATCAATTTATCCATCTAGCCAACCATATATCCATGTATCTATCAATATACCCATCCATATATCCATCTAACCGTCCATATATCCATATATATATCAATATATCTATACATTTAACCATCTAACCATACATACATTCATATATCAATCTAATCATCCATATATCCATCCAACCCCCTAACCATCCATACATCCATCCAACCCCCTAACCATCCATGCATCCATCCAACCACCTAACCATCCATACATCCATCCAACCCCCTAACCATCCATATATCCATCCAACCCCCTAACCATCCATGCATCCATCCAACCACCTAACCATCCATGCATCCATCCAACCCCCTAACCATCCATATATCCATCCAACCCCCTAACCATCAATATATCCATCCAACCCCCTAACCATCCATGCATCCATCCAACCACCTAACCATCAATATATCCATCCAACCACCTAACCATCCATGTATCCATCCAACCCCCTAACCATCCATGCATCCATCCAACCACCTGTCTCCCATCCCTCCCCGCTCACCTGGAGTTGGTCATGTCGGTCTGCCCGCCCTGGCTCTTCTCCAGGCCCAGCTTGGTGAAGATGCCCACCAGCACCATGATGGCCACCACACCGCAGATGATGTACACGATCATGTGGGTCCGGTCCCGGTCGGGCTCCTCCTGGACCTCCGTGACGGGCGCCGCCGGCTTGCCCGTGTTGGCCCAGACGGGCGTGTCGTAGTTGGAGCAGGACGTCTGGTCCAGGCTGTGTATCCGGAACTGGCAGCAGAAGCGGTAGAAGCAGGAGCCGCAGCAGAACATGTAGATGCCGGCGTCGCAGTTGAAGGGCGGGTCCCACTGGCCCATGACGTCGTAGTATCCCCAGCAGCGGCTGCCGATGGACGGCACCGAGGCGTCCTCCGACTCGGCCGTCGGCGTGGGCTTGACCAGCGCCGCTTCCCCGGCCGCCGAGGGCACCGCCGTCTGGTTGGCGTCGGCGCCCAGGCCGGGGGCCTGCGCGGAGACCAGCCCCGAGGGCTGAGAGTTCCACCCGCCCTGTAGCGTGAGCCCCAAGAGGATCACCATGGAGACGTTGAGAATGAAGGAGTGCGGCGGCGAGGAGGCGGCCATCTTTGATTCGATTCGATCTTGCTAGCAAAAACAGTTCACACTTGCAGCAGGTGGAACGTAGAGTAGATTATGTGCTGTTGGAGCTGGTCTGGCATGGGCCTAACCCAACCGAAGGGCCTGGGTACGATCACGGCAGCCGGGGGGAAGAAGGGTGAAACAAAATGGATGTCCTCTTCAAGACCATAAAATGCACCCAGATTCCTTTTTTTTCAAAGATTTGAATACATTTCCAAAGAGACTGAAAACCCCTTGGTGGGAAAAAAGTGAAGCTCTTGCATGGGCCTCGACTCACGGCCAGTGCCTATAAAAAGAGAATAGAACATAAAAAAACAATAAAGAGAATTCAATTACAACGTAGGTGTTATCGGATCCCCCTTTGAGTGGCGTAGCTCTAACAGACATGCAAGTAAGGGTGGGGGATGTTTGTGGTAGGCTCTCGTCTCGTAGACATTCAAACAAATCTATCTATTTCAACGTTCGCCTTAGCTGAGCAAATTAGTCCCTTGTGGGAACCTACCGTCATGCACGAGCACAGGACGGTGGTTGTGTGGTTTGTGGTGAATGTTGGTGTGTGTGTGTGTGTGTGTGTGTGTGTGTGTGTGTGTGTGTGTGTGTGTGTGTGTGCGTGTGTGCGTGTGTGCGTGTGCGTGTGCGTGTGTGCGTGTGTGTGTGTGTAGGTATGCTTGTGTGTCTGTGTGAAGACTCAAGAGGGATAAACAAACTGGGAACCATTCACACGCGGCAAACAAAACGTCACCTTTTCACAAATCTGTGTGACATCAGCAGGCGACCGAGGTGGGCCTTCGTCAAAACGCCCAAATCCTCAGAGAAGTCTTGGACGGGGTCCAGTCTAAGAAGACTTATCACCAAGGCATCAACCCTTCTGGAGGCATCTCCAACGATAAGCTGTTGTGTGTATCTCGAAAAAGATGTCCAGGATGTCAGTGTTCCTGAAGGAAGATTCTCTCAAAAACCTAAACAACCAAACTGTCAAATTTGCTGGGAAGGAGCCATTGGCTGCTGGGGCTTCTATTGTTCCAGATCAGTCCACACCTGATTCTAATGTCCAGGACAAATGATGAGAAAGCGATGCAACACTGGTGGTGATCTTGTCTTGTGATCCCTTTGTCTCAACCTCTTTTACCTCTTTTGGATTAACTGGCCTCTTTAAGGCTGCAGCTTTCAGGCTCTTGGGTATTTTCTTGTTTTGTGCCAGGCATCTTGTTGGCTAACCTTTCAAAGCCCAACCTTGTCTCTCTCTCTCTCTCTCTCTCTCTCTCTCTCTCTCTCTCTCCTCTCTCTCTCTCTCTCACTCTCTCCACACAAAAAAACGGATGAGTCCTTTTTCTGTTGTGTACCCACAAAGGATGTCCTCACAAGGTTAGTGAATCAAAAACACAGCTGAATGATATAATTACACTCTCTGTGTCAGCAAGCAGGTGAAGTTTCAATGATAGTTGGACTCCCCAGTTTGATGATGAATTCAACCTGAGGTAACCATTCACTCTGTTGGTCTCCCTCACTCACACCCACGTGCACCAACACGCACACAACAATCACACACACACACACGCACACACACACACACACACACACACAAATAAACAGACCCGCTCTAAAACCAGCTCTGAAAGTAAAAAGCTCCACCGAAAAAAAAAAGTCAGTGGCTATCACGGTGGCTCCAATTAGGTCCAATTATCGGGGTCCCTGTACAGCTCCTGGACTCCTGTTGAGCTCTTGCACCTCGCCCGAGTGCGGGGCTTTAGTAGTGGTCTTGTCCTCTCCGTAATGGAGCTAAGGGGAGGAGGTTAAGGAGACAGGGAGAGAGGAGGGAGAAGCAATGGGGTAGGGGTGGGGTGGGGTAAGGGGGGGCAGAGTTACGTGGCGAGAGAGCCCAGTGGAGTAGACCGCCGATGGGCTAATGCGGCGAGACCCGCGTGTCCGTCTATACAGCGATAGGGGTGGAGTAAAAGGCTGGGTGGTGGTGCTGGTGGAGGGAGCTGGGGTAGGAGGGGTGAGTAGGAGTTGTGGGAAGGGGGGGAGGTTGTAGAAGGGGAAAGCTTTTGAGGAGGGAGTGCTGGTGAGAGGAGGGGAATGACAAGGTAAGGGAGGGGGGGGAAATGGGGAGAGAGAGAAAAGAGGTTGGGGGGAGGTGGGAAAACGTCAAGCACGGTGAGCGAGACGAACAACAACGGCGCTGTCCCACTTTCTGCAGACGACTTGGACGCGTTCCGGAGTAATGCTTTCCTTCTTTGCTACCAAAAAACGGGTCCTTCCTCTTTGGGATTTTTACAACGCAGTTCTTCTCATCACTTCTCTGTTTACCGACACATGATCCGTTCTTTGCCCTCTTTCATTGTTTGTTTTGGATCTTTTTCTTCTCAACACTGTCCCTCTCTCTCCTCTTGGGCTTTCCCAAGTTCTCTCTCTTCCACTCTCTCTATCACTCCCTCTGGTATATTTACCACCTGCCACCCACACCTGACTGTTTCCTTCCACAGCTGGCCAGCCGACTCTACAAAGCTTTACGTGGACTTGTTACGCACAGGAGTGACGTGGAACTGGCAAGCAGCCAGTGAGGCATGGAGGACTCAAATCCTCCAAAGATCAAACAAATTAGCACAGAGAAAGTAAATATATATATATAATATAAGATAATATATTTACTTTCTCTGTGCTAATTTGTTTGATCTTTGGAGGATTTGAGTCCTCCATGCCTCACTGGCTGCCTGCCAGTTCCACGTCACTCCTGTGCGTAACAAGTCCACGTAAAGCTTTGTAGAGTCGGCTGGCCAGCTGTGGAAGGAAACAGTCAGGTGTGGGTGGCAGGTGGTAAATATTCCAGAGGGAGTGATAGAGAGAGTGGAAGTGAGAGAACTTGGGAAAGCCCAAGAGGAGAGAGAGGGACAGTGTTGAGAAGAAAAAGATCCAAAACAAACAATGAAAGAGGGCAAAGAACGGATCATGTGTCGGTAAACAGAGAAGTGATGAGAAGAACTGCGTTGTAAAAATCCCAAAGAGGAAGGACCCGTTTTTTGGTAGCAAAGAAGGAAAGCATTACTCCGGAACGCGTCCAAGTCGTCTGCAGAAAGTGGGACAGCGCCGTTGTTGTTCGTCTCGCTCACCGTGCTTGACGTTTTCCCACCTCCCCCCAACCTCTTTTCTCTCTCTCCCCATTTCCCTCCCCCCCTCCCTTACCTTGTCATTCCCCTCCTCTCACCAGCACTCCCTCCTCAAAACCTTTCCCCTTCTACAACCTCCCCCCCTTCCCACAACTCCTACTCACCCCTCCTACCCCAGCTCCCTCCACCAGCACCACCACCCAGCCTTTTACTCCACCCCTATCGCTGTATAGACGGACACGCGGGTCTCGCCGCATTAGCCCATCGGCGGTCTACTCCACTGGGCTCTCTCGCCACGTAACTCTGCCCCCCCTTACCCCCCCCCCCCCCTACCCCATTGCTTCTCCCTCCTCTCTCCCTGTCTCCTTAACCTCCTCCCCTTAGCTCCATTACGGAGAGGACAAGACCACTACTAAAGCCCCGCACTCGGGCTAAGGTGCAAGAGCTCAACAGGAGTCCAGGAGCTGTACAGGGACCCCGATAATTGGACCTAATTGGAGCCACCGTGATAGCCACTGACTTGTTTTTTTTCGGTGGAGCTTTTTACTTTCAGAGCTGGTTTTAGAGCGGGTCTGTTTATTTGTGTGTGTGTGTGTGTGTGTGTGTGTGTGTGTGTGTGTGTGTGTGTGTGTGTGTGTGTGCGTGTGTGTGTGTGTGATTGTTGTGTGCGTTTTGGTGCACGTGGGTGTGAGTGAGGGAGACCAACAGAGTGAATGGTTACCTCAGGTTGAATTCATCATCAAACTGGGGAGTCCAACTATCATTGAAACTTCACCCGCTTGCTGACACAGAGAGTGTAATTATATCATTCAGCTGTGTTTTTGATTCACTAACCTTGTGAGGACATCCTTTGTGGGTACACAACAGAAAAAGGACTCATCCGTTTTTTTGTGTGGAGAGAGAGAGAGAGAGAGAGAGAGAGAGAGAGAGAGAGAGAGAGAGAGAGAGAGAGAGAGAGAGAGAGAGAGACAAGGTTGGGCTTTGAAAGGTTAGCCAACAAGATGCCTGGCACAAAACAAGAAAATACCCAAGAGCCTGAAAGCTGCAGCCTTAAAGAGGCCAGTTAATCCAAAAGAGGTAAAAGAGGTTGAGACAAAGGGATCACAAGACAAGATCACCACCAGTGTTGCATCGCTTTCTCATCATTTGTCCTGGACATTAGAATCAGGTGTGGACTGATCTGGAACAATAGAAGCCCCAGCAGCCAATGGCTCCTTCCCAGCAAATTTGACAGTTTGGTTGTTTAGGTTTTTGAGAGAATCTTCCTTCAGGAACACTGACATCCTGGACATCTTTTTCGAGATACACACAACAGCTTATCGTTGGAGATGCCTCCAGAAGGGTTGATGCCTTGGTGATAAGTCTTCTTAGACTGGACCCCGTCCAAGACTTCTCTGAGGATTTGGGCGTTTTGACGAAGGCCCACCTCGGTCGCCTGCTGATGTCACACAGATTTGTGAAAAGGTGACGTTTTGTTTGCCGCGTGTGAATGGTTCCCAGTTTGTTTATCCCTCTTGAGTCTTCACACAGACACACAAGCATACCTACACACACACACACGCACACACACACACACACACACACACACACACACGCACACACGCACACGCACACACGCACGCACACACACACACACACACACCAACATTCACCACAAACCCCACAACCACCGTCCTGTGCTCGTGCATGACGGTAGGTTCCCACAAGGGACTAATTTGCTCAGGTGAGGCGAACGTTGAAATAGATAGATTTGTTTGAGCCTACCACAAACATCCCCCACCCTTACTTGCATGTCTGTTAGAGCTACGCCACTCAAAGGGGGATCCGATAACACCTACGTTGTAATTTAATTCTCTTTATTGTTTTTTTATGTTCTATTCTCTTTTTATAGGCACTGGCCGTGAGTCGAGGCCCATGCAAGAGCTTCACTTTTTTCCCACCAAGGGGTTTTCAGTCTCTTTGGAAATGTATTCAAATCTTTGAAAAAAAAGGAATCTGGGTGCATTTTATGGCCTTGAAGAGGACAGCCATTTTGTTTCACCCTTCTTCCCCCCGGCTGCCGTGATCGTACCCAGGCCCTTCGGTTGGGTTAGGCCCATGCCAGACCAGCTCCAACAGCACATAATCTACTCTACGTTCCACCTGCTGCAAGTGTGAACTGTTTTTGCTAGCAAGATCAAATCGAATCAAAGATGGCCGCCTCCTCGCCGCCGCACTCCTTCATTCTCAACGTCTCCATGGTGATCCTCTTGGGGCTCACGCTACAGGGCGGGTGGAACTCTCAGCCCTCGGGGCTGGTCTCCGCGCAGGCCCCCGGCCTGGGCGCCGACGCCAACCAGACGGCGGCGCCCTCGGCCGCCGGGGAAGCGGCGCTGGTCAAGCCCACGCCGACGGCCGAGTCGGAGGACGCCTCGGTGCCGTCCATCGGCAGCCGCTGCTGGGGATACTACGACGTCATGGGCCAGTGGGACCCGCCCTTCAACTGCGACGCCGGCATCTACATGTTCTGCTGCGGCTCCTGCTTCTACCGCTTCTGCTGCCAGTTCCGGATACACAGCCTGGACCAGACGTCCTGCTCCAACTACGACACGCCCGTCTGGGCCAACACGGGCAAGCCGGCGGCGCCCGTCACGGAGGTCCAGGAGGAGCCCGACCGGGACCGGACCCACATGATCGTGTACATCATCTGCGGTGTGGTGGCCATCATGGTGCTGGTGGGCATCTTCACCAAGCTGGGCCTGGAGAAGAGCCAGGGCGGGCAGACCGACATGACCAACTCCAGGTGAGCGGGGAGGGATGGGAGACAGGTGGTTGGATGGATGCATGGATGGTTAGGGGGTTGGATGGATATATGGATGGTTAGGTGGTTGGATGGATGCATGGATGGTTAGGGGGTTGGATGGATGCATGGATGGTTAGGTGGTTGGATGGATATATTGATGGTTAGGTGGTTGGATGGATATATTGATGGTTAGGTGGTTGGATGGATGCATGGATGGTTAGGGGGTTGGATGGATGCATGGATGGTTAGGGGGTTGGATGGATGCATGGATGGTTAGGTGGTTGGATGGATGCATGGATGGTTAGGGGGTTGGATGGATATATGGATGGTTAGGGGGTTGGATGGATATATGGATGATTAGATTGATATATGGATGTATGTATGGTTAGATGGATAAATGTATAGATATATTGATATATATATGTATATACTGACGGTTAGATGGATATATGGATGGGTATATTGATAGATACATGGATATATGGTTGGCTAGATGGATAAATTGATAGACATATGTATGGTTAGATTGATATGTGGATAGATATGGATGGATGTACAGATATTTTATTATTTTTTTATTATTTAAGTCTTTTATTGAACATGGTTAAAATAAATAAATAAAATAATACAAACAAAAACAATTGAGCAGTAAAAAAGGAAATAAATAAATTAAAAACAAACAAATGGGATCCTCAGGATCCTAAGCTACAATTACATAATATATGGATGCATAGATGGTTAGATGGATATATGGATGGACATACATATACATGGATGGTTAGATGGATTCATGGATAATTTGATGGATATATTGATGGACATATAGATATATGGATGGTTAGATGGATACATGGATGGACACATAGATATATGGATGGATATATGGATGGTTAGATGGATATATTGATGGACAGATAGATATATGGATGGTTAGATGGATATATGGATGGTTAGATGGATATATGGATGGTTAGATGGATATATGGATGGTTAGATGGATATATGGATGGTTAGATGGATATATTGATGGACATATATAGATATATGGATGGTTGGATGGATATCTGGTTGGCTATATGGATGGTTTGATTGATTTATGGATGGGTGAATGGACAATGCTCATTCATGCAGTTGAGGCTGCTTCTAATGATAACTTGGGATGTGGAGATTTTTGTAATGAGATTCAATGGCCTTCACTTGCTTCCAATCCCTTAATTGTTTAAGACAGTAAATTGTGGAACGTTTTCCCTTAAAGGCAATGAAAAATGAAGAACAAATAGTGGCAGTGGCAGAAATATAGTGTGCCTGTGTAGTGATACCCTTTTTTTTTTTCTTTGCACACTTTGTTTACCTTTGGCCATTTTGTTTGTGTGTGTGTTTATGAGCATGCCCGACTTGTGCCAATCTGTGCATTCATGTGTGAGCTCGTTTTAAAGGGGGAGGGGGAGGGGGACAGCAATGAGGTAATACATCAAGAAGGTGGATCATGCTGAGGGCAAGACGGCTACGGAGGGTTCTTTAGACAAGGTCCCCGGGTAACTGACGTAAGAGCGTAGGTATACAGGATGGTAAGCAGGGGGGGGGACCGTCCGGTAGGGATGGTTAGGGAGAGAAGAGGAGGAGGAGGAGGAGGAGGAGGAGGTATGGACGACAAAGCTGGTCAGGATGGGTGGAGGGAAGAATGGAAGGAGAGAAAGGTATGGATGCATGGAAGGAGCGATGGAGGCAGGGGGGAATGGAAGGGGAGATAGGTATTGAAGGAAGGATGGAGGCGGGGAAGGAGGGAGGGGGTGTAGCAGGAGGGAGGAAGGAGAGAGGGATGGAAGGCTCACCATCAAGAGAAGGTGTCTGGATGGACCGAGAAAAAAAAAGAAAAAAAAGAAAATAGGGAAATGAAAGGAGGGAAGAATGGAAGGTGGACAAAAATAAAAGGAAGTAGAGACGGATGGCTGATAGCCAGCCCCTCCCCTCCGGGTGCAGGCTCTACCTATTACCATGGTGTACCATCGACCACACAAAGAGCTTTCATGTTTTAATTTGTATTTATGACTGTATTTCATAAACATGGGAATATTGAGTGGAGCTGAGTGGAGCACGGCTAATGGCTAATTCTAGTAGTTGTGTGTGTGTGTGTGTGTGTGTGTGTGTGTGTGTGTGTGTGTGTGTGTGTGTGTGTGTGTGTGCGTGTGTGTGTGCGTGTGCGTGTGCGTGTGTGTGTGTGTGTGTGTGTGCTTCAAGATAATGTGTGGGAGAATGTGAGAGAGAGAGTGGGGGAGAGAGGAGTAAATGAGAGTGGTTCTGGGGGAGAAAGGGGGGTGAGTAAGTGGTGAAGAGGGAGAGGGAGTGATTGAGAGGGGGAGAGGGAGATAGAGGGAGAGGGAGAGCGGGAGAGAGAGGCCTGCTGGGTGATACAGGCCTATTGGACGATGAGGGCCAGGGTGGGGAGGAAGGGCAGGGTTGTTGAGTGTTTTAGTCAATCCTGCCGGCGCTGGATCGCCTTGTTCCCCGCGAGGGAGTGGGTTAATGGGCGCAAAGTTGGCATGAGTCAATGGTGTGTGCGTGTGTGTGTGTGTGTGTGTGTGTGTGTGTGTGTGTGTGTGTGTGTGTGTGTGTGTGTGTGTGTGTGTGTGTGTGTGTGTGTGTGTGTGTGTGTGTGTGTGTGTGTGTGTGTGTGTGTGTGTGTGTGTGTGTGTGTGTGTGTGTGTGTGTGCCGGGAAGGAGACTCAATATTGACGTAGATCAATGAAAAGTCTGCGCAGGCCATGACCCCACTGAGGGATATCTTCCCCATGTTGAGATGTCCGCTGTGGAGTGTGCGGTTGAGGGTGCTTTAACCACTCACCAACCACCCCACGCTCCACAGCCGCCATTGCTTCAGAAAAATCTCCAGAGGTGAAACCACTTCTTTGATAAGGGCCATATGACTTCAAGACGACCAGGATCTCATCCCTATAGTGTCGGGCCAACACAAGTCACAAGTTGACAAGTTATTCATAAAGCGCAACTTAAAAACAAAAAGGGCACCAAAGGGAGGTACATGTACATGTTTAAGTGCACACACAGACAATGCAGACAGATGAACACGCACACACACACACACCTCTCTGTTCCCCTCCCTATAGTGTCCTTGAGCACAGGCAATTAAAAGCGTTTTGATCCGTAACCGAGGATCAGGCCGGATTTACCCCTCCTTCCCCATCAAAGGAGAACGCAGAGGACAGGGTCATGTACCGCCCACCACCCCCTCTCCTCTCATCCTCCCACTAGTAAACACTCTGTCTCACCCCGCTACAACCTAACCCCGACCGCCGCCGCTGCTGTGGAACAGAAAAGGTCTACTTCAACGCCTGCAGCAAATTCTAGTGTACGAGAGAGGGAGGGGGGGAGGGGGGGGGGGGGGATAGGGAGAAGGAGAGGGAGAGAGAGAAGGTGTTAGTGAGAAATAGTGTGTTACAAGAGAGGGAGAGAGATAATTGCTACAAAAGGGCGGGAAAGAGGGCAGGAGGAGATAAAGAGCCACAGAGTGGCGTCCTGATAGGAGGTGGTGGAAGAGGAAGAGGAGGAGGAGGCGGGGTCAGGGTACTGTTTTGTAAAGAGATGAAGTCATAACGTACCGAAGGAAGTTTATTACCTCAGTGCGAGGTACAGAGTGAGCCACTTGGGGACAGCCAGAGCGATAGAGAGAGCGAACGAGCGCGAGAGAGAGATTTGGAGATATAGAGAGAAATAAAGAGACAATAGCGGGCGACCGGAGCCGACCTGACCTCTGTATCGACCGGGTCTGAAGATAGAGAGAGCTGGCTTTGAGGACAATCCATCCAAGAGCTGGGAAGGACAGATAGAGAGTTGGAGAGAGAAGGACCGATGTGGACGTGGGAGATAAATAGAGTGAGGGGATGGATAAAGGGGAGATGGAGGGATGAAGGATAGAGGGATAGAATGAGAGGGGGATGGGAGGAGAGAGAGGAATGGAGGGCGTACTAATAAAACTGTGAGTGATGGCACGGGGAACAGGGGGCCCAGAGAGAGGAGCTGTTCTTGTTCTACTGATTTTCCACTCAGAGGTTCTCTGTGGACGTCTGGACGGATTGGCGGCCAGGCCGTCTCCCCTTGGAGACATCAGGCTTTGGATCCTCCCACCAAGGCCTGTTTATCATCTTTATAGCTGCATCTCAGTATGGCATCATAAGGTCACCAGGTCAGGATAGTGACGCGGCTATGGGGATCGAATCCCAGCCAAAGGTTCTGATTTTGGGTTGTATCCCCGATGGGACCATTGAGTGAGATGCCCCTCCCCCTACCTCCTGTGTAATGACCTGGATCTGGATCACTGTGAGTTGCTTTTGATTAAAGCTAGATGACTTATTGGTTTATACTGTATAGGAGCATATATTTGAACATAGCATAGCGGTAGCATATTAACAGCTAAAGTCTTTCAACCCAGAAACCTTTCCTGAACCTGGGGTACTGCCTAACCCTCATTCTGTTTCTTGATTACATGGATCTATATTTGCTGTCTAACCCCTACCCGGTCCTCGATCTGTACTTAATTTAATTTACTTTGTATAAAGTGTCTGATGGATGATCACACAGACATTGAATCATAAGTAGCTCAAAAGAAAGAAAGCACAATAAAACACTGCGTAATACCGGCCTGCAGTATGTAGACTAGAGACATCCTTGCTTTGTTTTCCTCTTGTCAAGATGACTTTATCCATGCAGCCATCACAATTACAGTCCTAAACGGCAATTATTATGTGTGTGTGTCTGTGGGTGTGAAAGTGTATGCATGCTTGTTTGCAGTTCCGACCGGAGAGCAATCAGAAAGAGAGGGCAAAGAGGGGGGGTCAACTTTGTCAACTTATTGATCGCTGTGAATCAGGAGGGACTATCATAATATCAAACGATCACAACCGCTGCATCTCTAGTGGTCTGCATGCCATGACCACAGTTAATCTGTGACATCCCTATAACACATAACGTCAGGTTCTCATTAAACTCCACTTGATTCTAAACACTGGAATCCATCTTGGTTAACAAGAGGATGGCGTTTGGTTTGGGAAGGAATGGGGTCGATAAGAATGAATGCAGGCCTGTTGTACTGGGTTAGATCTGCTTTTGGACATGTGGTGGAAACCAGGGCTATTGATTGGTTCTACCAACCAAATTTAATGTGAGGCACGTTGTGATTGGATCGTTGTTTTGAATGAACACCGCACTATCACAAGTTGGTTAAAACAGAAAATGGTGCGATTATGGTTATGAACTATGTTATACCTTAATTTTTTTTTTTGTTATTTCTTAATATCAAAAGCAAAGTTCACTGTTTTATAACCAAATTGTGAATATGAAGGCAACCCAACAGATAAGTCATAAGGCAGTAAAAGTAACTCTGGAAGAACTGAGATCAGGATCAGGACAGATGCCATGTTTAATATGGCTTACGTTTAACTTCAGATAGCCTTGACGGAACAAAGTACCCTTTCTGGATTGTATAGAAAAGGTTTGTGGGAATACGTCCTAGTTGGGAGTGATTAAGAATTCAGCCTTGTTGTTCTGAAGACAACAAAGACAGCACTCTCGTAGAATGGTTTAGCATATTCATTTACACACATGCGTAAAAACCTCACTTGGCCTGTATACATTTCAGAGTAGGAGCCCTTTGCTTTCACACTGGTGCACATTGTGTGAGCGTGTGCACATTGTGTGAGCGTGTGCATGTGTGAATGTGTGCATGTGTGCGTGTGTGTGTGTGTGTGTGTGTGTGTGTGTGTGTGTGTGTGTGTGTGTGTGTGTGTGTGTGTGTGTGTGTGTGTGTGTGTGTGTGTGTGTGTGTGTGTGTGTGTGTGTGTGTGTACATATGCCCGATAAATGAACACAGTAGCACAACCGTGAAGCCTAAGATTTGTTTGAAAAAACGTCAACACTGGTGAAATGCATAGCGTGAAGGGAGAAATGTGTGAAAGACACACACATGCACACACACACACACACACACACACACACACACACACACACACACACACACACACACACACACACACACACACACACACACACACACACACACACACACACACACACACACACACACACACACACACACGCACACACATACAAACACAAACACAGAGCTAATATACAGTCACACACTCAACTCCCAAAGTGTTTTTGTTTTGCCCGCATTCGTTTTTTTGCTTGCTGTTTGTCCATCGCAAACCACATCTCGCTTGGTTTCTGCATGGATACCACCGCAGCGCGCAAGTTAATATTACATTTTTCCTTTTAGTAAATTAGTTTCACCTGGAATTATAAATGGAATGATGCCGTTGGTTGTTTTTTTTTGGCAGTTCATGATGCTGTAGATCAGGTATTTGTTTTGGTTTAGGGAATCGATTAGATATGCGTTGCTTCACTGCTAACTGTGTAGAATGCTTACGTCTACTGTTTTTCTCGGTAATGACACTCTCCCGCCTTGACCTCAATCAGTTAACCTTGTTAGATATCCACCAAGACGCATCACACACACTCCACACACACACACACACACACACACACACACACACACACACACACACACACACACACACACACACACACACACACACACACACACACACACACACACACACACACACACACACACACGCACACACACACACACACACACACACACTCACCCACAGACTTACACACACTTTTAAACACAAACATAGTGCATGTGCACAACAGCAAAGCTTCTTATTATTCAGCCCACTCTGGATAAGTTATTCCATTCGGAGAGGGATTGTGATCAAGGACACTGGCTGTTAAGCGACCCTGTGGGAGATCCAAACAGACATTTTCGTCGGCCATTTTGGCCCTCCACGGTATTGTTTCTCATCAGCACCGCTCTCCATTTGCCTTTATTGTGCAGCCGGCCTGGCATTTTGAACGTTTATTACACTTCTGTTGACAGTTTAGAGCCACCAGATAATGACGAGTTGGCACCAGTGCTTGGACTTGTACTGCTTAAAGTGACATTTTTATGGGTTTTGGTGTTGTGAAAACGAAGGACAATGTGTGTGGGTAGGACATTTATGTGTGTGAGTATTGTGTGTGTTTGTGTGTGTGTGTGTGTGTAGCTCTATAAGACTAATGTTTAACCACCAACAGGCTACAGATACATCATATCCCGTGCTTAAACTTCCAAACACATCACAACCCTTCCGTTAGTTTCTATGAAGGCATCCAAGGCCAACGGATTTTGATGGAAACAATGTGACCTTGTGAGTTGTGGGTAGGAAGTGGTGTCTCTTTAAGGATCTAAAGATCTTAAACGTCCTCTCAACACATCCTGCTCCAGCTCTTCGCTGCTGTTAGCACCTCTATCTTTAGCATCGCCACTGTTTGGTGCCGCGCATTAGCGCTAGCTTCACCATGTTTATAAAACTAGTCTTTCTCAACTTTGTTTTTTCCTTCTTTTTAATGTCAAGTACTTACTTGTCCTAGCTGAACTCCATGAAATTAACACTTTGATGTCAGCAGTCCAACAATAAAAAGACAAAAAAACAACACATAAAAAGCACCCCACCAGGAAACTTTCCAATTAAAAGCAGCCAACTGAAATAAATAAGCAAATACTGTTTAGGTATTTTGTGAAGGCTGCTTATTGCCCTTTTTATAGAAGACAGCGAAGAAATCAGATAAAGGAGGGGAATCAACGAGCGATGCGTAAAAAGGTAGGAATGGAGAGCGAGAGGAGCATTAAATTGAATTAATGCAATATCCCAAGATCCTTTTTTACGCTCACCATTTCGTTGTGGCGATTCGCTAAAATTTTCGCATGGTGAAATCCTGAGAATTGTGGCAGTGTGCGGTTTTGTATGAGGGGAAATTACTAAATTGAGTGAAACGAACAGACCGTGTGATATAGTTATGTAGCCATCTGTAATAACTAGACCCATGTCCTTCTTTCCGTTCTTTGGCTGTTTGGAGTTTAGGAGTGTTGATATTACTATGTTTAGAAAAGGTGAGTTTCATTAACACACTCATTTGGACAAATAAGCCGTGACAAAGGTGGATGAATAGGGGATTGACAGATAATAAGATCGATATGTTGATATATATTGAATAAATATACAACAGATCAATAATTAGAGATGGAAGGATATATCGATATATTGTGTGTGTGTCTGTGTGTTTGTAAGTGTGCGTGAGTGTCTGTGTGTGTTTGCGCATTCGCGTGTGTATCCACTTAAGATTTTGCATGCCAGAGCAACACCGGCTCTGAAGTTGATTAATTGAGAAATCATGCAAGCACTACATCCCTGTTGTATCCAGGGTGGTATCTGCTAAAACAGACTCGTTCTACCCGTGCATTTACTATAGACGTAGTTTATCAAAATTCACTGTATGAAAATAATAATAATAAATATATAATAAAATAATATGGAAACCATATCTTATCTCCGCGCAACATCATGCATAAGTCGCCTACGGAACGTGCTTTTGCCAGTTCTAAATACAAAAAGTGAACAATAACCCTTTGTGGTACTGTGACTTACCAAAAATAGAGATTTCGATGGATAAACAGACAGACAGGTGGATGTAATGTTGGATGATAGACGGACAGCTGGGTGGATGGGTGGATTAATATGTAGATGCATGGAGAATTCAGTGTGTGTCCATCATCTCCAAGGAGGTTTGTGTGTATGGTAGCTCAAAAGATTTGGTTGGCAGTATGTACATTATGTGTGTGTGTGTCTGTGTCCGTGTGTGCGTCAGTTTGCATGTGTGCCAGGGGTGGATGATTGTAACTCTCTGCACCACGCCCCAGTGCTGCAGTCGTACTGGGAGACAAATCACTGCAGACCCCAAAGTCCCTCTGCTCAACTGTTGCTGCAGCCTCCATGGGCGCGCACACTGACACACACACACACACACACACACACACACACACACACACACACACACACACACACACACACACACACACACACACACACACACACACACACACACACACACACACACACACACACACACACACACACACACACACACACACACACACTGGGAGCTGCCATTCCCCCAACCTCTCCATATTTCTGGTCTCCTCCCACTCTCCACGCCTTAGCTGCGTCTGCTGATGTTTCCTCTCCTCCGTCAACCCCCTTATCCCTGTTTTTTTGATATCTTCTCGGGATACTATTTTTCTGTTTTTCTGTTTGAAATGCTTTTAATGAGCAGAGGCGTATTGTGAAGATCCTTATTCAGAACAGAGATGTGTTGTAAAGGTTTTGACAAAGTATTTGTGAAAGAACCATAGTGCTAAGAACATGAGATTCATGTTTGGTACAGGTAAACTTGATCCACATTGAGAAATGTTGTTGGTATGGTTTTGGGCAAGGGTTTTGTAATGATTTGAGAACCGGTTTAGCTAATTGGTTCTGGTAGGATACAACATTAGCAAATGAACATTAACAAATTAGGGCTTGGCTTGGATTCAAATGAGCTTATAGGTGGATGGTAATTAAGTAAAGTAATGCTTTAATAGATTAAGTACATTCCTCAATGATACAAAATAATTTGTCTGAGGTGTAGATAAATGCAAAAACAAGTATTGCATATGTGTGTGTGTCTCTGTGTGTGTGTTTACGAAGGGGGGAGATGTGTGTTTTTGTGTGTGCTGGGTGCATTTCTAGTTTGGGAACATGGTGTCCGAGGCGATTTCTGTTTTCACTCTGGTGGTCCCGGCAACGGTAGCCGCGCTGCTTGTGGATTGACGTCGTTCCCAAGTCACCCTGACAGAAAATCAACTGCTAACATGGTAGTGTTTGTTGGAGCGAGCAAAGCAGCGAGTGCCACCACCCCCACTACCACCCCCACCATCACCGTCCATCCCTGACCACCACAACCAGAAACACCACCACCGTCACCACTACCTCCATGAACACCAAAACTGCCGCCTCCTCCGTCATTACTAACGCTGACCCCACCACCACCATCCCCTCCATCACCATCCACACCCACCACCATAACTATCTCCTTCTACTCCTCCACCATTCCATCATCCACCCCTGCCCCCCACCCCCTCAACTCCCTCCACGTCCTCGTACTCAAGCTCAATCACCACCTCCCCCACCACCTACCCCATCCATGTGTCTATGGATGGAGAGATGCATGAATGAATGTATAGATACGTTATGAGTATTTATAAACCACATTAGGCAAATGGAGGATGAATGGTTGCATCTGCTTTTATCAGCCAGAGATCTTCATAACAAGCCGTGTGTGTGTGTGTGTGTGTGTGTGTGTGTGTGTGTGTGTGTGTGTGTGTGTGTGTGTGTGTGTGTGTGTGTGTGTGTGTGTGTGTGTGTGTGTGTGTGTGTGTGTGTGTGTGTGTGTGTGTGTGTGTGTGTGTGTGTGTGTGTGTGTGTGCGTGCGTGTGGGGCGCGTAAAATGGAATTACAGTTGTTTTTTTATGTTTGATCTTAATCTCTTATCTAATCAAAATGGAGGATGCAAGATGGCTTTTTAACAGTGCCAGTGGCAGAGCTGCAAGGTTTGGGTCACACTGGAATGTGGCAGCTGCTGGATCCACTGAATCGTGAAACTAATGAAAAGTGTTGGTTAAACTCTGGCCCAGCTAAACTGCAGTTTAGCAGCTAACAACTTTGCAATGTAAACTAGCACTGTAAGGAGTGCAAATGATTTTGTATCCACCAGTTATAGTAGTGCAAATGGGTTCAAAGCTGGAAGTGTTAGCGATAAAGAGCTAGCTTAAATAGCATGTTAGAAGTGGGATTATATCTTTTGTCAGTTCCTTAAAAAGCACAGCAACCATTTTGACTTGTAATGAAAATCAATCTGTGTTCAAAACCTTGCAATCCATTAGCATAGTTGGAGAAAACTCACTAACCAGGGCTGTTCGTATGCACTTGCTTGTGTTTTACACAAACAAAGATACAGCTAACATCTAAGCTGCTACACACTTCGATGTTATTAGCTTGCCAAATTGCCAAATGTCAGCGTGCGCTTGATGAACAAAAAGCTGGCTGTGTAACATCTCACATACATAGACAATTTCAACAATTAATTTGGGTTCTTAGAAAACAATCTAAATCCATTTAACAAAGGAAGACACACTTAACTAGCAACAGTCTTTAACAACAGGTCCTGGTTGATTTATTATATCATCATCACAATACTTATTTTTAGAGTCTACAACCTGACCAACCTTTCCCATTGATATAACACAACTGCTGCTCTGAACGACTATGTAAAACCACATTCAAACGTCCCTGCATATTATGTTTTAATATGCGGCCGAGAGAGCTTACGGACAGGCTCTCTCCCTCTCACTCTCTCTCCGGCAGTGAGACAGTCGATATGTGTGCTCTAATTATACTGTCGGCATATCAATGTTCCAATGTCAGAGTGATACAACGCTGGGAGCTCCTGCTGAGGAGCGCCTGACACCCCTGTCCGTCACAGCAGGGGGGGCGGGGCTTACAAGACAGGAGGGAGCGATGTAAAGAAGGAGGGAGGTCTGAGATTAAAGAAAATGAAAGGGAGGGGAGATAGAATGGAGAGAAAGAGAAAGATGGGAGGAATGAAATAAAGAGCTATACAGCTGTATATATAGAACGCAAAAAAGGACAAAGTATAATAGGAGCTATGGTCAGAAGAGTTTGCAGAAAGACAAGCTTGAAGAAATAAAGAAAGACAAGCAAGGGATAAGTCTGTTCTCTGAACGAAGAAAACGTTGCTCTATAATAGATATTCTCCATTGATCCAGATAAGAGGGAAGAAAAGAAAGGTAGAAAGATATAAATGCCAGGGGGACGTTTTCTGAAGAAAGGTAGGATCAGAAGAGACAGAAGAAGATATGTCAGACAGTCAGAAAGGGATACATACGAACCACAGCTAGACAGAGCTAAGTTGTGTGAAGAGGGGTGGATCAGGAAGGGAATACTTGTTGTCCTTGAGCGAGACTGAAAACAATACAATACTCCCCGAGGGCGCTGCTTGAAATAACACACAGGAATGGAAAGTGGCGGCAAAAAGAGGGGGGAGAAGAATCATCTATGATCTTTTTTACTGCCTGATGGGGTTAATGATGACACAATAAACACCCAACATCCCCGTTCTCTTCCCCTTCACGTTCTCTTCCCCTTCACCACTTTATGGACCGATGTGTGGTCGTTTCATTCTTTGTTTTTTTTATTTTATTTGGGCCTTTCTTAGTTTGATTTCTCTCTTCCTTCCTTCCTTCCATTCTGACCTCCTTCCTGCCTACCGTTCTGTCTTCCTTCCTTTGTACCATTCTGTCTTC
Organism: Gadus chalcogrammus; assembly: GCF_026213295.1. Lineage (NCBI taxonomy): Eukaryota > Metazoa > Chordata > Actinopteri > Gadiformes > Gadidae > Gadus > Gadus chalcogrammus. The sequence continues at coordinate 9,467,547 of NC_079413.1, forward strand.
CTACCTCTCTTCCGAACTTCCTTTCTGGCTTCCTTTCATTCTGCCGTCTTACCATGCTGCCTGCCTTCCTTCCTTGGCCGGTTGTTCTTTTTCCTTCCTATTTAAATTCCTCCTTCCTTCTTTCTCTTTCTTGCATCCTTTTTGTATCCCTTCCTTTCTTCCCTCTCTCTCCCTCCCTTCCTTCATCCCTTCTGTCTTTCATTCTCTCATGTCAATCATAAATTTTCAGTTAGTGTGCTGCGCTATTGAGTGTGTGCTTTTCATAGGGCTGTGGTCTTCGAATGGCATGAAAGCTTTTTTTACCATTCACCATTCAACTTTTCAAGCGTCGAGATCCGGCGTCTAGCGGAGCCCGTCAACAGATGTTTTATTCTGGTTGGGCCATCTTTCATGTGTAAAAGCATCGCGGCGGAGCGCCTGCCAGAGCGCCGTGCTCTGATTGGACGGCGCCTGGTTACCGTCCTCAAGGACACTGTAGGCGGAGTGCCCTTGAGCCAGACGCCTCGCGCTGCTAACAGCTTCTGACAAGCGCCCCATGTCGCCTCGCACCGCCGGCGCCTCCCCTCACGGTGGGAATATGAGGCATTAACTGTGAGAAAAGAAACACCCAAGGAGCCTGGAGAATGCATGGACCTTTTCATTTGCATGCATGCTATGGCGTGCATGCAACGGTAGAGCATATGGAAATGAAATGCATTAAAATCAGGGTGTAGCTGTAGCTTTGCCACGCATACGGCCGTAACACATCGCGGCAGATTGCAATCCACTCTCCGTGACCTTGGCCATGAAAGGGCAGGGGGAAGGGTAATCCAGCATCTTGGATTGTTGACTCCCTGCCAGAAGGTTCCGGGTTGATCGCCCCCCTTTGCCCTACCTGTAAACCCCCCCCCCCCCCCCTCCCCCCCCTACACCTACCTACTCCATAATGATGTGTCTCTATACTCACCGTGACTAACAAACATGTTTCCTAAACAGGATTAATAGATTAATACTTCTCATATGTGAGACTCAAAAGATGAACGATGATGCATAGCATAACAACGTAACGTGATATTGCCCTTGCAAATGTTTAAATCATTCAAAACCAAATATTGAATCAACTTATCGGCGGCAATTCTCTCTGAAATAACCCTTGCATCGTATAAAATGTCAAAAGATATTTGTCGAACACCGAATCCGAATGTTGGACGAATGCTTCCCAAGTCCCGTGACACTGAGTATGATCTGGCGTGTTTACGCAGACCGTTGCTACGGAGACAGTTATCTGAGCCCGCCGCGCCGATACGAGACCTACACTTCTGGCTCCCGGATGGCTCGGCTTCGGGGGACAGAGCTCAGCGGTCACGTGTACGCCAGTGTGCCTTCGGTGCACTGCTGGGTCGATGTCAACTTTGTTTCTCTGAGAACGGAGTGATTATTTACTATATATATTTAGTCCCTCACAGTGGACGCTTTCGTCCAAAGCAACTTGTGAAAATGTGACTTTTTCATGTCATTAAGGAGCAGGTAGAGTGAGGGCATCTTGCTCCTAAGGATGCTGATAGGTAGACTGGTGAACTGTGAATTGAGCTATGATTCCCTCTTCCTGGTGAGTGCATCTAGCCCACCATTTATGTTGGCTTCTTCTGTATTGATCTCATTGAGTCATTGGGCCTTTCAAAGCCACACCCTCTTCCTCCATAAACCTCTCTCTCTCTCTCTGTCGCTCTCTCTCTCTCTCTCTCTCTCTCTCTTTCTTTCTCTCTCTCTCTCTCTCTCTCTCTCTCTCTCTCTCTCTCTCTCTCTCTCTCTCTCTCTCTCTCTCTCTCTCTCTCTCGCTCTCTCGCTCTCTCGCTCTCTCTCTCGCTCTCTCCATCAGTCTCTCCCTGCCATCATGTCTGCAGTGCCCAAGGGTGTTCCATGCTCCTATCCTGGCTCCCTTTAAGAAAAGAGCACACACATGCACTAACTCACTCATTCACTCAGTCACTCACTCACTCACATGCACATTCACTCACATTCACAGATAAACCTGCTTACATAAGAGAGAAGTGGGTCGAGGGATGGAGATGGAGGAAAGACGCAGAGCGAGGGGGACAGAGGGGGGGGAGGCAAAGCGAACACAGAGAACGGGAGAGTGAAACTGATTAGTCTGCAGGCAGCAAAGGAGTCAAGTATCGATTGGTGATTCAGGTCTTGTTTGACAAAGTGACATTTTGTTATTTGCATTTGGACACACCAGCATACAGGCAGACACTGGCAGACAGAAAACGGTGAGGAGAGAGTGAGAGAGGAGATCACAGGAGCCGAAATCTGAAAGATCAGCCCTGGGCAGACACCTGCCTTCATCCTCCTCTCCCTTCATGCTCCCTTTTGCCTTTTATCTGTTTTGATCAGAACTCGTTTTATCTGTCCTCCCATCCCTCCTCCACTCCCTCTTCTCTTTGACCCGGCTGCTAGCTAAGCTCCCCCTCTCGCCATCACTTGCTTACCTGTCGCTAGTCTTTCACCTAAACCTCATCCGCTCCTCTTCTGGGATACCCCGGTATCCCAGAAGATATACAGTCTGCATTCTCCGTCTTTCTGTGCATTTTAGATCCAGTTCAAATGTAAAGCACCATTTATTTTCCATCAGTCCAACTATCCCTATTCTACCATGCTTGGATTCCTAAATCCCTCGCTCCATTGATCCATCCCTCCATTATTCTGACCCTCCCTTCATCCCTTCGTCCATCCATCCCTCCTTCCATCCATCCATTACCATCTATCCAACCTTCCGTCCGTCCATGTCAAATGGACGTTTAGCTTATTCTGCTCCATTTGGCTTAGAAATGCAACATTCTGTGCTGTTTAATTTCCTTAGGAAGTGTATTTATATTCAGTCATTATTAGCCGGCATAGTCGTCTTAGAGACAAGTTGTTTTATTGTGTTCAAAACTTGCAATATCTTCTGGCTGATAATAATTGCACGTGCTAAAGAAAATGAGTTTGTCACTCAATATGTCTTAACAATGTTTTGATCTCATTCAGGAGTCTAACCATAATAGTAATAATTTCATTGTTGCAGTGATTGTTCATTACATTTACATTATATATTTAGGCCACTTAGCAGACGCTTTTATCCACAGCGAACTTACAATAAGTACATTTGTCATAAGAAGTGCAACAATATATCGCTGTCGGTACAGTAAGGATGTTCATAGAACCAAGTGCAAGTACAACAGTCGCTAGGCTAACCAATTCCCCGTGTTACAGCAATGATAGCAGCTACTGCAGTTGCTACACAGTTAAGTACTATAATACAATAAAATACAACACAATACAATACAATGTACAATGGTGGCCAGAAGGGGGAGGGTGGCTATGCAGAGTCGAGGTGGACTCTGAACAGGTGAGTCTTGAGTCTTTTTCGGAAGATAGTGAGCGACTCTGCGGTCCTGAGAACGGCAGGGAGCTAGTTCCACCACTGAGGTCCCAAAACCGAGAAAAGTTGTGACTTTGCTGATCGACCTTTGCTAGCTCTTAGCGATGGTGGTACCAGACGTCCAGCTGAGGTAGTTGAGCGGAGGGATCGAGCTGGGGTGTGTGGCTTTACCAATGCTTGGAGGTAGTCAGGGGCAGTTCCGTCGACTGACACATTCGCTTTGTATCACATTGTATTTCAAATTTAAATTAGGAAAACAAAATCACTATGCTACTTGAGTATGACAATGCATACACAACCATATGCAGACTTAAGCAAATTCACAGGTCAATATCAATATCATTATCAAACAATTTATGCACGTTCATTATATTTTTGGGATAACCTCTTTTGGGGACATTATCTGGGGAACAACTACAAGCTTGTTACTTCAGCCCTGAGACCAAGAGACTATACTCTCCTGCGAGGAAGTATGAGTTTCTTACTTCAGTCCAGAGACCAGGAGACACTTAACTACCCTCAGAGAAATTATGACCTAGGTGGCGTCAGCCCTGAGAACAGTGGAGACACTAAACTGGCCTGAGACTAAGTATGACCTGCGTCACTTTAGACCTCAGACAAGGAGGGGCTATAATGCCCTCAGAAGAATATTTTTTGTTGTTACTTCAAACATGAGACCAGAAGAGAATAAGTACCCCTCAGACAAAGTAGTAGTTACGCAACTTCAGCCCTGAGACCAGGAGAGACTAAAATGCCTAACAGAGAAGATATGTTACATAGCACACCTGTAATGACTATCAGTCTAGCTAGCAAGTTTTTTTAGACAGTAACTCATGTAGTTAACACTAGCGGGTCAGCTTGCTGGCATACTATTGCAATGAACACTACCCACAAGAAAGGGTACTAAGCTGCTCAGTTAGCTAGGAAAATGTGATTAGCTGGTCAGTTAGCTACTGACGCCTTAAACTTATGTTACTCTAGTGTCCAAATAAGTAAGGTATTCCAAGCGAAAGAAAAGGAGCCACGCATATCAAGCAAAGAAAAGATGAGAAAAAACGTTCTGGTAAATAAAATATAAGCACACCGGAAGAAGAAGAAGATCCAATAATCCAATAATGAATAGAATATATACTCCCACACACAAGTTGCAGGTAAAATGAAAATATAATGAATTAAAACAAAATATAAGCCCACCCCACTCAATAATGTCATGGTCAGACGCAGAAATAACCTGGGTTAGGGGAATTCTCACACATCAAACTTTTCAAACAATCCAGTAAACATTTGATTCTGTGTGTTGTACTGTTTGTGCATGTGTGCTGTGATATGAATACACATTCAAACACATTCATGTGCACTACACACACCAAGAACCAATAAATGCAAAAATAGAATAACCAAAAAGAAGAACATGATCTATAGTCTTAAAGTGAACAGTTGTTTTTGGCCCTTGGTGACGGGGGCTCCTATAAGACAATAAAGTAAACGCCCATTCAAGCTCACCAGGGGAGACACAACGGTTGGAGACACAGGAAACAGAATATTCAGGGCTGTTGGTTATGGTCTGTGGTTTCTATGGTTATAAGGCTCATGTTTATGGATCTGGGGCCTTTGGTTTCCCTGATAATTTGTCTTTGTGTGTGTGTGTGTGTGTGTGTGTGTGTGTGTGTGTGTGTGTGTGTGTGTGTGTGTGTGTGTGTGTGTGTGTGTGTGTGTGTGTGTGTGTGTGTGTGTGTGTGTGTGTGTGTGATTGTGCGAAGCCTTCCACAATATATGCATTCAAAGAATGTAGTGGCAGTGAGGGGATTCTGCAGCGTATTTCTCTTTCTCTCTCCCTCTCCCCCTCTCATCCATCTATGTTCTTCTCCTCTCTCTTGTCATCTATCGCTCCCCTTCTCTGTTATTTTATTTCACTTTATTTCGCTCTCATTTGCCGTCCATCTCTCCCTCCCTTTATTTATTGTATTCTCCCTTGCTCTCTCTATCCAAACCTCTTGCTCTAATCGCTGTCTCTCTCTCTCTCTCTCTCTCTCTCTCTCTCTCTCTCTCTCTCTCTCTCTCTCTCTCTCTCTCTGGTCATCTATCTTTACCTCTCTCTCTCTCTCTCTCTCTCTCTCTCTCTCTCTCTCTCTCTCTCTCTCTCTCTCTCTCTCTCTCTCTCTCTCTCTGGTCATCTATCTTTACCCCCCCTCTCTCTCTCTCTCTCTCTCTCTCTCTCTCTCTCTCTCTCTCTCTCTCTCTCTCTCTCTCTCTCTCTCTCTCTCTCTCTCTCTCTCTCTCTCTCTCTCTCTCTCTCTCTCGTCATCTATTTCTCGCGTCCTCCCTTTCTTACTAAGTGATGAGTGTCCCGCCCTGCTTAGCTCATGCTAATGTCTCCAGGGGCTGAGGGGGATTTATATGTGTGTATGCTCTTGTCTCCTCCTCTCTGTTCCTCTCTCCTTCTCTCTTCTCTCCTCTCCTCCTCCTTGTTCTTCTCTCCTCATCTCTGTTCCTCTCTACTCCTCTCTGGTCCACTCTGCTCCTCTCTGTTCCTTCTCTCCTCTTTACTCCTTCTCTCTCCTCCTCTCTGCTTCATTCTCACCTTTTCTCCTCCTCTCTGTTCCTCTCTGCTCCTCTTTGCTCCTCTCTCAGCTCTGCTCCTCCCTCCTCTTTGCTTCTGTTTTTGAGCCCTCTGGCCCTCGCCACCTTCACTCGCATTCTTCCCTCCTCCTCCTTATCTCCCTCCTCCTCTCTGCTCCTCTTTCCACCTCTCTGCTCTTCTCTCCTCCTCTCTGGTCCTCTCTCAAATCCTCTGCATATCTCTCCTTTCTTGACTCCTCCCTCCTCCATCCTCCTCTATCTTCCTCTCTTTTCCTCCCCCTGCTCTCCTCTGCTCTCCTCTCTTCCTCTCTCCTCATCTCTGGTCCTCTCTCCTGCTCCTGATGAGGTAATCTCGAAGAGCCCCTTGTTTGAGGCTGCTTATCAATGCACTTAAAGTATGTGTGTGTGTGTGTGTGTGTGTGTGTGTGTGTGTGTGTGTGTGTGTGTGTGTGTGTGTGTGTGTGTGTGTGTGTGTGTGTGTGTGTGTGTGTGTGTGTGTCTGTGTGTGTGTCTCTGTGTGTTGGCCTGGATAAGCTAAGACACACATACAAACACACCTTTTTGTGGCATCGCAATCTGAGTGCAGTGCGCTAATAAACCATTGAAGGATCCAACACATCTATAAAAGTTTCTATGAAAGACAATATGCTGTTAGACTCATAACAGAAAAGACCACTTGTTAAGATGATAGCAATACAGAGGTCAAAAGGGACACAGAGATCTTTCTATAGATAAATATATAAATATATTACTGCAGGCTAGTAGCCAAGATTGTGCTCTGAAGACCTCATTAAAACCAGACAGACATTAGGAGACACTCATAGTCACTGACACGCACAAAAAAAACAGTACACACCATAAATGTTGCTCCTCACTGAGTCAAATGCTGGCTTCCCCTTTGTAGACCATGGGGTTGAAAACATGCACACTATACCATTCATACCTACCAACCCTGAGCCATCAGAAACAGGCAGATTTATTAGAATCGGTCACAGGGGATTTGAGGTTGTCTCAGACTTCAATGTTTGACATTCTTCATTTCCTGCATCCTAACAATTTTTTAAGGTTGTGAATCACAAAATAAGAATCAGACAAGTATATGTTTTGAATACAAATGTTCACTACTATAATACACACACACATATATATATGCATATATATGTATATACTGTATTTATACAGTAGCTTTTTTTTTTACATTTGGCTCCATTTTATTAACGCGTTGCTGCAGTTTGTAGCTAGCTCAAGCAGCATTTGCACCTGATAGTGCTTCCTGATGGATGGCCAATAACAACATTCCGGCAATTCTCAACGTGTTGCGTTATAATTGGATGAGTAACTTCTAGTCAAACTAATACAGACCATTCATGTCCCCCAGCAACCTAGATACCAGTGGCAGTTTAAAAAAAGAAATACAACAATGAATCTCCTGGAGGATATTTATTGTTGTATTTTTTTGTTGCATTTATTTTTCCCGGGACTCTCCTGGGAAAAAAAAAGACTTTCAATATTTACCCGATTGTAAGACACACACAAACACACACAAACACACAAACACACACACACACACACACACACACACACACACACACACACACACACACACAAACACACACACACACACACACACACACACACACACACACACACACACACACACACACACACACACACACACACACACACACACACACACACACACACACACACACACACACACACACACACACACACACAGGAGTCTCCATTGTGTTTTCTGTAGGGCTCAAGTCAAATGGTAAACCAAGATGGAGCGCAGACAGAATTTGGTTGAAAAAGGGAAAGAGAGAAAGAGGGAGGCATGGAAATGGGTGTCCGTGTACATAGAGGGAGATAGTGAGCGAGGTGCGTGTGTGTCCGTGTTTAATGGAGAGGAAGACAGTGAATGAGAGTCAGAGATGGGTGTGTCTATGTGTGACAGGGAGAGAGAGAGGGAGAGAGTGAGAGAGGTGTGTGTCTGCATGTAACAGAGATAAGGGGAGAGCGACAGGGAGAGGGAGCAAATGTGTGTGTGTGTGTGTGTGTGTGTGTGTGTGTGTGTGTGTGTGTGTGTGTGTGTGTGTGTGTGTGTGTGTGTGTGTGTGTGTGTGTGTGTGTGTGTGTGTGTGTGTGTGTGTGTATGTAACATAGTGAGACAAGGAGTGAGAAAGGGAGGAATACAGCGACATAGAGTCAGACGGGTGTGTTTGTGTGTCACAGAGAGACAGGGAGAGAGTGACAGGGGTGTGTAAAAGAGAGAGACAGACAAAGAGAGGGGGTGAGAGGGTGAATCAGAGGATAGTTTGTTATGTTGCAGCTACTGATCTGAGCTGACGGGGGTAGCTAAGCGCAGCTAAACAACACACGTAACAGCAAGGGAGGGGCTGAGTAACCCAGCGACAGAAAATTGGGTACAAATGGAGGACGGACGGACGGACAGAGATTTAGAGAGGGAGAGAGAGAGAGACAGAAATAGAGAGACAATGCGAGACGGAGAGATTGTGTACATGTGTGGTTGTGTGTCAGAGATAGTTTAAAATAGGAAATGCTTGAGAGATGGAAACGGGATAGAAAAGGAAGAAGATGAATGTTTGTGTGTGTTTGAAATGTTGTGTGTGTGTGTGTGTTTTTGTGTATGTCTCTGCATGCGTGTGCCTGTGTGTTTATGGGTGTGCGAGCTAGAGAACGATAATGGGTGTGAAAGTGAAGTGAAACGAAAAGGGTGAGGAAGGCATGGACTTGAATTAGGGAGTCATTGGAAATTAAATGGAATTAAATGAGGTGGACTACAATGTGGGAGAAGAAAGGGCTAGAGTAGGAGAGATAATGGAGAAAGAGAGGTGGAGAGAAGGAAAGGGCATGGGAAAGCCAGGCAGGCTTGGTGATTAGCGGTAGAAAGAGATTGGGTTAATTGGTATTTTATCAGAAAATAAAGAATGGTGGGAGTTAATTTAGCTAACCGGACCCTCCCATACTCTCACAAATGACTTTGTGTGTGGGTGTAAATGTGTGTTTATGTTTTTTTCGATGTGTTTTTGGCTTTTTGTGCTGCAATATCTGTACCTTGTGTGTGTGTGGGTGTGCGAGTGTCCATACATGTTACTGTTTGCATGCATAAACACATTATTTTTTTTCTACTTACATCAAAGCCAAAGAACAATGAACTCCTAAAACTGTCACATTTATATATATATATATATATATATATATATATATATATATATATATATATATATATATATATATATATATATATATATATATATATATATATATATATATATATATATATATGTATATATATATATATATGTGTGTAAATAATCGGTGTATTCTTTGTTCATGTCTGTATGTGTATACTGTACACTTTGTCCTAGCCCAACTCATTCTCTGAGCGGTTGGCTCTGAGATTTAATGGAGCCGGGGCATTTACAAGTCAACTCAGGTCTGCTGAACGTGCCCAGTGGAGCGTGGGGTGTGTGGAGAGGGAATGGGGGATTGGGGTGGGAATTTAGCCTCTCCCAGGTGTATTTGTAAGTAAGCGCATGTGTTATTGATGTGAGGGATTCTGTGACTGAGCAAGGTGTGTGTGTGTGTGTGTGTGTGTGTGTGTGTGTGTGTGTGTGTGTGTGTGTGTGTGTGTGTGTGTGTGTGTGTGTGTGTGTGTGTGTGTGTGTGTGTGTGTGTGTGTGTGTGTGTGTGTGTGTGTGTGTGTGTGTGGTGTGTGTGTGTGTGTGTGTGTGTGTGTGTGTGTGTTGCATGTCGTCGTTTGCACTCATACCTTGGGGGTTACGATGAGAAAAAAAGAAAATGAAATGTTACTTGAAAAGCAACCAAAAACGTAGAGCATAGGAAGCTAAGGAGACATTCGACAAAGGACACGCTTTTATTGAGTTAACCTTGTCTCAGTACTTCCCAGCACCAAGCAGTTTGCCAACTTCTTCCGATACGTGTCTCTATTAATTTGACAAATCTTCCCAGGAAACCAGACCATCCTAGCTATAATTGGCAATTTCAACATATCAATTCCAATGTATTTTAAAGTATTAATCTGACAGGCAGCTATCCCTTACACATCATAAATGAGTAACTAAATCTTCAGACAATAGTACATTTTTCTAAATGAAAGCACCAGTCAGTAGATAACTATATATTTTGTTAAAAAATGAATGGCACGAGGACTAATGTGGTATGCCAGTGACTAACCAATGGATAACACACTTATTTTATGTCCATAATAGGGCAGGAAATATAGAGGGATTGAATGGATGAACAGGATTAAAAGGTTAAAGGTATAGAGAGAAGTGGTCCTTGGAATAAGTAGACTAATGGTAGAGAGAGAGAGAGAGAGAGAGAGAGAGAGAGAGAGAGAGAGAGAGAGAGAGAGAGAGAGAGAGAGAGAGAGAGAGAGAGAGAGAGGGAGCACATTGCACTCAAAGCAAGAAACAGATATATAAAGAGGGAGACATGCATGGATGGAATTAGAAGGAGTGGAGACAGACAGGGTGATGGATTGCAGTCATTGCTGTGAGCCACCCAGTAGGTACAAACTCGCTCACGTGAACAGCCCCGATCAAGACGTATACACACACCTGTGTGTGTGTGTGTGTACGTGTGTGTGCGTGCGTGCGTGCGCTTGAATGAAATATGAGGGGTGAGAATGGGCTATTAAAGTCCTTGTCCATTAGTATATATTATATTGCATTGTCCTTGTGCTCAATGTGTGTGTGCGTGTGTGTGTGTGTGTGTGTGTGTATGTGTATGTGTGTGTGTGTGTGTTTGTGGGCATGTGTATGCAAGCAACTGTGTGTATGTGTGTGTGTGTGCGTGTGTGTATGTGTCACTACGTGAATTACTGACACATCATATCACATCTATGGACGATTTATCTTTTAAGGAATAATGAGCAACTATTCTTTCTCCTACTACTACAAGAACAACCAGGAAAAATATGACAAAAAAATCAATTGTTAAGTGTTAGTGTTAGATATTTGAATCTATAACTTTAAATATTCCTTCAGTATAGCTTTAATCCATCAGACTAGACAGAGATCTTGCTCCAAGCAATCAGAATCAAGTGTGTTTGTGTGTGCGTGTGTGTGTGTGTGTGTGTGTGTGTGTGTGTGTGTGTGTGTGTGTGTGTGTGTGTGTGTGTGTGTGTGTGTCTGTGTCTGTGTCTGTGTCTGTGTCTGTGTCTGTGTCTGTGCGTGTGCGTGTGCGTGAGTGTGTTAGTCTGTCTACACATATATATGTATGTGTCTTTGTATCTTGTAACCTAGAGAGTGTACTAGGACCTGGGGCGACTGACCATTTAAATGAGCCACGTTAGCCGTTTGCTTTGTCGGGTCTCATTGCCTCTGGTGCTAATACTAGCCTGCTTAACGCTGCTATGTCCTACAAGCTCATGGCGTGCAATACAGCCCATGGCGTAACAATGCAGCGCTAGTTGGGAAGGACTCGAGCTATTGATAATTTATGACTTCCAACTTGACCCTCAATCCAACGTCAAATCCCATCCCCCCTTTCCTATCAGCCAGAGCCTCCAGTTGAATCAGTAGCTTACATGGCTTTGGTAGGAAGCGGGCTAAAGTCTATATAGGGGGAGGGGATGGTTCCGTTCCAGTTCAAAGAAACTGCGTTAGCTGAATGCATTGATGATGGATGGCCTCCTATAGTCTGTGTAGATAGAGGGAGGTTCTTATGTGCTGTTGGGTTGGGTTGCGGTGGATTGGTGAGAACCGCAGGCTTCTAGGAACGTTTTTTTCCGCAAACGATAGCAAGAAATATCGGTAGCCCTTTACAATAATGGTACATTATTCAAGCATTAAATCATATTAACAATTGACCAACAGTTAATAAACAGTTAAAAAACACTAAATTTTCATGATAACTGAGGTATTAATTTACCATACTCATTATTTAATAGGGATAGGGTTAACCCTTACCCTTACCTTAACCCTAACCCCTATTCTTATTCTATTTTATAATGTGTATTACTGTTGCAGTTTCTACAGTTCAGTTAACAATAGTTAGCTTAAATTACTAATCTAATTGAATGGCAAGACTATTAGTTAGCTGTTAATTAACTGTCAGTTAATTTTTAATTAATGGTTAATACTCTTATTGTAAAGTGTGACAGAAAGAAACACAATGTTTCATAAAGAAGAGGTTTGACCAAGGCTTCACGAACGTAAGATACAGTGAAGTGTTTATTTTTCAATGATAATTCACAGCACACATTATACATATGTGGGCCTATCCGAATGCATCCTCTTTAGTGTAACGATGTAATTCACTCTGTACTTCCTATTGATGTTAGTTGTCATGTGGCACGATATCGCGTTTGACAAATGACACAGGCCTTAACAATGAGGGGTCTCGGCCCCTTAGATGGTGACAGATGTGTGATCATAAGAGATCGATACCGTACTCTCCGTCTTTTGATGTATGATGTTGGTGGTTTTGATGTAGGGGGGGCTTGAATGTCATCAATTTGTCAATCGGCCTCACAAAATAAATTATACTCTACTGAAAGCTATGTGTGTTTGTGTGTGTGTGTGTGTGTGTGTGTGTGTGTGTGTGTGTGTGTGTGTGTGTGTGTGTGTGTGTGTGTGTGTGTGTGTGTGTGTGTGTGTGTGTGTGTGTGTGTGTGTGTGTGTGTGTGTGTGTGTGTGTGTGCGTGCACACAGTGTCTGTGTGTGTATAGGATAGCGAAGGCTAGTGGTGATGCTGGCTGACTCCCAGCTGAAATGGTCTGGATTCGATTCCCAATTCTTTAGTGTCTACCTTGCTCTTTAAAAAATGGAAAAGTGCGATGACTGAAAAGTATATACTGTGTTTGTTGTTGTACGATCAGCTAGCAACATTAATTACTTGAATAATACTTTTAATGCTACAGGGATGGTGGAAAAAAGGCAAGGGGCTAGAATTTACAAACTTTTTTGATTTGGTACTTATGGTCTATACTGAAATGGTAAACACACACACACACACACACACACACACACACACACACACACACACACACACACACACACACACACACACACACACACACACACACACACACAAACACACACATATAGCCCTACTCTCTCCCTCTCGCTCTCTGACTATCTGAATGTGTGTTA
>NC_079413.1:9485677-9488177 GCF_026213295.1 Gadus chalcogrammus
GTTCCGGATCGCGGCCAAGGTCCTCTGCCAGACGAAAGTAACGATGGAGTCCGTTAGGAGCCCTGGCAGCAGCCATGTCACCCTAGAATGGTCGTCTATTGCTCCAGATGGTTTTAAAGGCTAATAAAGCACTGGGGAAGGTGTTCCCCCCACACCCCTTTCCTTCCTCATCCACCTTTGACAAGTTTGAAGGTTGAAGGTTTGAACCTTCAACTGTCAAAGTATTCATTGAGCAAGATTGTGAGGACTGACTTCGTACTGAGTTTGTTGTTGTTGCAACTTGGGAATTTAAGATATGAAAATGTTATGGGTAATTCATAGTAATTGCAAAGGAATTGTTCTCTAAATCTTGAAGATCCATATCTATGTTTTAATCTTGCACTAATTTAGTTAAACGTTTGGTTATAGGCCTAATTACTCATCACGCCTTTAATTACAGCCTCAACAGTACTAATAACTGTACATGAGAGTTCCAAAAAATAAACCTATATGGACTTGTGACAACATGTAAGCTGCTTATTGCTTACGTCCTACATTTGTGTGTATATCTATGTGTGTGTGTGTGTGTGTGTGTTTCTGTGTGTTTCTGTGTGTATGTATGTGTGTTTGTGTGGGTGTGTGTGTTCATGCGCGTGTGCCTGCCTGCCTGTATTCGTGATTGTGTGCATTTTCTTGCATGCAAAAGTGGGCGCACATGCCTGCATGTGTCTGTGTGTGTGTATGTATGTGTGTGTGTATGTGTGTGTATGTGTACAGATTTGTACTTCAAAACGTTTCTAAATAAAACAAGAAAAAACGGTAAGAACGGTAAAGCAACAAATACCAGCATGAATACCAGGGGATACAGGTGCTGGCAAGGAAGATCGGAAAGGGAACAAATTATAGTTAACACTTCACATAGTTACTATAAATGTATTTATATAAATGTAAATACATTCTTCTGCTTCACCAATAAGACTGGTGGCAAGGATGGATAGGCGGATGGAGTGCTGCACACACAGTGGGGGGCGACAGGCTTTGAAGTTTTTAGATGGCATTGGATGGCACTTGAATGCTGCATGTGGCAGAGAGACCTTGGGATAAGAGGAGAGAGAGAGAGAGAGAGAGAGAGAGAGAGAGAGAGAGAGAGAGAGAGAGAGAGAGAGAGAGAGAGAGAGAGAGAGAGAGAGAGAGAGAGAGAGAGAGAGAGAGAGAGAGAGAGAGAGAGAGAGAGAGAGAGAGAGAGAGAGAGAGAGAGAGAGAGAGAATTAGACATTCATGTAGGAGCAAGGAGGAATGGATTGGAGCTGGACATGGGAAGAGAGGAGAGAGAGTAGAAATGAAAGATGGAGCGAGATGCACCGAGGCTCAAGGAGGCGAGCCACGGAGCAGTCGAGGAACAAGTTAAGACGTGGACGAGAGGGCTCTAATAGCTTCAGACAGGAAGAGAGAGAGAGCGTGTGAGAAAGAGAGACAGGGCGGGGAGGGGTGTGAGGAAGAGATGGGGGTAACGGTGGGGGGTTGTGAAAGATAGAGAAAGAGAGAGAGAGAGAGAGAGAGAGAGAGAGAGGAGAGATGAGAGAGAGAGAGAGAGAGAGAGAGAGAGAGAGAGAGAGAGAGAGAGAGAGAGAGAGAGAGAGAGAGAGAGAGAGAAGAGGTTTGCGTGGGTGAGGCCAGGAGGAGCCAGAGAGCTAAAGGGATTTTTCTAGACTAGGGGTGGAGATCACAGAGGGCTGGGAGGGGAAGGACTAGAATAATACAGAGAAAGGGTGAGAGAGGGGGGGGGGGGGGGGGGTGAGAGCATGAGATGAGAGCAAGAGGACTGGAATCCTCTGAGAAACACAATAAAAGCCCTCCCAACCCTCACCCCAAGGAGAGAAGAAAGGAGGGAGGTAAGAGAGAGAGAGAGAGAGAGAGAGAGAGAGAGAGAGAGAGAGAGAGAGAGAGAGAGAGAGAGAGAGAGAGAGAGAGAGAGGCCATGGGGAGAGAGAGACAAAGAGAGGTGTATAGTGTGAGTGCATCACTTCATATAGTTATAAATACATTCTCCTGCTTTACCAATACTGATGGAGGCAAGGATTGTAGGGTGGATTGAAGGATGATGAGGATGCTGGAGGAATGGATATATATGAGATGGATGATTGGATGAATGATTGGATGTTGGAAGATGATTTGATGGATGGATGGATGGATGGATGGATGGATGTTCAGAGGGTTGATAGATAGATGAATGGAAGGATGAATGGATGGATATACTAACTTGTCCTTGTGTGTCCCTGACAGTTTTTCCTCTATATTTCTGCCCGTTATTAACAGGGGGTCAAATTAAACCTGTCTAGTTCTCTTTGTCAATGTGACTTTTTCCCAGAAATATGCACGGGGCATGATGGGGTATTTAAATTTCTACTTAAAAGGGTGTCATGCCAGTGAAGCTGTTAATAACCAGTAGAGCAATGTACAACACACCCGATTTTTGATTCACTTGCGTACCATTAGCATTTCATTTTGTCATTCAATCGAG
>NC_079413.1:9493177-9503177 GCF_026213295.1 Gadus chalcogrammus
CTCGACCAAGTGCAAAAGCTGAATAAAATGAAAACTAATAATTTAACAATAAATCAAATGCCGCAAGATAGTTTGTTGTTGCTCTGACGGATAGGTAAACCGGAAGTGGCTGTATAACCATGTTGCGTGTTGTCTGAAATCTGACCCAGTTTTTAGCTTACTAACTTAGTGATCGGATATTACTTGCGGGGAGGCGTGCGCACATGCTGCGTTCATATGCTCCTCTAACACTCAGACACAGCCACTTCAGATAGAAGTGAAAAGCAACCAGTTAGGCTACATGATTTATTTTTTATTTATTTCCATCTTTTTTTTGCAAAACCGAAGATGCCACAATTCTCAATGAACCTTGGATGGCTTATTGAACGGTTCGATTTTATATTGAGTGTGTCGTGTGCATGTGTGCATGTGTGTTGGTTCCTCAGCCTAATGCTGAAACAAGGATGTCCCTTTGTTCAAGGTGCTTGCGTTATCCCAGCGATGAGCCCTCCCTCCTGGAGATAAGTAGGCCAGGCCTGCACTTTAAGAGCAGGAGGAGGTCCCACATCCCGGGGGGAGGGGGGGCTCTTGTCTGGTCGGGGTTGTAGTTGCTCGCTGCACACGTAATTGTCCTCGGACGTACTCACACACGCGCAAGCACACACACACACACACACATACACACTGACACATAGACACACACACACACACACACACACACACACACACACACACACACACACACACACACACACACACACACACACACACACACACACACACACACACACACACACACACACACACACACACACAGAGAGGATCGACACACTGGAAGTAAACACACACAAACACAGGATTTACAAACACACACAGACACCCTCTGGATAAAACACACACACGCACATTCAGGAATTACGAACACATACAGTATATGTATGGATTGTATTGTATGAATGTATGCAGTGATGCATTATTTATTGACATGATTTTTTACGATTTTTCACTTTGTATATGTATGGACACACAAGAGCACAACACACGCACACACACACACACACGCACACATGCCCAAATGCATGTTTCAACTAGCGTGGATGATTGTTTCACTCTAACACAACAAACTCACTCACACAGACAGACAAACACAAACACACACACACCATGCACAGCATACGCACACACATGCACACACAGACACACGTGTCGCCCATGGATGGGAGACGATGGCAGCAGAGACAGGTCATATTTAATTAAGATGTAATTAGCCGTGTTCCGGCTCAAACCCGCGGAGAGAAAAATCTGTGACCCATCTGTCCCCCCACCACCTATCCTGCCCCCCCTATCTCCCCTATTCCATCACTGGCTCTTCTGACAATACACACATGCACACACATTCACAAAGAGCCATTCACCTTGTAACCAAACGGGAGGACAGTGTGTGTGTGTGTGTGTGTGTGTGTGTGTGTGTGTGTGTGTGTGTGTGTGTGTGTGTGTGTGTGTGTGTGTGTGTGTGTGTGTGTGTGTGTGTGTGTGTGTGTGTGTGTGTGTGTGTGTGTGTGTGTGTGCATGTCTGTGTGCGTGTGTGTATTTTTGCGTGTGTGTGTCTGTGCGTGTGTGTCTGTGCGTGTGTGTGTGTGTGTGTGTGTAGGGCGATGCAGGATTGGTAGGATGGGTGAGGGGATATTTTATTCCAACACCCTGGTTAGTTTAGCCGCGTCTGTATTGAATTGACCCTGATCCATGGCAGAAGAGACACTGCAGTGTTACTATCCATATCCACAGCTTCTATATTGACATTTATGGTCAGCAAATTTACTGCAAAGCCCAACTGGAACAACTGCCCTTGTTTCAGTTTGACCATTTGCAGCAATGGTGTAGAAATCTTCAATGAACAACGGGTTCTACGGCGGTGCTATGGCGATGTTGCTTATTTCACTGGTGGATAAATGACTCATGCGCCCGGCGCTAATCTAAAAAAGGGTTGGTCTGAAGTAGCCTAATTACCCGTAGGTGTGGTTTGGGCGTAACGTGCAATAAACCAATGAGAGTGCCATCTCCCATCCCCTTTAAGAGCCAGGAGCACATTCAAATCTGACAAGTTGATATTTTGACAGCGCGTTTGCAGTCTCCGATGAGACAAATGAATGACCACATGAATTTCAGACTTCAAATGGCTCAGTTTATGGCCAAATAATTTGGCCTTATTCACACATGGAATAGCGTTTTCTTCAAGTCCTTCGAGTCCTCAAATAGATTTTGGCAAAGAAAACTTAACACACATATGATATGCGCTAACTGTGGTTCTTTTAAATGATGTACGCAATACATTATAAACATTGTTTCTTACCAGTATTGAATGCAACATCGTTAACGACTTGTGTTCCTGACATGCATGTGTTCTTTCCCAAATAATTTACCAAGAATGTGTGGCTAGGTAGATGAGAGAAGTAAAGTGTATGCGCGAGGTGCACAAGCAACATTATGCATGCGCCCTTAAAATAGCATCTGAACAACGCGCCACTGACTTTAAACCAGGTATTTCCTGGTTTGTGTCGGAATTGTTTTCTGAAACTGCAAAATAGCACCAGGGAACGTTTGCGCCAGAACACGCCTCCTCCTTACGCCGAACCGCCCCTTGGGGCGCAAGATCATTCCCTAATGTACCGACGCGTGGCGGTGGAGGGAAAAGAACGCTTTGCGCCAGTTGCAAACTAGCAACGACACATGCGTCAGTGTAGAAAGTCAGTTGCGCTGGATGCAAGATACGGCCCCATGTGTTCGGATGTCGCTGTCCATGGTGCTGAATTAGGGCAGCACAATTGAAAGACAATAGAGAGCGGCAGAACAATTGTATTGTGGGATATCTCAAGACATGATTTGTGTGTTTGTGATTGTGTGTGTGGCTGTCTGTGTGTGTTTGTGTTTTGTTTGTGTGTGTGTGTGTGTGTGTTTGTGTTTGTGTGTCTGTGTGTGTGTGTGTGTGTGTGTGTGTGTGTGTGTGTGTGTGTGTGTGTGTGTGTGTGTGTGTGTGTGTGTGTGTGTGTGTGTGTGTGTGTGTGTGCTGGTTTTTGTGTGTGTGTGTGTGTGTGTGTGTGTGTAGGGGGGGGGGGTGTTTATGAATGTTTGTGTCTGGTGTAATTATTCTTTGAAAACTCCCTAAAAAATCTGAGAAGATGAACACACACACGCACACGCACACACACACATCCAGATGCTCACACGGAACCTTGCCGGCATGCATTCACACACATGCACTCACACAAGAACACCAAGACCAACTGTCTCAGTTACTTTCATCTCCCCATAAAGCAGTTTATCCTCTTTTTCCACGCATCTCTTTTATTTTTATCACTCTCATTATCTCTGCTCCCTCCCCCATCTTGTTTCCCATGGTTCCTTTTGATCATTATCCAAAGAATAACCAGGTTTCCAAAGACTGCTCCTTCTGTAACTCCAAATCACTGTACAATTTTAATCTCCGATCTCCCTCTGCCCCGTTTGCACTGTTTCTCCCGTTAGTTTGAATTCATAACTTTCAGTTAAGTCTTATCGGAACTATTTTAGGACGAATTTCATACACCAGCTTGGGATGTGATGTGTGGAACACTTGAGGACAGAAGCACATCAATAGTCGTGGTTTGTCGATTATAGTTTGGAATGTTTGTCAGTTTGTCTTTCATGATATTTCTAAGTATTTTTTGTTTTTTACATTTGTTTATTCTCATCTTCTTTTTCCAATTTGGGTTGCATTCTTCCTTTTCTTCCTTCCATTCATCCCTGATTCCTTACTTCAATCTTTCTCTTCCTTACTAGCTTCCTTTCTTTCTTCCCTCTTTCTGCTATCTTTCCTTTCCTTGCATTTCCTCCTTTCTCCCTTCCCACTTTACCTATTTTTTACTTTAGTTAATTGGTTACAAGGATTAAGAGAAATAACTATTATTATTGATCAATTCTTAATACCTTCAGTGTTCATGTTTGCTTCTTCAGGCGAACATGGTCAAAAGTTTAACCAATGATTTAAAAGCCAGAAATATAAATCAAATCCTTCTCAACGTTTTATCCCAAACGCATTCTAGAAGATTCACTCGGATAAGAGCAATAAATAATTCTTTAAGGTAACAAACGCTCTCCCTGCGTCCAGACAGTGGACACGGCGGTTTTGCCTTACAGCTCGTTCCCCCAGGCCTTTCATCATTGGAGATCAGTAGGCCTGTGGAACAATGGACGCCTGGCGAGCAAAAGGTGTGAGTCCCCAGAGCAGGCGACCGGGTGAGCTCAGGAAGAATATGTTAGCATTCTGATAAATAGAAGCATATTCAAAACCAAACCCAGATGCTTATGACACAAGCATTGGCAGATGCTCCCAGAATTTAGTAGTCCTATTTTTGGTTGTGGAAATGTATTTTTAACGGTGACGAGATTTTTTCTCTTTTGCCGTTGTTATTTTCCCTTTTTATTTGTCGACTTCGACTCAAAACCTCACCGCCGTTGCTCGCAGGAAGAAAAGATGGATCCCGGGATTGGAGTGTGAAAACGATGGAAGCGCAGATGGCAGTTGGTGTCAGAGAGAGAAGAATTGGAATAGAAGACAAGAGAGAGATTGAGAGAGAGAGAGAGTGAGAGAGAGAGAGAGAGAGAGAGAGAGAGAGAGAGAGAGAGAGAGAGAGAGAGAGACAGAGACAGAGACAGAGACAGAGATGGTACAAATGAATATGTACTGTAAATGCATGACAGGAAAAGGAAAAAAGGAAGGATGTGTTGAGGAGACAATCGATGGAGGTTAAACCTAGGTCACACAGACATAAGAGAAAGAATTACGATAGAGACTCTGAGGAATTATGCAGAGATGTGGACGCGACGAGTCTGGGTTATTTTCCCTGCTGCATGGAGGGTGGGGGTGAGAGGAAGGCATTGGCCGGGTGTCGAGACCATGGAAGAGTGATGTGTTCAGACGATGCTTGTCTATGATGGAGAAGGAGGACGTCTGGAGGGATCGGAGCCCATAAGGTCGAGAGAAAACCAGAAGGCTCAGAATCGGAGACAATATAAAAAGGAGCCGGGGGAAGACGGTGGAATGGAATACCAAACACTTGTCCCCTTCCCTTGCTGTCTTAATCATTCTGCTAACCTTTACCTGTTTGGGTGTGTGTGTAGCTGTAAGGGTGTATGTGCATCTGGGCGTGGGCATCTGAGCATGTGTATATGTTTTAAAGTCGATAGCCATGAGAAGGGTACAACCTTCTCATGGCATGACGATGGAGATGGATTAGGGAACAGAAAAGTAGAAAGACCAGCTTTGAGAGTGGTAACACAACATGTGTGATATATAGAGGTTGCTTAGTATCACTCCCTCCACACTAGGGCTGCAACTAACGATTATTTTCAGAGTCAATTAATCATTCAGTCTATAATTTTGAATAAATGATAGCAAGTGCCCATCCCAGGATACCAGAGTGCAAACCAATGTCTGAAAATGGCCTGCTTTATCTACCAAGCAGCCAGAAAAAACTAAAGTATTCATTTGATGATGAACCATGAACCAAATATTACAATTTCTGAAGCATTAGACAGCAAATGTTTGGTATTTGTACTTGATGAATGAACTACTAATCAATTATAAAATGTGCCTTATAAATCAAATACTCTAAATAATTGTTGCATCCATAAAAAACAAAACAGGATATGAGTTAAGATAATGTTTTACAAAATCCCCTAAGTTTAATTCCATTTTGTTGTCATCAAACATCCTCATGCAAATGCAATCAAAGACATGGAACGTTTGAGTCCTGCAATGACTTCTGGGTAAACTTTGATGTCTGCTTCTCCGAGTAATGACCTCCTTTCCCCTTGTGATCTTCAGTGCATTCTCACCTGAATTGGTTTACCACATGTGGTTCTGAGTCTGGCCTCATGCGGTACTGAGCTACAGAGTGACCGGGATGCAGCCACATCCTCTGAGACTTCAAAGTCTCATTTGTCTGCATTTATATCAAAGGATGTCATTCTGTCCGAGGAAATTCCTGAGTCCGAATGCGTTACAAAAAAGACGTACATTTTTGCCCCGGTGAAAATGCAAAGGAAGAAAGCTAGAAAGAAGACCTTCAGCATTCAAATTATAGAATTGGAGGAGGGGTGGAATGAACGAACCAAAATAAAATGTTGTAGTCATAAAATATTGCTGAATAGAAATGACCTACAATAAGGCACGGCTGGTCTCCAAAAGAGACGATAAGAAATAAAAAAAATTAGGGGGGGTGGGGGGGGGGGGGGGGGGTGGAGAGGGAAGAGGATGGTGGGATGGGGAGAGAGGGAGACAGTTGAAAGGTGAAGAGGAGATGGAGAGGAACAGATGGGAAGAGTGACAGGGAAAAGAGGGAGAAAGGGAAAGCAAAGCTGTGACTACAAGATTGTTTCTGCTCTCCCCCTTGGTGGATCAGCGGGCTGCCAAGAGACCACCTAACAGCCGGTCTCTGTCGTTCAATAAGGAGCTAGGAAGGACGGAAGGAGACCTCCTAACAGCCGGTCTCTGTCATTCATTAAGGAGCTAGGAAGGATGGAAGGAAAGGGACAACCTAACAGCAGGTCTCTGTCGTTCAATAAGGAGCTAGGAAGGGAGGCAACAAGGAAAGAGACCACCTAATCTACCCTTAAATTCAGTAACTCCTTCCTGTCAGAATCAACTCTACCGTTTACGTTTCCATCAGCAATGATTAAGCGTGTGTTTTAGCGACCGCGGGTACAGCAAGAGAACGGTTAGCTACTCGTCATACAAGGTTCTGGTTGTGCGTCGAGAGTTGTGATGCTTAATTTAGGAGATTGCCTATATAACCTTCAAGCGCCAGAACACCCCCCTTCTTACTCCAGAAGAACGCCAAAGACCCCCTCTGTGCTGGGCGGATGATCTAGTTCTGGGATGAACCCTCTCTCTCTCTCTCTCTCTCTCTCTCTCTCTCTCTCTCTCTCTCTCTCTGTTCTCTCCCTCTTCCATATTTTCTCTTCTCTCTCTGTTATCTCTCTCTCAGTTTCTGTCCCTCACTCTCTCTCTCTAACTTTCCCCCACCCTCCCTCTCTCCATCTTTCTCTCTCTATCTCTGTCACTCGCCTTTCTCTCTCTCTTTGCTCTCCCATCTTTCTTTATCACTCTCTCTCCTTCTCTTTCTCTTTGGAGATAGGCAGGCATTTGCATTTGTGGGCCATAATTTGCATTTGCCGGCTAGAGAGGCATGCAGGGATGCCAGAGGAAGAGAATAACAAGAGAAGGGAGGAGGGGAGGAGACATTTGGAGAAATAGAAGGAGAGCTTAGGGAAGGAAAAAGGGTGAGGGAAAGAAGGAGAGAGAGAGTTTGAGCGAAAGGGGTGGAGAAGCATTCGTTGTGACATTGAGTTCAAAACAATGGAAATGAGTAAAAGTGGTAGTAGTATGTGAGTGTGTGTGTGTGTGTGTGTGTGTGTGTGTGTGTGTGTGTGTGTGTGTGTGTGTGTGTGTGTGTGTGTGTGTGTGTGTGTGTGTGTGTGTGTGTGTGTGTGTGTGTGTGTGTGTGTGTGTGTGTGTGTGTGTGAATGTTTAGCACATGCCCGCTTATGTGTGTGTCTGCCACAGTGATCATCCCCACATGGGGCCACTGCCAATTATATCCAAACCCTCCTGTCATCTACACCCCACCAGGGAGCTGAGAGAGAGCCATACGAACCGAGAGAGAGAGAGAGAGAGAGAGAGAGAGAGAGAGAGAGAGAGAGAGAGAGAGAGAGAGAGAGAGAGAGAGAGAGAGAGAGAGAAACATGAACAGAGAGAGAGAGGACAGATAGAGCGATAACATGAGATAAAGAGTGAGAGAGAAAGATGAATAGATAAAGATATGAACATACAGATGGAGAGGGAGTATGAGAAAGAGAGGGAAAAAAATAGCGTTCTTCATCTGTCATCATTTCAACCTGAATATTACCCCCCTCCCCCGCACACAAATCATAGGTACCTACTGTGTATGTGCGTGTGTGTGTGTGTGTGTGTGTGCGTGTGTGTGTGTGTGTGTGTTTGTGACCTTTGTGTGCTTTTGTTGTTTGTATATACGTGTGCCAGTGTATCAGTGTATATGTGTCTGTGTCTGTGAGACTGTGTGTGCAACTAATCGGACCTTTGGTCTCCATTGTTGGGCCACTGCGTTTGTAGAGTGCAAGGCATATCTTATTTCTACTTTGCTTGATTCCTGAAAAGATATTTAGGTGAAACCAATCATATTTTTATACAAGGAACATATATATCTCTGCTATGATTAAATACTAAAAATACCTTCTGGAACATCATATCAACTTTATTTTCTGACCATATTTTTTTATCATCATTAACATTGTCATTACTCATTGAATTACTAGACATTGAAACCAATAACTACAACCAGAAATGGGACTCTGCTACTACTATTACTACTACTACTACTACTATAAGCTTTGCTTAATATGTGGTGGCAAAACCCATACATTATGCTTTAGACCCTACGCCATAGTTGTAACACTTAGTTTCAGCTAGCCCTGCCCAGTGGACACTGCATGTTTGCCTAGCTGTCCCTACGAGCTACAATGCTAAATCAAGACGATGCAAAAAGATGGTGATTAAAATGGTATGTTTGGATTCCCTGATATGCACAACACAGTAACCGGAAAAAACCTACGGCAAAAACATTTACGTGTCTCTCTGTGAACCAGGCTTCAATTACAATGGCATTTAGCTCAAAGGAATAGCCCACTTTGGTGATTTAACAGGAAAGTTGTCGCTGTAGCAATGCAACCACCTGAATGGTCTGTGTTGAATTGAACCCTGTGTTAACAGTTACCCCGCACCCCCCCGACTTCCGAATTAAAAACCATGAACTTATGCAATGTAACCTTAAACTTAGCTTAACTGGAATCATTTAGGCACGACATTACATCAAATATTGAAAGACTGTGTATTCTGTTTTTGCCCTTGACTTCGACATGTTACCTAGCTTAGCTTGCGCCGTCTTCCCCTCACTCACTTATTAATTGGAGGGAGGGGGAGAGGAGGGCAACAGAGCCAGAGGCAGGTCAAATCAGGTCAGTTTCCAGGAATAATGGAATATGAGGTGACATGGAGGAAAGGATGATAAGAAACAAGTAAGATAAAATTGAGAAAGAGTAATGATCATCCAACCTGCTGCATTTCTCGTAGTCACCGCGGTAAAACAGCAAAACATATTAAAAAGTGATTATTAAAAATGTTTTAAGATAAGAATTACTATTATTTCTACATTGAACAAATAAACAGAATTTATTTTAGCATATTGTGAATGGTAGAGGTGATTAAAGGACGAATAGGCCAATAGAGGCCAATAAAGAGAAGAATGTGAATGTGGACATTATTATGTATGGGTAAAAATTAGAACATGAGCATTTTTTGTGAACGAAGCAAAGGAGGAATCCAGGCAGCCAGAAGGAGGGAGGAATATGTAGAGTAGAGTAATGTAAGCTTTTAAATGACCAGTATACGTCTTAAAAATAAGACTACTCCCAATTCCAACTGTGGAAGGCTGCTGTTTGCCAGCGAATGCTAAACAAACAAGTATTAATGGATTATACCGCTAACCAATGACAGACAGTATTGACACCGCCTTATTTCCTCATCCTCCTAATATTCTTCTTCCTCTGTATTATATAATACCGTGCACAGGTATTATAGCGGACCGAGATATTCCACCTACTTCTGAATGTCAACATACCTTTTGATCCTGCTATTTCTCTCTCTCTCTCTCTCTCTCTCTCTCTCTCTCTCTCTCTCTCTCTCTCTCTCTCTCTCTCTCTCTCTGTCTCTGTCTCTGTCTCTCTCTCTCTCTCTCTCTCTCTCTCTCTCTCTCTCTCTCTCTCTCTCTCTCTCTCTCTCTCTCTCTCTCTCTCTCTCCCTCTATCTCTCTCTCTGTAGTTCTATGTATCTGTCTCTCTTTCTGTCTTTTCCTCTCCCTCCCTTCTAGCTCCTCTTCTCTCTCTACCTCACTCTCTCTCACCCTTA
>NC_079413.1:9505677-9508177 GCF_026213295.1 Gadus chalcogrammus
GATACGGTTAGCCTGTATACACAAGGCAATTTACATCGGATTCGGGCACGGGTAGTGTGTTTGTGTGTGTGCGTGTGCGTGTGTGTGTTTATGTGTGTGCGTGTGTGTGCGTGTGCGTGTGCGTGTGTGTGTGTGTGTGTGTGTGTTTGTGTGTGTGTGTGCGTGTGTGAGGGAGAGTGTAATTGTGTGTGTGTTATGTCCAACTGTGTTTATTTAGTTATGTGAGTGTTTAGTAGTGTGTGTGTGTGTGTGTGTGTGTGTGTGTGTGTGTGTGTGTGTGTGTGTCTGTGTGTGTCTGTGGTTGTGTGTATTTCTGTGCATTGGATTCTGTCTACATCCATGTGTGTGTATGTGTGTGCGTGCGTGTGTGTGTGTGTGTGGGGGTTTGGAGGGAGGAAAGCGATAGGAGTGTGGGTTTAGCTTCTGACAGAGGTAGGTCCGAGGCTATACATTAAGTGATCAGGATTAGCCTTAGCCGCGGCGGGCTCACTGGGAGCATTAGCGCTTATTGAGCGACAGGCAGGGATTGGGCTCCATCTTGCCGCTGTTTAGCATATCGTAATGAGAGCAAACCCTCATTGTGTAGGATCATCGGCCCTGCAGTTTCCCATGTAAAGCCGTCACGCAGGGTAACGTCTGTTAAGGATAGTGACACTTTCATTCAAACACGTCCCTCGCCAGCATGTTTCCAGATCTGTGGGTGAACGGCCTCCAATGAGTTTCATTCACCAACTTTCTTTTTTTAAACACTGAAATGACACAGTAGGGGTAACCCAGATTCTTCAACGTTTTGAGTCTTGACACCGTGCGTCAGACAGACAGAACCGAGGTCTCCGTCTCCGCAGACACCGGCCACCGTTTGGTTTCGTAGATGTATTATTCAAGTACGGTATATTATATTAGTCTATATTATAGTGTATAATGCTAGTAGTAGCCTGTATTTTATATCAAATAGAATGCAGATGATGGAGTGAACCAATGCCACTTCATCGTCATTTTGTGAAAATGTGATTTGTTGATGTTGGCCAATTAGCAGAGGCGCCTTGCCTCGCCTATGGAAAGGTGTGGGAAGCCCTGGACTTGAACTGTTTATTTTCAAACATTAAAACCACGTAAAGTTCCCAAAAAAGAAGGCATAATTCAGCCGCATTTGTGTAAAGATATGGACTGTATTTATATAGCGCTTTTATCCAAAGCGCTTTACACCATCGCCTGATATTCACCGATTCATGCACACAGTCACACACCGACGGCGGAGTCCACCACGCAAGGCGACAGCCAGCTCGTCAGGATGAGGCGTCTTGCTCATGGACACCTCGACACTCGAGGTGTCGAGGTGTCCATGAGCAACCACAAGGCAACCTTGTGGTTGCTGGCCAACCCGCTCTGCCTCCTGAGCTACTGTCGCAAGATATAACATACATGATTCGACAATGAGTCGATGATGGGTCTGGCCTGACGAATCAGATTCAATTATGCATAGTCTAAGTCGAGGGCACGCCTACAAAAAAAGTAAAAGTCATACTGGTGTTTTTTTTCTCGGCAGCAGAAGGGTTTGTCTCTAGCACTGGCTTACGGCTCCCCTGTCTGAGCCGCCATTTGTTCCTGTTTCGTGGCTGACCTTGGGCGACCTTGTGCGACCTTGTGCGACCCATCATCCAGTGTCAGGCAAGCAGATGTAACCGTGGGAACGGTCTGACACCGTGTTTTAATTCTGAGAAGGCATGTACCTGTCTTCTAGCATCGTGCTCCACATTAACCTCTGTCTGGATCACTTCGCGAAGAGAGGTTGGGAGGGAGGGAGAGAGAGAGAGAGGAGAGAGAGGGGACGGGAGGGGTTTAATGGAAGCGAAGATGCCGGGGTTAGAACAGAAAATAGAGACACGTGTCCCACTGAAAGGCTGCTTAAATGGTGTGGAGGGCAGGATGACTCTAGCATGGGACAGCTTAGCCAAAGGATCTCTTCATGAGTAGGAGAGCGTTGTGGTTACGGTGTTAAACCCCCAATGTCCTTAACCTGTAGGTATCCTTGAGCAACATGCCTAACTCTTAACTGCTCCTTGTAAAAGCAGGCATCCGATTGTCATTTGAAGTTGCTTTGGCGATAATCTTCTGCTTAATAATGTAATGGTAATTTAAGAAGGAACAATTTACCCTCTCAGAGTTTTGGCGCCATGTTAATAATTTCACGTATGATAGATGTAGAGGTGTTGGTGTGTAGGAGGGGCAGCATCTTAGGGTCTGGTGTGTATTTGTAGTGTAAATGTGTGCAGGACGACAAAAACCACTGGTTTGTACAGTTAATATTACGGGAATCTTATAAGTAAAGGGCAGTGTAGAAGACACACAACAAATCTAGTATGATCAAAGACACACGCAAACACACAAACACACACACAGACACACACACACACACAGAAGCACATATCTTCTTCTTTGTGCAGCACATACGCAACCCAACGCCAGATACAATCACATCACTGCGTTAGACCCAGCCATG